>NC_090811.1:50984938-51299938 GCF_036512215.1 Solanum lycopersicum
TAATAGTACTGGGAGGAGAAATAGCAGCCATTGTATGAATTGGTATAGAATAAAGCACATATTTGATCAATGTAATTTTTCTCCCAAAGCAATGAGAATTTTAGTCTGTCATCCAGATATCTTTTTGGCAATTTTTTATACTAAATGTGAATAATAAATATTCTTTTGCCTCCCAACATAAATGGGACAACCAAGATAAGTAATAGGGCCATCTTTTTTAGAAAATCTAGTGACTTCTTGAATAGTATGGATAATATCTTGGGGATTTTTATCTGGAACCATAAAATAAATCTTCTTCCTATTAATAATCTGTTGGGAGACAGTTTCATAATCCTTTAACGTATTCATAATGATTTCCATAGATTCTCTGTTAGTTGAGGAAAATATAATCACATCATCAGCAAAACTTAGGTGATTAATATTAGGGCCTTTAGGTTTAATATGAAAACCTTTGTAGACAGGATTATTATGATTGTTATTAAGCATTCTAGTAAGAACTTCAGCACCTAAAATAAATAGGGCTGGAGATAGTGGATCACCTTGTTTAAGCCCTCTAGTTAAATGAAAAAATCCTTTCCTATGACCATTAATAATAACAGAATAACAATTATTACTCATAATTCTCCATACTAAATCAATAAAGATTTCTCCAAAACCAAATCTCCTCAAGACCAAACAAATAAATGACCTGGAAACTCTGTCATAGGCCTTTGTCATATCCAATTTGATAACAACATTATTCCCTATTTTAGGTTTCTTGATATCATGAATGATTTCTTGAGCTAAAATAAAATTTTAAGTAATACATCTTCCTTTTACAAATCTGACTGATTATCAGAAATTATTAAAGGAAGAATATCAGCCAACCTTCTGCTAAGCAGCTTGGAAATAATTTTATCTGTAAAATTACTTAGACTAATAAGTCTAAGGTCAGTGAATCTATTAGGTTGATTAATTTTGGGAATCAATACCAAGATAGCACGTGACATGATCTTAGGTATTTCATGTCCACAGAAGAAATATTGAACAACAGCTAATAAATCTTCCTTAATAATATGCCAACATGTTTGATAGAATTTACCCCCAATGCCATCTGGTCCAGGAGCAGAATTTGGACTCATAGAAAATACAACTTGCTTTAATTCCTCCATATTAGGCATATCCTGAAGAATATGATTCTGATATGGTGTAATTAAAGAAGGTATGTGTTGAAAAATCCTTTCATCTATATTGTTATTCTGGCCAGTGAAAATATCATGATAATAATCACAGGCAGCTTGTGCTATTTGATCATCTCCCCGTATCCAGCTATCATTACTATCACCAATTTTATGAATAAGCAATCTTCTCCTCCTTCCACTCATTAAAGCATGGAAATATTTAGAGTTAGAATCTCCATCCTTAAACCATTGTAATTATGTCTTCTGTTTAAGGATAGAACTTTCCAAATTAAAATATCTAATATAATTTGCATTCAATCTCTGCAATTCTTGTCTATCATTGTCTGTTTTTTTATCAAGGAAATTTTCAGCCTTCTTAACTGCATCTTCATATTCTTTGACTTTAGAAAATATACCTCCATACTCATTCTTTGACCATTTGCTAAGAGTTGTAGTTAATCTCTTCAATTTTTGGTGTAATTTCAAAAAAGGATTACTAGTGGCCCTAATATCCCAACACCTTTGGACAATATCCATAAAATTTGGATTATCTACCCAACAATTTAAAATTTTAAAATATTTAATAGAAGATTTAATCTCAAAGAAGTGTGTCCAAGATTTAATTTCCACCTGATCATACAATGAGTCCATCTCTTGCTTGTGAATGATATCCATATTAAACACACTTCCACCCAAAACCTTCTCAGACACATATTAACAATGATGGTCTGCTTGATTATTGTATGGTCATCGAGATTCTAGTTGGGACCAGGTCCCTCTTTAGATACTTGTTCATCAGCCAGAGAGGTTTATCTCTTCCACTTTGATGTTTCCCTTTTCTTTTGCGAATCTTTTGACTTTCCCTTATTCGATACAACCTTTTTTCCCACAAAAGTCTTAGATTTCTTTTTTTTCCCTTATTAACCTTCTTAGATGGTTTGTTCTTTTTACCATCAGAAGTTTCTCGCACACACTCTTTGTCAAACCTTCTCCAGACACTTCCACTATATTATTAATAGGCACTTCAAAAGTTGCCTCACCAAATTGACCTTTCCTTTGATTCTCAGCAGTGTTAACTCGTTGGATTTCATGGAATCACCCATGAGTTTTTGAGTAACTGCTCTGTGAGGGTCGCCTTCGAGATGCATCTTCAACCATTTTATCTTTCCCTTTTGTGGATGTTGGAACCATAAATTTTGAACCATCCATTTGTGGGGACGATTGTCCTCATCAGTATCAGTCGAATCAGATGAAGGACATCTACCGATCTAAGGAGTCTAATCAAACATAGGTTGATCTCTATCTAGAAAATCTTTCATACCCTAGCCATATTCTTCATTTAACACTTCTTCTCTCATACAAATTAAACTTTCCACAATCAAATTCTCAGTTGTAGTAAGAATGTTTGACTCAGAGGACTTAGTCTTGCGAATTTCTCCCTCAAAAAGATGATCATATAGCACCTTTAAGCAGAGACCAGGTTGAAATGAAAATGTTGGGTTATTCAGGTCGAGGGGGACAGGGGATTAGGAGAACTCGATGGACCTATGTTGACCGGAGAAATGGTAGATAATTTAGACGGAGATACGCCTTAGAAGAGGTGTAAAAAGCCACTGGATCTATCTCATTTAAAGAATCTAGCATTTTCTTCGAAGAATATAAAGGCTGAGACATGTTTGTTTGAGAGAAGATACTGAAATTCTAGAGCAATAGATAGAGAGACAGAATGGGTTTTGATGCTCGACTTAGAAAGAGAAATTTTGAAACATAAGAGGATTAGAGTGAAGAAAGGTCACTATAAGAACTTGAAAAGTTGTGTCAGGTCCCTGAATAGACACAAAGCTTGGATTAAAAGTGATGGATGACAGTTAGAAGGATCGATGAGTGACACATGGAGATTTGGACGGTTCTTGTTAGACATATTAAAACAAATGTAAAGAGTGCTAACCTAAGGAGGGACATGGTCCTCAAGTGCGAATGAAATATAATTTCTGAATTGTTTTGGCCATTCTCTTCTCCTGTGCTTTCCATGGTTGTAAACTTGTAGTCAGGTACATAGATGATCTTACTTTAAACAATGCATTACAAGTTCTCTGGATACCTGCCCTCCAGATCTTAGCCAATATAGGGACTAGAGGCTTTTTGATGAGATTAAGTTAGTGCATGTTCATCATCCGTAACTTCAGCCTATTGCTCTCAAATTTATCCTTGCTGAGTGTTTTGGTAAAGATGTATGCAATCTGATATTCAATCCTTCAGTATTTCATGATGATGTTCCCTTTCTCAACATTATCTCTCAAAAAGTGATGCCTAACATCAATGTGCTTTGTTCTTTTGTGCTGGACAGGATTCTTTCCCATGTTGACTGCACTGGTATTATCACATATGAGATAAATAATGTTGTTGTGGACTCTAAAATCCTAAAGTTGTTTCTTTATCAAAAGAAGTTGGGCACAACAAGAAGCAGCAGCTACATACTCAACCTCAGATGTTGAGAGAGCTTGTGAGTTTTGTTTTTTGGTTCCCCAAGAGATATGTGAGGATCCAAGGAAATGTGCCATTCCAGAAGTGTTTTTCCTGTCCACTTGATACTGCAAACTCGGCATCTACATATCTTACTAGTTCAAAAGAATTACATGCAGTATAAACCTATTTTCTTTAGATACCTCGGGATCCTCCTAGCTTCCTGTAGATGAGATTGCCTGGGCATGCTTGGAATGTGCACACATTCCCACGCTGAATACAATGTACGGCCAGCTTGTGGTCAAATACAATAGAGATCTAATGATACCTTTGTGCATGGTTTGATTCACTAACAGATCAACCTCATCTGCTCCAATTTTAATTTTATACCCATGAGGTTATCAGTGGGTTTAGTTCCACCATATGGAACTTCTTTAGCAACTCCTTTGTATACTTCCCTTAACTGATTGAGGTGCCACTGGAGGTTTTCTTGATATGAAGACCCAAGAAGAAGTTCAACTCTCTCATAATGCTCATCTCGAATTCATTTCCCATGAGGGTTGCAAATTCTTCACAGAGATGTTCATAGGTAGCTCCAAAGATAATATCATCCACATACACTTGATTGATGAGCAATTTTTTATCTCGTTTCATCAAAAATAGTTTGTTGTCAATTTTCCCCCCCTTGACCAATAACTAGTAACCAATTTAATTGAACCAACATTACACAATTCATATCAAGATCATAACCTAAGGTTAAGGGGAATAGGTCATCTTCTACGAACTAGACCAATCCATCAAGAAATAATATAATTGGATGAAAACCCAACTTTCGAAATCAATTCGAAGAAACCCTTTAAGGAAATAGGTCTCAAAGGTGAAAGGAATACCATACTTTGTTGTTTGATAAACTTGGTAATTGCATCCCTATAACCCACCTGACCTTGTCTTCGATGGAGTTCTTCAACTAGAGAGAGAAAGAAGAGAGAAGGAAGAGAATTTGGGTTTGTGAATTACGAGAGCTTAAGTTAGTCTATTGAGCTTAGGGTCTTTATATAGGTTGTTAACTAACTTAATTAGACCTCCAATAATCAGAGACTTGTAAAAATAGGCCCTTGGACAAAAGTTCTAGTCTATAGGCAGAGGCAATCGACGCCCTGTCGATTGGACCACGAGTGGACTGCGGCACTTCGTTGGCTGCACAGTCTATGGACAGCTTTTAGTCACTTTTGCAAGGGTCCATCTCAAGGTTCCTTAGTTGGTCCATGGGGAATCGTGCCTAGACATTTCGACAATGAAATAACTTTAATATGTCTTAGACATCCTTTCACCAATTTTCATCATTTTGCGACTCCTAAAAGCTAGCCAAATAGGCTAAGGTATGCTAGTACCTCATTGAACTAGTTTTCGGACGTCATGAACGTTCTTGGACGTTTTGAATTCTAAACCTCCTAAATGACTTATATTCATTAAATTTGACCTTAAAACATGTCTAAACCTTTTAACACTTATGTTAGGTTCTAGAACACGTCTTAGATTTTCGATGTGTTACATTATCCCCCACTCCCTTAGGAACATTTATCCTCGAATGACACTTAAATATCTTGTAAGGAAGGAATAGACTAAAGACTAGCAGCCCAACCAACAATTATACATGACAACATGAGTTACAACTTCAATCATGACATTTACACATAGCATTAAAACTTCAACTACCTCACATAAGGCTCAACATTACATTGTGAGGAATATCCTTCTCACAACAACAAGAATTCGACATATCATATATGAGTCAATTATGCCAAAAATTAACGTACCAACATGCTCAATATCATTTCATAAAGACTCACCATATCAAAATGCATAACATAACTCAAAACAAGAAGAATTGCAAATTTTCAAGTCAATATGAACAATTTCACTATAACTTCACTGTAATGACATCAAAAAAAATGCACATTTTGCAAAACTTCACGAAAAATCAAGCAACTTCAATTTTTAGTTATAATTTTCATTATTAATAGGAATAACTAACCTTAGTTATCAAATATATGAGGGTGACGGGACTTCATGTCGTCCTTGGTCTCTCATGTTGCATTCTCAACTAGGTGATTCTTCCACAAAACCTTTAAAGAAGACACCTCTTTGTTCCTTAACTTCCTTACTTGCGTATCAAGGATTTGAACAGAAACCTCCTGATAAGGGAGGTTATCCTTCAAACCAAGACCCTCAATAAGCAGAATAGACTCAAAGTCACCGATAAACTTCTTAAGCATAGAAACGTGGAACACCGGATTAACCGAAGCCAATTCATTAGGGAGTTCAATTCATAGGCAACCTTACCAACTCTTTGCAATATTTCATCGTGACCCACATAAAGAGGACTCAACTACCCTTTCTTGTGAAATCTAACTACCCTTTCATGTGCGAAATTTTGAAGTACACTCTATCACCTTCTTCAAACTCTAATCCTTTTCTCCTATGATCAGCATAAGACTTTTGCGGACTATGGGCTGTTTGCAACCGGTTCCTTATGATATGAACCTTATCCAAAATCTTATAAATCAAATTTGGACCCAAAAGTGAAGAATCACCTACTTCATACCATCTAATTGGATATCTACATCTCCTACCATACAAGGCTTCATAAGGAGCCATAGACATACATGGATGGTAATTATTATTGTAAGCAAACTCCACCAACGACAAATGTTTATCCCAATTTCCATTGAAATCATTGATACAATATCTAAGGATATCCAAAAGGGTTTGAATAGTACACTCGGCTTGACCATCTCTTTGGGATTAAAACGGTGTTTAGCTTCACCTTGGTACCCAACCCTTGTTGGAATAACCTCCAAAACGTAGTCTGAATTTTTCACCCCTATCCGAAACGATGGATAACGGAATACCATGGCGACACACAATCTCATCTATGAAGATCCTTTCATAATCATTCGCCGAGTAAGTAGACTTGATGAGAATAATGTGAGAGGATTTGATTAACCTATCCACAACCACCCATATAAAGTAATATTATTTTCGTGTCCGCGGCAAACCAGTCACAAAATCCATATTGATGTCTTCCTACTTCCAAGTAGGAACTTAGATTTATTGAAGTAAACCACCTAGATTTTAGTGCTCGGCCTTCAGTTGTTAATAATTTGGACACTTAGCAACAAATTCCGCTATGTCCTTTTTCAAACCTTCCCACCAAAACACTTCCTTAAGATCATGACATCTTTGTAGAACCCAGATGAATGGAGTAACGGAACCATGAGCTTCCTCAAGAATTTGGTTTCTCAAACCATGTACATTGGGAGAAGACAACCTTCCTTCATACCTCAAGACACCATCCCCCCTAAGGAGAATGACTCATTAAGCTTTCCAAGAACTGATTCCTTCAACTCCATCAATGTTTGATCAAAGTGTTTTTTGGACTTCACCTCAACCACCAATGATGACTCAGAGTTATGATGGACCATAAAATCACCATTCGAAGAATCTTAAAACCTCACACCCAATCTAACCAACCTATGAACATCTTTCACTAGGTCTTTCTTGGCTTTAGCTACATGAGACATACTACCCATGGTCATACAACATACAGCATCTGCAACCATATTGTCCTTGTCGGGGTGATAGAGAACACTCATGTCATAATCTTTCAATAATTCCAACCATCTTCTTTGTCACAGATTCAACTCTTTTTGAGTAAGCACATATTGGAGACTCTTATGGTCAGTACGCACATCAACATGAACACCATATAAGTAATGCCTACACATTTTCAAGGAAAATACCAAGGCCGCTAACTCAAGATCATGACTTGGATAGTTTTTCTCATGGACCTTAAGTTGTCTATAGATTCATAGGCCGCTACTTTTCCATGTTGCATAAGCACACACCCTAAACCACTTGGGATGCATCACTATATGCAACAAAACCCTTGGTACCCTTCGGTAAAGTCAACATTGGAGCGCAAGTAAGCCTATCCTTAAATATTAGGAAGCTTCTCTCACATGCCTCCGGCCATTCAAGTTTCTTACTCTTTGGGTCAAAGTAGTCAAGGGAGATGCAATAGACGCAAAACCATCCATAAACCTCCAATAATAACCCTATAGACGCAAGAAACTTCTAATGCTTATTGGAGTCAATGGTCTTGGACAATTCTTGACTGTCTTGGTCTTCCTTAAGTCAACCTCAACTCCTTCACTAGAGGATATGACCAAGAAATGTCACCAACCTCAACCAAAACTCATATTTTCTATACTTGGAAAATAATTGGTTATCCATAAGCAATTGTAACACCGCCCTTAAATCTAGGTAACTTCGTAACACCCTATTCATGAGATCCATAAATGTCGTCAGGGAATTAGTGAAACCAAAGGACGTTACAAAGAACTCATAGTGACCTTATCTAGACCGAAATGCCATTTTTGGTATATCCTCACCTCTCACCCTTAGTTGGTGATACCCCGATCTCAAGTCAATCTTAGAAAAGTATCTTGACTTTTGGAGTTGATCAAATAAGTCGTTAATCCACGGGAGAGGATACTTGTTCATAATATTGAATTTGTTGAGTTGGCTATAATCAGTGGACATCCTAAGGGAACCATTTTTTTTTCACTAATAAAATCGGAGCACCCCATGGAGAAATACTAGGTCTAATGAAGCTCTTGTCTAGTAAATCTTTGATTTAGGCCTTCAACTCTTTCAATTCGACCGGAGCCATCTGATAAGGTGAAACTGAAATGAGATTTATATCCAGTACTAAGTCGATACCAAAATAAATTTCCCATTCGGGAGGAATACTAGGAAGATCATTAGGAAAGACCTCCGAAAATTCTCTTACTACAGGGACCGACTCAATGGGAGGAATCTCGGAGTCTAAATCTTGGACTCTTACTATATGGTGTAAACACCCTTTAGAGATCATCTTACAAGCTTTCAAACAAGAAATGATACGACCTGTAGGAATAGAACTTCCCCACTTCCACTCTAAAACGGACTCAACTTGAAAGTTAAACTTCACCACCTTGTTCTAAACAATAAAGGCAAAGCAAGCATGCAACCTATCCATATCCAATATGACATCAAAATCAAACATATCAAGTTCTACAAGTCAACATGGGTAACTCTATTGGGCAACATTATAGGACAATTTCTGTATACACTTTTTGCAACAACCGACTCACCCACCAGGGTAGTTACTATGAAAGGTTAAATCAAGACATCGAGCAAAATGTCAAACTTTTTAGCTATCAAGGGAGTAACAAAAGACAAATTAGCGCTCAGATCAAGTAAATTATATACATCAATTGAGAATACTTTTAACATACCAGTCACCACGTCAGAAGAAGTCTTTGTTCACCCCTTGAGTCAAGTACATAACAGTAATTCTTCTTCGGAGCATCATTAGAACCACTTGCTTGCCCACTCTCATGCCCCTTCACATTTGGGCAATCTCAAACTTTGTGCCCACTTTTACCACAACCAAAACAATCATCCATTCCCTCAAGGCATTCCCTAAAATGCTTCTTGCCACACTTTTCATAAGTTGGATTCTTGTTTGGTGACCTAGTAACCCTTCCCTTCCTAGGCTTAGGGTTAGACACCCTATCATCACAAGTCTTTTGTAAATTGGAAGGAACTTGGTTAGATACCCTTTTCTTGAACCAAGCCTTATCTTGGATATCAAGCCTACCCTTTGAAGAACTACAAACAAATGACCTTGCCCTCTTGGCATCGCTACTCATTCTCTTAGCACTTGCCTCTTCCACTTGTTGAGCACGAACCATGAGATGAGAAATATTCATATTTTCATATAGCGTATCCAAATTACACTTTTCTTTCAAGTCATCTAACACTCCCATCATAAAGTGGCTCATTTCATCCCTAGGGTCAAAAACCAAAGAAGGAGCATACTTTGAAAATTTAGTGAATTTCAAAGAGTATTCAAGTACAATCATACCTCCTTGCCGAAGGTTTATGAACTCCACCACATTGGATTCCCTCTTCTCCCTAGGAAAGAATTTATCAATAAAGCCTTCTTGAAAACTTCCCAAGTCACTAGTCCACCCGTTAATGGCCTATTATCTCTCTATTGGGCGTACCAAGCTTAGGCCACATATTTGAGTTGGTAAGTGGCCAACTCGGGCTTCTCACTAGAAAACAAGCCCATAGCATAATGG
Organism: Solanum lycopersicum; assembly: GCF_036512215.1. Taxonomy (NCBI): domain Eukaryota; kingdom Viridiplantae; phylum Streptophyta; class Magnoliopsida; order Solanales; family Solanaceae; genus Solanum; species Solanum lycopersicum. The sequence goes on from NC_090811.1 coordinate 50,994,756, forward strand.
ATATTATATATTTCATCAATGAACTCTTGGTGGTCTTCCTCAACCCTGGACCCATAGAAAGTACGGGGATTCATTCTAGTAAAGTCCCTAAAACAGGAGGCCATGGTAGCAACTTGTTGGTTTGCTTGGGTACAACCTCCTAATTAGCTTAGGTCGTCTTGGCTTGACCTTGAGCAGTGATGGACTTTGCGTGGTAGAATGGCTTGAGCCATTTGGAAAAGAGCAGCCCGAATGACACCACCCATCAAAGGAGGATCGTCCGGAGCTTAGTCATCATTAGCATCATCTTCAAGAGGAGGAACTTGATCACCACGGGGAAGAATTCCCTCATTGGCCATCACTTCTTCAAGTCTTCGTGCCGCTTTCCTTCTAGTATTCATTGATAATCACCATAAGAGGATTAGATGCTAAAAGCACGTAGAGCTAAACTCTAGAGGCACGATATAGGACTTATAAGAAAGTGAGAATTTCCTAAGCATCACATAGATTCCTATCCATAAGTGTGTCACACTTCACAATTATGAATACTAACCTACATAGACGTGGTTGAGAGAGACACTGACTCAAATATATTTAACCTTATGCTCTGATACCAAGTTATTCATAACCGGGAGCACCCCATAGACGTAACCAACATCGTCCTCCTTTTTGAGGACTAATACTAGACACTTAGCTTACATCATTACATTCATAGGTTAAAATGCATAAATTTTAAAAACATTTCATCACTTCTACATTGAGGTTTACATAGACCTCTATATACACATAATATTTATATCGAGTGTACATAAGCCCTTCGTATATGAAGATTACTTAGTCTTTTACCTTTATTGCACATAGATATATATAAAATATAACAGTCTCAGAAGCATGTCTTATGTCATAACCATCTAGCAAGAGTGTAATAATTTGGGCATATCTCATACATCAATATAACAAGACCACATATAGGTCATACAATGTTTAGTATCCAAATGAAAAGGAAAGAACATAAGAGTCTTAAAACTAGAACAACTTCATAAGCTTGATAGTGGCATTGCCCTCAAAAATTAGGACCCACCCAACTTGGATGATTGAGAATTCCAAGTATTTTTCAAAGTTAAACTACCAAAGAAACTAGGGTAAACCAATGTGATCATGACATTGTAGGTGCTTGCATCTCAAAGCCCTTCAACGACCGGAACCTAAAATGTTGGGGAAAAGGAAGAAATTGTGTTAGTACACCAATTGTACTAAGTATGATACCATATGCACACATATCATTAAATCATGCCTAAAAGGGACATTTCATTGAAATAGCTATTTTAAATTTAGAAAGCCTTATGCACATTCAAGAAGCCTTACCAATCAATAAGACATATCCATTAAGTCGTAGGCATGTACATCACAAGACCAACAATACAAATTCTAATCAAGTCAACATGCATATCATATAATTGAACACATAGTCAAAGTAATTGTATCATCAAGTTATAATTGCAACAAGCATGAATAAGAGTACATTTTAACAAAACTAAAGCAAGACCATTAATCATGACCCTCTTTAAGTCCACTTTTGCAATGACTAAGCAAGTCCAATAACCTTACTTAATCAAGTAATCCTAGCAAGAACCATAATCAATTCCCAACGTCACATAATATAACATTAAGTGAACCTAATATCCTACCTTAGCAATAGAGACCAATACATGTTCATAAGAGTAATTAACATCATATAGTGTCATAAACATGTAGGATCATCATATCCATATCATTTATATTTATAAGCATATACATACATAAGAACATCCTCCTAAGACTTCTTTCAAGGATAAATATTGCAATGTTTAGGTAGAGTCTCATACCCCTACCTAGACTAAGCTAATCCCCTTAGATCATCTTAGTTAGAGTTCAATCCTTTTAGTTCATTTTAAATTTTTGGGAACACTTGCCTTAATCAAAATAGACCACATGAGCTAATGTGGAATCAAGTGTCATGAAACCCTACACAAAAGAAGGAGGACTACTTGCCAAGGTAGTACAAAAACATGAACATAGCAACTAAGGGGATGCACTTGCAAGTACTCCTAAGGGGCAACACAGTTCAAGAACTAGTAGATATAGTTGAGTCCCTCCTTATGCTACATGCATCGGAGTCTCCAATCTTAAGGGTACATTCTTCATCCTACCTTCCCTATGTGGGAAGGGACACTCCTCACTCTAGTTCACTCGGTGCTAAGTTAGAGTCCCTTTTTGAAATGTCTTTAATACTTTTATTAATCATCATAGCTTGATGTAGGTCATAAGGTATATCCCTTGTATAATCGTCATAATGATATATCAATAAGAATTGAATGAGTATTTTCCTTTAATTACAATCCATATAAGTGAGGTTAGCACATTAACATATCACTTCATAATAAGGCATATTGGTAATTAATCACCATCCTTAGAACATTTACATCTTAGACAACACCTCACAATCCATAGTCAAGACATTTCAATTAAACATCATACAAACCCTATCAATCCTAATACAAGGCATACTTCAATACAACATCATCACTTAACCACAAGTAACCATAATTGAAGTAGACAATAGGGATCACAAGACTTACCAAGTCTCCTTCACAATCCATCATCAAGGTTTTACCGTCAACCATTAATTCAACCCAATAAGGGTGTAATAACATCACACAACAATAACCAACATAATAAAAAGGCTAACTGAATCACTACATCATAACCAAATCACTAGTTCATAGCTTAAGATAAGAGACATAGGTCAAAGTCATAATCTAGATCAATTACTCAAGAACTAGCATGATAGGACTATAATTCACCCTAATATAGTCATAATTGATACAATATCATCATCTAATAGTAATTAAACCAATAACCAATTTAATTCAACAAACATTACTTAATTCAATTCAAGATCATAACCTAGGGTTAAGGGGAATAGGTTATTGTAATGACACTCGTAGTTGTTTTATGAATTTTAACCATTATTTTTATTAAAATTTTAATAGATTTTATAAATAATTTATGACTTAGAGTGACATTAATTTCAAATTTAATAAAGGAGCATTTTGTTGCTAATAATAATGGAAAAGGGAAAAAAATAGAAAAGGGAAGGAATTTAAATAAATACATAAAATAATAACAATAAGATTTTTTTTTAAAAATGGAAAAGTGACCTAAATGTTGAAAAGTCTGACGGCTGACGATGGATTGAAAAAGAACAAATAGAACAAAAAAAAGCATACGCAGAAGAACAAAAGAAGAGAAACGTAGAAAAAAAAAGAAAAGGAGGAGAAAAATTGATATTTTCATCTTAAGGTACCTAGGTAATTATTCTCATTCTTTCTATTATGTTTTTATGTAATTAGGAGTAAATTTTTAGGTAAAAATTGTGTAAAATTTATACTGATATGTAAACTTGTGATTATGCATAGAGGTCATTGTATACTAAATTAATATTACTTTTGTCATTATTATTATTATGGTGGGAAAGAGAAATAACAAAAAGGCTAATTTTGGCTAATAATTGATGATGATTTTATGGAAAATTCAATTTTATTTTTAGAAGTTCTCTATTATTTGAGTCAATGTTGAAGCGTCCAGTGACATCCTAATTGGATGATTATAATGGTAACATGATTAGTCAATCTTATTAGATGTTGGTTTAAGTAAATTACACTTTAATCCCTTTTATTTTACTTATCATATTATGATTCAAATTTTGATATGTTGAGATAGGTAATTGAAAATTAGGGGTAGTTTATTATATGAATACTATTAGATTTATGCTATTTGAGGGAATCAAAAATTAACCCTAGGTTTCGAATTTGAGAATATGGAGTCGACATATTAGTTGTGATCAAAACTTAAGAACTTGATTATAGCATTCAGTGAGCTTTTGGGTCTAGTCTATAGAGATGGTAATGCGGATATTTTTAGTTTCAAAATCTTATTGTGATTATTGATATGAATAGATTTCTTTGAATTGGAAGTTCAAAAAAGGGGAAAGGCATGAATTTCGAAGTAAATTCTTATTTGATTCAGGCAAGTGGATTTCTAAACTCTTTCCCAGTGTATGGAATGTGTGTATTTCCTTGTGGTATGTGTTTGAGAGTAGTGGGATTTGGAAAGGTTGACTTGTCCACCTTGATTAATTTTAATGATAAAAAGGGGTAATAAAAGACAATATGATTATTTGTTTGTATATGATGTGTTGAGAATGGTACGAGTCCTACTGTTATAATGAGAATGTTTATTACTATAGAATGTGGATTGAAATCCGAGAATGCTAAAACATATGAGCCTTAACTAATATATTATTGATTTGATTTATTATGTGTTATTGTGTTCTTTACTGAACCCGTATAATTGTGATAAGTGAGGTGATTATATGTCGTAGCGACATTTGATTTGTTGAGATGTTACATCATTTCCTTTAATTGATATCATATTGTACACTTGCATTGACATGAGACTGGGTATGAATAAAGGTCTAATACGTAGAGATCATCCGTGTTGAGATCGATTTATGATTATTTGGGCACGTGACATTTGTCCGTATGATATCAAAGTTATGATTATGATTTGGGCACGTGAAGATCATCCATGCTAAATTTGTTTTATGTTTAATAGTGCATTGAGATCAGCCGCACAAACACGTAAAGACCATCTGTGTCGGTATATGAACTTCGCGAGTCCCCCAAGGGTCATGAACTCTCGATGTATTTCCAAGGAGTATCATGTATATATGGTTGATAGAGAAATTGGTATTCTGAGGCATATCACTTCATGGTGTCATATCGCATTGCATTCCATGGCATTCTCCATTCTTGATGATTATGTGCTTATTGGTGGTTGGGAAGTACTTGATATTTGATTACTCTATTTGACAAACTTGATCTTGTGTTTTTCTTATAATGTGAGTGTCTTTTTGTGAAAGTTTGTGATTGTTGAGTATTGAGTTGTAGTTAAGGATGTGTAATTTGTTAAAATGATTTTGAAGAGTTGGACTCTACGAAAATTGTGAACTGTTAAGTTAGACAAATTTTTATGTAGATTGTAGTTGTGGAGGTTCGATTGGTGTGTAAGGAGTACCCGTGTTATATCCCGTTATCTTGTGTTAATAAGTTTACTTGCTGGGTACCGTGTGGTTTGATACTCACCCCTTGCAACTACAATTTTTTGTAGGTTATTAGCCCGGACCTTTGTGATATTTCTCTTCCCCTTGTCTGAGGCTTCTTGTGGAGAATTGTGAGGTAGCTGCTCGTTATCTCAGCAAACCTTCTACTCATATTTATAATCTTGTTCTACTCCATAAACAATGCCATTTGAGACTTATTTTTTTTCTTTGAATCAATTGTAATACTTTAGAGACTTGTACACGTGATAACCTGATCTTTGGGGTATTTTTTAGAATTATGAAATTTTTGCATTTTTTGTAATGGTCGAGTTTTAGGCTGACTTATTTTAGTGGGATAACACGAGTGTCATCACGTTCATTTTTGGGTCATGACAAAATGGTATTAGAGTTCTAGGTCCATAGGTCTCATGTGTATACAAGTCGAGTCTAATTAGAGTCTTGAAGATCAATAAGGAGATGTCTGTACTTATCTTCGAGAGGCTATAGTGACTTTTGGGAAGAATTTTAACTTCTTAGATATCTATTGTGTGTACTAGGTTCCCTTTTGATTCTTATCGCTTCACTCCGTTCACTCTCATTTATGTGATTACTCGTGCATAATTCCTCATGTGAATAGTTGGTGTGTCGTGTATTGGTTGGATGTTAATTAGATATGGTATTAAGGTGGAAATGATATATTTATGAAAGAAATCTGTGATCATATTTGAAGGGGTTGAGTAAGGTTAATTACCATAGTAAAAAAATCATATTAAATAAAATAGTATTTATGTGGTATAAACAATATCTGGAGTGGTTCAACAATTAGAAGTTAAATGTTTGAAGAGTTGGATAGATAATGAATAGTGTAAACGTGAAAAATATCGTCGATATAGTTGTCATGACATTAATGGGTTTCTTAGCAAATGATGTTTCTCCACTTGAGGTCAGAATCTTTTTTGTGCTTTCATAGATTGAGTGTATACCAAATAAGGTCATGATACGACTATTATAACGGTACTGATAGGTACTTAGCTAGAATCATAGAGTCTGTTACTTTTGTTATCGACATGCCTTATGAAAGAATACATATAGCTTTGCTAGATATGAAGATAATTTGATAATATATTAAAGTTATTCAATAGGTAGAAATGTGTACCTATTTGGATATGATCCTCTTAGTAGGTATGATGTGTTCTACTGGTTGATATAACGAACTTTCACGATGTGGTACTAGTAGTATATGAAAATGACTATGTTTTTTGTTAAGTTCAAATACTAACCACTTAAAGAGTTATCTATTGTATTACATGCTCATATGATAAGATTTGATGTTGAATTCATATTTGAGAAATCAATTATCTTGTTAGTACGGATGGATGTGTTAAGCATTATTTTATAAGGAAGATTTTAGTGGTGGATTTTGGTATGAGATTGATGTGTTCAGGTTGTGAAATGTATTTTGTGCATTTTAAAAGAGTGTTGATTTCACCGTAAGCTCCGTGGAAGTGGACCTACATCAGGATGATAAGCTTATAAGTAAAGGAAGTCTCAAGAAGTATTATTGTGTGAACGTAATTGTGAATTTTAGTAATAAAGTGCATATTAAAATTTGTTAGTCTTTTTAATTTGACTAGTATAGTTTGTTTGAGATGTCATATCAATGACAAAGTTGACTTTGTGGTGATGACAAGGGCTAACTGGGTATAATGGTAATAAAAGTTTGTGTTGAATTGTGATTGGGGTGGATTGTATGATAGAAATTGTTGGTTAAATAGATTTTTTTATGATAATGACAACTTGTGAGTATCTAATGTTATGGTTTTCTATTAATTGGTGAATAGCGTGGTTGCAAGGAAAGTTGTGGGAGGTGTTGAAACACCGCTCGAATAAAATTGAAAGGATCTAGAGTCATAATGAAGAATAATAATAAATTAGTGGGATATACTGTAGCCTTTAGAAAGGGATGAGAGAGTAAGAATGTTTTCTCTTATTGTGAGGGCTAAGGAGGTATCGCCAGAGAGCTTGAGAATTAGGTTCAGAGATACGTGATTTCATCCGTTTTGCTTAGGTTATGGTAATATATAGTGTCACAAGATCATTATATTGGTTAAAAAAACAGAACTGTTGGATAAAACTTGAGAAATAAGTGTAAGGACGTAAAGCTTGAGTATGATGATTAGTTCATTTGTGGTTTTGAGTTTGAAAATAAGAGTTGTAGAATTTTTAGCGAAAGATGTGCTAGGGTTCATAAAGAGGCGATCAATGATAATCTAAGATACATGAGTTCATAAAAATCTTCAAGGTATGAGCTAATGCTGATAGATAAAGGAATTGAGTTACATAGCTGGATTCAAAATTCAAGTTTTTCACAGTGAGTTTAAATTTGTGGTGGTGTATTTCCTCAAGATATGGATTGGTAAGGTAAGAAATGATCGATCTCATTGAGTATGAAGCATTTGGATGTATCTAAAAATAATTTGAGTGATAAATTTTGTTACTTTTGATTGTTAAAGAACCTAAAGAAGGGTTCCATAAAAAATTGATTTAGAGTATAATATAATGGATATTTCGGTAAGTGAGTCATTGGAAAAAAATAACAAAAGTATGTTGTGTTGAATAGTTCAAGATATTTGGATTTCTCATCATGATAATGAATTAAGAAAGTTGAAAGAATAAACCCTTCGTATAGATTTGTTGGTTCAAAATTGAAGTTTCTATGGAGTTTCACCTTTGAGTTTAGATATGACTATGAGATATAAATAGGTTGGGTACAGACCTACTAGAGGTTAAACAATTAATTTTTTACGAGAATTAAGTTTTCTTCAAATAATAATAGTGATGTGTGGAATGTGTTACGTTTTTATGGTGGTTTGGGGTTGTTCGAATTGTGGTAGATGACTTATGGGGACACTATATTATGAATTGAATGTTACGAGGGAATTTAAACTACTTCGTTGATCAAACTATATAGATTGTTTATTGTGTTACATAGACATTTGATGGTGAATGCAGGTTTAATCTTATAGTATACAAAATTATTGGAGTGACGAAGGATTTCTTTGAATTTTTACATTAGGTACAATGATGGTTTTGAATATAAGTCAAAATCTGATATCTGAAAAATTATGTAGAATTGACATTGAGTATAATTCAATGGTTGTACTTCGATGGAAAAGTATTTTAGATTTGAAGTTAGTGTTATCACTCTTGGGTGTGAACCATATTTGCCATGTTATGCTTAATGGAAAAAGAGAAAATCATAGTTCAAAAAAATAAAAAACAAACTTTGATACTAGTGATGGTTTGGGAGTAAGGTAAGTGTCTGGTGTGGTTTGGATGTTTGTTAGTATTAACAATGTTAACTTTATTAAAGTAATGTGAGAGTATGTGGGGTTTGATAAATCAAGTATGTGTAAGATTGTCATGGGGATCAGACTGGTTGATTTTAGATGGCTAAAAATCGAGAGATGTAGTCAAATGAATGGAAATATTTGATATAGGAATGATGGAAGAAGTGTTTAGTGTTATTCAACCTTGGTTCTGTATATTCTTATGTGACAACCTTGTTTGTACTAGACAATATTTATAGTATGATTCACTACTTATATTACGCGTGTTTCCAAATCAATGAGTGAATTCTTCGTGGTGGATTTGATGTGTCGATCCTCTTATGTCCGCTTGACATGATAGGATCCTTGGGCAGAATTGGTCATTTCAATTATGTTAATTTGGTGTTTTTGGGATGGTGTAAGTGTACCAGGGGTTTTACATGCACAACTTTATTTAAGAGAACTTTTCTAAGAGCTATGTGGAGTTACAATTGTGTAAGAGTGTTGTTAGAGGTTCTACATTTTAAAATGCATCAATTGTTGGGTGCTTACTTAATCGATTTCTTGTTTGGGTTAGATGAGTTTGATTCTTCATTGATGAGTATCCAATGTCTAAAGATCAGATTTTTTCAACTGAAGTTCGTGGAAAAAAATTGTGTTGTGAAAACAAAATCTTGATAAGATTTGTAATGGTTTGTACATTATGAGTGTGTGGTGGTTGATTCATGTTCACTTCTTCTTGTAGCCGGTACCGATTCAAAATGTTAACTTGGTTATGTGAGAAAAAAATATGTCATGATGGTTGTGTTATAGTCCTATGGGTTTCACTTTAGATTGAGTTCATGGGTTAGTCTGTGGTCTGATAATTACTCCTGATTAGTAGATCTGACAAATTTTGATTTTAAAGTTTCGCTCTTGGTAGTTTATCTTCATGGAATGGGCCTAAAGGTCAGGTTATCATACGAAGAGATGAAGATGACTTTTGAAAAAAAGGAGTCATACCTCAAGCTTTTGATTGTGTTGGTTATTCTTACTTTTCCAACTTTATGTTCGAGGACGAACATGAATTTTAGTGGTGGATAATGTAACGACCCTCGTAGTCAATTTAAGAATTTTAACATTATTTTTTATTAACATTATAATAGATTTTATAAATAATTTATGACTTAGAGTGACATGAATTTCAAATTTAATAAAGGATCATTTTTTTGCTAGTAAGAACGGAAAAAGGAAAAAATAGAAAAGTGAAGGAATATAAATAAATACATAAAACAATAACAATAAGATTTTTTAAAGAAAATGGCAAAGTGACCTAAATGTTGAAAAGTCTGACGGCTGACGATGGATTGAAAAAGAACAGACAGACAAAAAAAAAAGCATACGCAGAAGAAGAAAAGAAGAGAAACGGAGAAAAAAAAAGAAAAGGAGGAGAAAAATGATATTTTCATCTTAATTATTCTCATTCTTTCTATTAAGTTTTCATGTAATTAGGAGTAAATTTTTAGGTTAAAATTGTTTATAATTTATACTAATATGTGAACTTGTGATTAATGCATAGAGGTCATTGTATACTAAATTATTATTACTATTGTTATTATTATTATGGTGGGAAAGAGAAATAAAAGAAGGCTAATTTTGGCTAATAATTGATTATGATTTTATGGAAAATTTAATATTATTTTTAGAACTTCTTTATTATTTGAGCCAATGTTGAAGCGTTCAGTGACATCCTAATGGGATGGTTATAATGGTTATAATGGTAACATGATTAATCAATCTTACTAGATGTTGGTTTCAACAAGTGACTTCCATTTTAATCACTTTTATTTTAATTATCACATTATGATTCAAATTTTGATATGTTGAGATAGGTAGTTGAACATTAGGGGTAGTTTATTATATGAATTCTATTATATTTATGCTATTTGAGGGAATCAAAAATTAACTCTAAGTTTGGAATTTGAGAATATGGAGTCGACATATTAGTTGTGATCAAAACTTAAGAACTTGATTATAGCATTGAGTGAGATTTTGGATCTAGTCTATAGAGATGGTAATGTGGATATTTTTAGTTTCAAAATATTATTGTAATTATTAATGTGAATAGATTTCTTTGAATTGGAAGTTCAAAAAAAAGGGAAAGGCTCAAGTCCCGAAGTAAATTTTTATTTGATTTAGGTAAGTGGATTCTAAACTTTTGCTAAGTGTATGAAATGCTTGTGTTTCCTTGTGGTATGTGTTTGGGAGTAATGGGATTTGGAAGGGTTGACTTGTCCACCTTGATTAATTTTACGGATAAAAAGGGATAATAAAAGACAATATTATTATTTGTTTGTATATGATGTGTTGAGAATGGTCCGAGTAGCGGTGTCACAATGAGAATGTTTATTACTATAGAATACGGATTGAAATCCGACAATGCCAAAATATATGAGTATTAACTAACATATTATGGATTGAATTTATTATGTGTGGTTGTGTTCTTTACTGAACCCGTATAATTGTGATAATTAAGGTGATTATATGTCAAAGCGACATTTGATTTATTGAGATGTTGCATCATCTCCATTATTTGATATCATATTGTGCAATTGCATTGACATAATACTGGGTATGAGTAAAGGTCTAACAGGTGGAGATCGTCCATGTTGAGATCGAGTTATAATTATTTGGGAAAGTAGAGATTGTTCATGCGATAGAAAAGATATGATTGTGATTTGGGCACGTGGAGATCGTCCGTGCGAAATTTGTTTGATTTATAATAATGTGTTGAGATCGTCCACACAGACACGTGGAGGTCATCCGTGTCGGTATATGTACCTCGCGAGCCCCCCATGGGTCATTCACTCTCGATTTATTTCCGAGGAGTATCATGTATATGGTGTCATATTGCATTGCATCCTATGACATTCTTCATTCTTGATGATTATGTGTTTATTGGTGGTTGGGAAGTACTTGATATTTGATTACCTCTATTTGACGAACTTGATCTTTTGTGTTGCTGATATTGTGAGTGCCTTTCTGTGAAAGTTTGTGATTGTTGAATATTGAGTTGTAGTTAAGATGTTTAATTTGTTAAAATGATTTTGAAGAGTTGGACGCTGTGAAGTCTGTGAAGATTAGGTTGGACTAATTTTTATGTATATTGTAGTTGTGGAGGTTCGGTTGGTGTGTAACGAGTACCAGTATTTTATCCCCTTAGCTTGTGTTTAGAAGTTTACTTGTTGAGTACTGTGTGATTTGGTACTCACCCCTTGCTACTACAATATTTTTGTTGGTCAATAGCCCGGATTTTTGTGGTATTTCTCTTCCCCTTGTCTGAGGCTTCTTCTGAAGAATTGTGAGGTAGCTGCTTTTTATCTCAGCAAACCTTCTACTCCTATATTTGATCATGTTCTACTTGAGAAACAATGTCATTTGAGACTTTTTTTTGAATCAATTGTAATACTCTAAAGGCTTGTAAACGTGAAAACCAGATTTTTGGGGTATTTTTGAGTAAATTATAAAATTTCTGCATTTTATTGTAATGGTCGAGTTTTGGGTTGACTTGTCTTGGTGGGATAAGACTAGTGTCATCACGTCCATTTTTGGGTTGTTACAATCATCGTCTACAAACTAGAACAATCCATCAAGAAATAACATAATTGAGTTAAAATACATGTTAATCTATTCATAATATCCAAAATAAATATAAACAAAGTAATCCATAACATCAATTTCGTATTGGAAGAAAATCCACTTGAAAACCCAACTTCTGAAATCAATTTTATGGAACCCTTCGATGAAAGAGATCTCAAAGTGAAAGGAATTGCATACCTTGTTGTTTGATGAAGATTGATGGAGAAACCTTGGTAATTGCATACCTAAAAACCACCTTGACCTTGTCTTCTATGGAGTTCTTCAACTAGAGAGAGAAAGAAGAGAGAAGGAAGAGAAATTGGATTTGTGAATTATGAGAACTTAGGTTAGTCTAATTAGCTTAGGGTCTATATATAGGTTGTTAAATAACTTAACTAGAACTTCCCTAACCCCTAATAAACCTCCTAAATAGGAAAACTAATTAATTGACTTAAATAAAAACATGCAGCAAAACAGACCCCTCACAGAAGACACCACGCTCGACGGATCGTGTGTCCATCGACGGAAATTGTTCACCTCTGTGTCGAACATCCGTTGATGAGTTCAGAGACTTGTAAAAAAAGGAACTTGGCCAAAAGTTCTAAGTGTCCATCGACGGAGGCAATCGATGCCCCATCAATTGGACCACAAGTCGTTTGTGGCACTTTGTTGGTGACACTGTTTATTGATAGCTTTTATTCACTTTTGCAAGGGTCCTCCTCGAGGGCCCCTAGTTGTTTTCTAGGGAGTCGTATTCGGACGTTCCAACTATGAACTAACTCTAATACATTTAAGACACCCTTCTACCAATTTTCATCATTTTCCAACTCCTAAAATCTAGTCAAATAGGGTAAGGCATGCTAGTACGTCATTGAACTAGTTTCCAGACTTCATGGACGTTCTTGGACATTCTGACTTATAAACCTCCTAAATGACTTATATTAATTAAAATTGACCTTAAAACTGTGTCAAAACATTTTAACACTTATGTTAGTCTCTAGAACACATCTTAGATTTTCGAGGTGTTACAACATGATTCTATTTGGGTGATTGTTGATAGGATGACAAACTGAGACCATTAATTGCAGGTAAAATACTACCTATTCGTCCAAGGAATATTCTAAGTTTTACCTTCAAGAAGTGATGAGACTTCATGGAGTTCCACTCTCCATTATTTCTGATAGAGCTGCATAATTTACTGTACAATTTTGGAAATCTTTCCGAAAGGTTTGAGTTCAAAGGTGAATCTAAGTACTGCTTTTCATCCTCATACGGATGGACAAGAAAAACGTACTATCCAGACCTTAGAGGATATGTTGAGAGATCGTATGATCGATTTCAAAGTCACTTGGGATGATCACACCACTCTTATTGAGTTCACTTACAAAAACGTTATTATTCAAGCATCCAATGGCTCCATATGAAGCTCTTTACGGAGGAGGTGCATATCTCTTATTTGGATGTTCGAAGTTGGTGAAGCATGGTTGATAGGACCATATCTATTTCACCTATAAATGGAGAAGGTGAAGGTGATTCAATAAAGATTGAAGACGACACAAAGTCACCAATGTCCTACACAGATGTTAGGAGAAGACCGTTAGAGTTTGCGGTGGATGATTGGGTGTACCTGAAAGTTTCACCAATGAAGATGGTTAGGAGGTTTGGTAAGAAAGGGAAACTTAGTCCCTGATATATTAGACCTTACAAGAGTATCTAAGAGGGTTAACAATGTAGCATATGAGTTGGAGCTACCCTAAGAGTTAGAAGTGGTTCATCTGGTGTTTCATGTGTCTATGTTCAAGAAATGCTTGGGTGATTCTTCATTGATTGTACCAACTGAGGATGTTGGGATTAAGGATAACTTATCCAATGAAGAGGTTGTAGTTCTGATTTTGAATCATCAAGTTCGCAAGTTGAGAACAAAGAAAGTTGAATCAGTCAAAGTCCTCTGGAGGAATCAGTTTGTTGAAGAAGAAACTTGGGAAGTTGAAGTGGAGATATCCACATCTCTTCGAATCTAGAGAGAATGCTTATCAAGGTACTCTGTTCTTATCACTTTACAAGACTATGTGTAAGAAGATTGTTATTTGATTTTGTTATTGTGTGTTGAAATGATGTTACAATCCTTAGTTTAGTGAAAGATTTCTCCTTTGAGGATGAATGTTCCCAAGGGGGAGACATTAAAACATCTCATAACTTGAATTAACTAATAATAAGCTAAGAAACAAAGAATAGTCATTTTTGGAAATAAATAGGGAAATCTAGAAAATTCCTAAGTATAAAAGTGAGTTTTTGATAACTTTCAAATGTATCATAACTCCCAGCTTAGAAAGAGTTAGTGTGAGTTCTTTATATGGTTAGAAAGACCTTCGAAAGATATTTCCAACGGCGCTAAGTTTGTGCACTTTTGATGTCGTATAAGGGATATATATCTTTTGGAAGTTGGGTTGTTAGACTAAGGAAAGTCCAATACGGATTTTAGTAAGGGTAAAGTAGTCTTTGCACCCTACTATTTCCTAAATTTTTTTAAGGGTCTACTTGGGGTAAAACCAAGTTTTACTTCAGATTAGAAAATACTTTTTATTCTTAGAGTCGGGAGAAAAGAGAAGAGAAGAAGGAGAAGGGAGAAAAGAACAAGTTTCACTAAGAACGCAAAGAGATTCCAATGGAATTCGTCGGTGGTTATCCCGATCGAGGTATGAGATCTTCCTGTGATAGATTTGTTCACCCACACACCAACATATTTAATTCAGTGAGTTTTGATTATATTATATGAAGAATATTGAAATTATTTATAAACAATTGACGAATTCTTATTGTTTGGTTTATTGTATATCTTTAGTTTTTTTTATTCATGTTTCCAGGATGTTGTCTGAGGCTAAACAATTGGTTATTGAGGTATTTAGTGATCCTAAGTGTTTGGGGGTAAGATCCATGGGAGTTTACAAGGATTAGAGTTGAAAATCGGAGAAGAAAAGTCTGAAATCTTGTCTGACAACCCCTGGGGCGCCGCGCCTGCCAGAGACACTAAGGGCAGGCTCTGTCTAAAAGACCCTGGCGTACCACTCAAGCAAGAGCGCCTCAGATCAGAGTTTTTCTGTCAGGATCTGGCGCTCCGTGCCTCTCAGAGCAAGGTCACCTAGAGACCCCATTTTTCCTTATTTTTTCGTACTAATTCCTAAGTGATGAACCTAAAATTCCTAGTCGATTCCAACACTCTAAAGTACATCTAAAAATCATGAAATCATCCATAATTATAATATAATGATCCTTGAATCCATAATTCAATTAAAGAAAAGGTAAGATCAAAGTCAAAGAAGTAAGATTAAAGTCTAAAAGTTAAGAAGCAAGTCAAAGTAAGTTCCTAAAGCATTCCAGAGTCTTAAAAAAAAACATTTTAACTTTTTTTTAAGGTTTAAGAAATGAGTTTAGAAAAGATTAGAAGAGTTGATTTGATTTATCAAAAGGTATAGGGGAACTAAGTATTTCCTAAGAGTTAAGTTTCAAGTTAAGCAAAGAGTAAGAGTTGAGTTCATTTCTCATGACTTATAAGAGAACTAAGTACTCCCTAAAAATTTTAAGATGTTTTCACATTTAAGTTGAAGAGGAACTAAGATTTCCAAAAGTGTGTTAAGAAATAAAAAGGGGCTCAATGATCCCAATAGGACTTTTTAAAGATAAAAAGGGTTGAGCAAATTATCTCAACCCAAGAGGAAAGAGGATATTTTAAAAGCATGTTATGGGGTCTGTCCCAACATTAATCAAAGTAGTTTTAGAGGCTTCATAGATAGATGGTCAGTTAGTTCAGCTGAGTCTCTTTTATTTCAGATATTTCATTTTAAGACTAATGTATCATTTTGGAAAAGATATTAATTTAAGTTATTTATGAGATTGTTCTTGTTTTATTATTGAGTAAGTCTTCCACTGAGTTAAGTAAGTCAGATCAAGGATTCGCTCGAGGCCAGCAATAGTTGCCGAGTGTCTGTCTCGCCTAGGGTGTAGGCTGGGGCGTGACGATAAATTTCATGGGTCCGTTTGTGAGCTCGTAAGGAAACAAGTACATTATGGTGGCAGTAGATTATGTTTCAAAATGAGTGGAATCTGTAGACTTTCTCTACAACAAGGGCAAGAGTGTTGTGCAATTCTTAAAGCGCTACATTTTTGCAAGGTTTGGTACCCCGCGTGATATTATCACTGATGGAGGGTCTCATTTTTGCAACCAAGTGTTTTGCATTGTCATTGAGAAAATATGGAGGCAAACACAAGTTCACAACACCCTATCATCCATAAATAAGAGTCCCAGTTGAGGTTTCAAATTGAAAAATCAAGGGCATTCTTGCAAAAACAGTGAATGCAAATCGGACGAATCGGTCTCGGAAGCTTGATGATGCTATTTGGGTGTATTTCAATGATTTCAAAACACCAATTGGCATATAAATTGGTATTTGGGAAATCCTGATACATGTTGGTCAAGCTTGAACATAAGGCACTATAGGCGTTGAAGGAGTTAAATTTAAACTAGGAGAATTCTTCGAATGGACGAGTAAATCAACTACGTGAAAAATTGGAACTAGGAGAATTCTTCGAAAGCACGAGTAAATCAACTACGTGAATTGGAAGAATTTAAGTTGAGAGCATATGAAAGTTCATCCCTTTATAAGGAAAAATGAAGAAATGGTATTAAGATAAAATCCTTGAGCGAGAGTTCTGGGTAGGCGACTTTGTTTTTCTTTATAAGTCTAGAGTAAACTCAAAACAAAGTGACCTAGCCCTTTCAAAGTAACTCGTGCATTCACAAATAGGGCAATTAAGGTTAAAGGTAAAAATGGACCAACATTTAAAGTAAATGGATAGTGTCCTAAGCTCTACTTTGGAGAATGTATAGAAATATCAGTAAGTGAAGTGGTGTAGTTGGAAGACATATGAAGGCATTCCCACATCATGTCTTGATATTAAATAAAATGCTTCTTGAGGAAACCCAAACTTAGTTTTTTTATATAACTTTTGCTAAATGTGTAAGGTAAAATTCACATTTCTAACCTTTAGGCATTGGATGGATCCTTCCAACAGTCTACTGATTGGTTCGGTGAACCCGCCTTTGTTGTCTCTTTAGTCACAACCTGAGATTCTACAATTCTAGAAGTTTCAGCAAACTAACAGGCTTTTGGGGGTTTAAGGATTGGTTCGGTGAACCCGATCTTGTCTACCATTTTGTCTTAACCTGTGAGTCAACCATGTTGGAAATTTTTGTAGTTCAACCATCAATTTCGCAAACCTAATCTTTTTCGCCTTTTGTCCCTCCCAAGAGATCACTCTACTGGACATTTAGGCAGACTATTCCCCATTTTGGTGTATTTCCAATTGATTCCACAAACGAGGGTACACTCGTCGAAAGGAACATGATGTGAAAAGTTTCTCTTACCCTAGTTTTTACATTCAGTATTTATTACTATTTTTTCCCTTGACGACAATGTTTAGTGTAAGTTAGGGGTGTGTGTGATATGGTATGACCCTCTTGATCTCTCTATGATTGTGGTTGTTCTCTCAAATATTTAAGTGTCGATTATGATCAATACTGATGACTTAAATAGTGCTCATGATTGAAAGATATGTGTGCTCAAATCTGATGACGTAGATTTGAGTTGCATAAGTCATATGTGAACTCGTAGCATCTCATTGTTACTAAGATGGTTGTTGATTTAACCTCTTGTGATGATTCTTGCAGGCTAGCTAAAATTGTTGAGTCTTGTTTGATGATTGTATTGAATATCGTGTGTGGTGATATTGTCTTGAAATGTGTGCTTCATAGTACATAGACATTACCTTGTGTTTTATCGACTAATGAAGTCCAATGATAAAGATGATATTAGGCAATATTTGTGGAGAGTGAAACCAAAATTGTCATTATACCTCTTTGTGACCACCTTGTGAGAGTATGAACCTTGCTTGGCACAGTTTGAGCCTATCTTTTTTTTGTGAATGAAACTTGAACACAGTTGACACCTTTTCTTTATACAAAAAAATCTTCATGGAGAATTGATTATTTTGAATAACAAACTTAAGCCAAAAGCCTATGTTGGAGTGTGGTGAAAACGAGGAAAATCAAGAAGTTTGAGAAATTCTCCCTTGAAAAATCGTCTTGAAAAAAATGTTTAATAAATATATTTAACCCCTGCATGTTTGAAAAATAAAGCATGTGCAAAGAGCAAAGAAATAGGGCATCCACTAAGTCATGCTTAAAAGAACATATGGTGGATTGTCAGAATAACAAGGTGTGGAAGAGAAGAAGAAAAAGAGAAATATAGCCCATGATTCATTAAGGTAGAAGTCACTAATCCAGAAGTCACTAATCCAAAATGATCATACATTTACCCTCAGCCTCGTTACAAGCCCGAAAAGACCTTTGTGATCTTGATTGAGCTTAACATCATGTTGGTTGGAAAATATGGGAAAGCCTGTGGGGAAAAATTAAGCATGTGTTTATCTTTGAGAGAATAAGAGTTGTTTGTGATTCCTACATTTTGAAAACTCTATGATCTTTATGTGCATATGGAATCATTTTTGGTGTAAGGGCATTCTAATTCACTTGTTGAGCTTGTACTTACAATTGAAGTTAGCATTGTGAACTTAAACTCTATTTGATGATGTCTAGTCATAGTTTGAAACTTGTAGTGCACAATTTGACATTGCTTAGGCAAATTGAACCTCATTTGCGTTCATGTTGAGTCTTAAGTAACACTATAAATAGATATCTCTATTGAACTGATTGATCTTGGTTTTACTTAACGACAAGCAAAAGTTTAAGTTGGGGTATTGATGAGTAGGGGATTTTGACACATTTAGTGTTCATTTTCATAGTTGTATTGCCCTAAATGCCTAACTTATGCTCTAAACTGATGTTTAAGTGTTGATTTGCAGCAATAAAGGCAAAAGAGCAAGTTAAGGACAATACAGGGTGAAAAAGAGCGAAAAAAACTAAAAAAGTTGAAGAAGGGAAATCTTGGTGATCGCGACCACTATGCAAATCGCCGAGTAGTCCTTTACCTTGCCTATGTGCCGGTTGTATCGTCAAAGGATCCTTACAGAATAATCAGTGAAGATGTGATTAAAAATGGAGACAGGAAGGGACAATTGGAGCATCGCCGACTAGATCGGAGAACCCAACTTTGATCGCATAAAATCACCGCACAAATAGGGTGAAGACTTAAGCCAAAGAGGAATGGATTAGGGCATTTGGCGCATCACCGACCGATTCGGTGATGCTCGACTTATGCCGCCTAATTAATACAAAGGTAAAAATTTGGGAGCTTATAGATTGAATTTTGAATAGATAAAGAGGGACCCTGACATGCACTCTCTTTGGTTTCTGATCAAGAACACCAAAAACACTATTCTTAGTAGTTCTTAACGAGAATTTTGAATTGGGTATGATTTTAAATCAATTTCTAGCAATGTGAAGACTTGAATTTTATTACCCGTGATGGAAATCTATAATTGGTAATATTTTGTCGCTTTCTATATTGTGTGGCTAAAACCCCTATTCTTGGGGGTGTGATTATGTGATTAATTGCTCTAATCATCTTATGGGGTTTTAATTTACTTATTTGCGTGATAATTTAGTATGCGTTTGATTGTTAGTTGTGTTTTAATCTATGAACTGTAATTATAATTACAATTTAACTTAGTATTCTTGTCTTTCTTGAGAAAGAGGTTTTAGAATTAAGGGTGTCGATTGATCATTGTAGTGATTGGGTTATCGTTAATTCAACTTGAGAGAGTAGATCTAAATTCAATCCCACCAATCTAGCTCGAGAGAGTAGATTAATTAAGGTATTTGGATTATCATAGTGGTATTCTTGTTTAGGTTCGAGAGGTCCACCTTAATCGTGCTAGTTGATCGAGTGATGACTACAACATTTAAAGCCTACCCACTAAGTTTGTGCATTTGTTAGTAAATTTGAATCACCCATTTAGAGAATTAGCAATTCATCGATCTTATCCCCTAGAATCTCTCTACTTAATTACTACCCTTTATTTGTAGTTGTAAATGCCAATCTAAACCCACCCCCACCCCGCGTTCGACACTATTTGTCAACAATTTCAATTTACTTTAATAGTTTCGATAATGTTTACTTCTGCAAACGACTAGAGCACAACCTTTACTTCATAACTGAATTCCATTCTTTATCCCTCCTTGTGGGATCAACCCTAAGTCTTTGTTGATTTACACTTTATTGTGACTGCCTACACTTAGAATCGGATGAAGTGTAGCTGAGCATTATCAAAGGTGAAGTTCGTAAGAAAAAAGTTATGGCTTTTAAACAAGAAGAAGATGGTGTATATGGTATCAAGGTAGATTGTGCATATAAAGGGTGGATGAACTCCAAGAGAGGATCATGGATGAAGCTCATAGATATAGATATTCTATCCATACGGGTTCCACAAAGATGTATCGTAACTTGAGGAAAGTTATTGATGTAGTAGTATGAAGAGGTGTATTCTAGAGTTTGTTACGAAGTGCGTGAACTGCAAACAAGTCAAGGTAGAGCACCAAAGGCCCAGTGGTATGGCTCAGAATATAAAGATTCTAAAATAGAAAAGGGAAATGATCAATATAGATTTCATTATTGGGTTACCGCGGTCTCGAATGTGGTATGATTCGATTTGGGTGATTGTAGATTGAACTAAATCATCCCATTTCTTGTCAGTAAATACTACCTTTTCGACAGAATATTATGCCAGGTAGTCAGATTTCATGGAGTTCTGGTGCCTACTATTTTCAGGTAGAGGTGCGCAATTCACTGCAAAATTTTATAAGTCTTTCCAGAAAAGTTTGGGTTTAAAGGTGAACCATAGTACTACTTTTCATCCTCAAACTGATGGTAAAAGCAGAGTGAACGATTCCGACATTGGAGAATATGTTGAGGGAGTGTGTGGTCGATTCAAGGATAATTGGGATGATCATTTACCTCCCATTGAGTTTCCTTACAACAACAATTATCACTTAAACATCAAGATGAATCTTTATGAGGTTGTTTATGGGAGAAGATGTAAATATCCTATTATATGGTTTGAAGTTGGTGAATTTTGGATTGATAGGACCGTACTTGGTTCATCAAGTTATGAATAAAGTGAAGATCATTTAAGGAAGGTTGAAAAAAGCGTAGAGTCATCAAAGAATCCTATACTAGTGTTAGGATAAGAGACTTAGAATTTGAGGTGGATTATTAGGTTTATTTGAAGGTTTCACCCATGAATGGTCTTGTGAGATTTGGTAAAAAGGGGAAGTATCACACCCTAACCCTACACCCTGAACGTGGCCGACACTGGAGAACCATTGTTATCCCCATGAAAACCCTTGGCCTGGCTCAATTCTCAGCGGAAAACTTACTCAGAAATGTTTTAAAAAGTAACTTTACTCAATTGTCTAAAAATTAAATTTAGAATATCTTAGAGATAAAACATTCACCGTCTAAAAGTAGCAACTCAAGTCTTTAAACATTAAACACTTGAAATGGAAAGACTCATGAACTAATACTCAATATCTATCTATGAAGCCTCTAATACTAAGAGTATGTCGAGACAAAACCCATGATCATCCTAACAAATTGAAAAACTGGAAAGTAAAGAGGGGATCCTTCGGAAGCAAGGAAAGTCACCAATTAAATCTGAAACCCAATTAGATCAATGAAGCACTGGTTAGGGATCCTGGTTACATGTGTCTGGATCATGAAATATGCTGGCCAAATGGCGCAGTACATGGAATGTAAGAGCATGTTAGGGGAAAACTAAAGCATGACATAAGCTTGAACTAGAACTGAAGAAACAACTTACCTCGTCTTAACTCGACCTCAACTCAATCTCAACTCATTTCAATATAAAGCAGTGATAAAAATGAAATATAATTAATCCATTAAGTTGTCTGCTTGATTTCATTTTTCAACCTTCCATCTTTAATTCGTTTTAGCTCCAAACTTCTTCATATTTACATCAATATAATCTTAAAAATAGAATATATTGTACGCATAATTTATAAAGTTCGTGCTCAAAAAGGAAAATAAAAATACTAAATGTGACAAGTAATAAAAATAAAATATACTTTTGGCCTCA
Organism: Solanum lycopersicum; assembly: GCF_036512215.1. NCBI lineage: Eukaryota > Viridiplantae > Streptophyta > Magnoliopsida > Solanales > Solanaceae > Solanum > Solanum lycopersicum. The sequence continues at coordinate 51,016,935 of NC_090811.1, forward strand.
CATCGCATGAAAGATTTACTATGAATAAAAAAAACATCAAGCAGTCAATCATTAAAGTAAATAAAGATGCAGAGATGATAAGTTTGTTCATAGAGTGGTATACTTCAATTTGACATTTGAATGTTGAATTGGGAGAAGGTACAAGTATCCCCAGGCTATTATTGAAATCTCAGTGACACACATTAACTAAATTAAGGTCATATTAACCCCTTAATTCATTTTTCTTTAATTTTGTACACCTTTATGGTTTGCGTGACATCCAAATATCTCTCACGCGCTTGAACTGTGTTGGATCACGGAGTATGCTACATAAACTAAAAATTGTACAAAATTATATAAAGCATGAATTGAGGAGGTAATAGGACCTTATTTTAGTTAAGGTGTGTCTCTGAGATTTCGATTATAGTCTAGGGGTACTTACACCTTATCCCTATTAAATATTAATTATTACCATAAAATCTTAAATAGATGTGGAAAGAACTTTACGAACACTACTTGTCAAAAGTAAGTGTTATTTGTCGATGTTCTACTTGAAAAAGTCTGATATTTTAATTGACACATAATGAGATAATAACACGATAAAGAGTAGAAAACAGGAATAGTAGAATACATATACGAACTAATAGTAGTGACACAATTCCTTGACAACTAGGATAATGAGACAAAAACATCCTTGTTGACGTTTAATTAGAGAGAGAATGAGGAATGTAAAAAGGTTATTTAGGAAAGTAAACAGATGAAAGTTTGGCGGAAAGTTACATGAAGTTATTTTCTTTAATAGGCTTAGTTAAGTTATGTAGAAACTTACTTGAAGTTGATATTGTGACCTATAAATATTCAAAGAAAACTTTAACTTGGGGTAATAAATATTCTTTCTCATTGCTGGCAAGGTACATTATCTTAATGTAAGTATTTGACAAGAAATTTATATTGTGGTACCTAAAGCGAATTCATCTCTTGATAATGTGCGAAAGTGTCTTTTTTGAGAGAAAAAAAACATATAGAAAAGGTTTGAGTAATGGTAACTTTTGAACTAAACGTAGAGCAAATGATTGCAAAAAAGCAGAAATATGTACCAAATATAATTATTTTTTGCATGTTATGAAATACTCCCTCCATTTAAAAATAGGATTGATTATAACATGAGAACCTCTTCATGATTACATCTTCAAAGATCCATGTAAAAATATGCACACCGGACAAAAGGAACATCACATTTGAGTCATGAAGTGATCTAGGCCCCGTCTTCCTCAGGAGGAGCAATTAAGGAATAGAGCAATTGACATTAGAAAGACAAAATGATTGTACAATTTCTATATGCAATGTAGTCGGACATTATTTGGGAGCTCAAAAATACAGCAGAAAAGAATTTGAAAAAAAAACTTCACTGACTACTGCACCATAATTGCATCTTAAAAATCATCAACCAATTAAGTAAACAAAATAATCTTTATATATATATATATATATATATATATATATATATATATATTCCACCTACGTAGCACCCCTAGAATTTGAAAATTTATTTATATGTTTTTTTTTTTGTAACATTAGGGTTTTTACCCCTATTTCATTTTTTGCTTTAAACGTGTATATCAACTCTTGTGTCCCTTCAAGCATTCAAGTTAGGAATAGATAGACAGACAAATAAACAGACAGATAAACAGACAAACATAGAGACATATCTTATTTTTTAGTTTCTCTTCATTTAATTTCAAGAACAATCTTTCACGTTGTTGAAATAGTAGTTTGAACCCAAATGCTAAATCACTTTTCATCTTTCTAATTCTTAAATCACTTCATTGGTACTTCCTGAAGATTCAAGAGTCGAATATTAACATTATCTCCATAATTTTTGTTATTATTGGTTTGCTTCATACTTGATAAATTATACTTGACTCATGCATTCATTTTGAAATGGAAAAATCAAAACACATGCTTATTGTTTAAAAGGTAAAATCATTTTCTCTTTTTTTTTTCAATTTTCAAGAAATTAAAACTAATTTGCAACAACAATTTTAAATAATGAATGGGTCTTTATTTTAAAGGTGATAGTAGCTTTTAATATCTGAAGTAGAGTTCTCTCCATTTTCTTTAAGATTAAAGTTTGCCCTTTTGAATTGAATATTGGCTATTATTATTTTTAAATTGTGAAACTTTTTTAGATTTTTTTTTTCTATAATTGTAACTAATGAACTATTTAAACTTTGGCGGTAATATCTACTGTAATTTGTAAAAAATCATCATTAATGCATTTATCGATTCAACTATGTTATACAAATTAAAGATAAAATAGTAATGTTTTAAAGCATCAAATTCAAGTTCTATCACTCAGAATAAACTTAATCGTGAAGAAAATATTAATGATATAAGTTTTATAAAATCTGATTCGGGATAAAAAATTTAAATTTTAAAATTTTATTCAGATCATTGTAACTTTATTAAAAGAGCTTATATTCAGCAAACACATTATCAACCTTGTTGAAAGAGTTATCACAAACAACAATTTCTAGAGATATGCATCGTTTTAATTGTTAATGATTTGATGAATTTCCTTATTAATTAAAAGTATAGTGTATGTAAGTAAAGATGGAATTTATTTTTGCATTGTTACTTATTTAAGGAAAATAATCTTTAATGTAAAGGTGAAGCATTTTCGAATATGGAATTTAGGAGTTAGTACAAAAAAAACTAGCTTGCAAACATACGTTACTGGGTTTACTATCATTCATACTCGGTCAAAAAGAATATGAAGATCTAATGCGGTAATAACTATTTATTCACTTATTTGATAAATAATATGATCACGATAATCATGTGCATTGAAATCACTTAGCAGTTACTATTAATGCACTAAAACTTCTTATGAAACAAAGATTTAAACATTTCGAGGTCATGCTGAATCAAATCTCACTTAACAAAGGTAATTTTTTGAGATTCTTTCATTTTATGTTCAAAAGCGTGATGAAATTCATAATTTTGTATTGAATCATGCTCCTCAAAATGATTAAAATAACTTTGTCCAAAAATTCAAAAAGAATTGGTGATTACTTGCAATATTGAAACAATTAAATATATCATAAAGGAACTAAATAGTGATTTTTTTTTTCTTATTGGTTGATGGAATCTTTTGATTTTTCACGCAAGGAGCAAATTGATGTTTTAATATATGTTGATAGAAGAAAATTTGTGATGAAGAGACTTCTTGACATTTTTCATGTGAAAAATTCTAGTTTTAATCTCTAAAATATGTAATTGTTGAATTATTTTCTCAATATTTTTTGAGTCTATCTTATGTGTGTGAACGATGCTATGATGGAGCAACTAATATGCAAAGTGATATTAATGATCTTAAGATGTTGATTAAGAAAGAAAGTAAATCAACTTATTATATTCATTATTTTTCTTGTTAACTTTAACTAATTCTCGTCGATATTTTTAAAAAAATGTCTTACCTATACACTTGATATAAAATATTTTTAATGTGTTAGACAATTCTTTATAAATGTACGAATAAATATCTAATCTCAAAAAAGAAAATTCAAAAAACTATTGAAATGGATGACCTTAAAATTTGTAGAAGCTCGTATCAAGAACTTGATATTTCTAGAGCTTGATAACCATAGAGAATCTTATTTCTTGATTGTTTATTCACAAGTTAGGTACAGTTATGGTCATATTTTATAACATTGTTGAAATTGTATATTCTTGGATGAAAGATCTAGGACAATTAAATATATTAGAGTTGTTCAAACACTGAAAATATATATTTATACTGTTTTTGATGAAAGAAATTCTAAAAATTACAAATGATCTTAGTAAATGTTTATAAAAACAAATAGCAAGACATTACAAATGCAATCCTACTTATTAAAGAGGTCAAGAGAAGTCTGTAAGACTTGAGAGAAAAAATAAAAGACGAAATTTATTTGTTATTGGGTTGTCTACATTTTGTATTAAGTATAATATTATTATATCTAATTTTGATGAGTTGTATGTTAATTCTTAAAAGATCATAGTGTGAAGTTGTTGATTATACTGTTTTTTATCATTATCATGTTTAAGTATTTTGTAAAATAATTGAATAATAAGTGTAACAATTAAATGATCGTTTTGATGAGGTGACAATAGAGTTACTTTATAGATCAAAGTTGCTCTTTTGAATTTGATAGAATCATTTCCAAAGTTTTGGTATCCAGAAAATAATGAAACTGATTGCATTATATTCTAATGATTGTGATGAACTTGACAAACTTTATATGTGTGCACTTGAGAATCAACTTAGCAAATAACATTATTGATGTTCGTGATATCGATAAAGATTCTATGATTTACATGAATTTTGTGATATGGTGGACTTTGTTGAACTTTTGACAATTGTCACTACATTCATTGAAAGAGCTTTTTCAGCAATAAAATTTATTAAGAACGAATTACGAAGTCAAAAAAATAATGATTTTTTGAGCAATTACATGGTTCCTTTTATAAAAGATTATGTACGAATAATGTTTTAATTGATGATATTATTTTGTCTTTCAAGCAATGACATCACGAAAAATAATATCGTAAATGTGCTTGAGAAGTATTAAATGTGACCTCTTTTTGGAGTTATCACTCTCAATCTGGAGTGAGACATTGTGAAGGGCTAAATTTTTTTCTCTGCTTGACATCATTTTGCTCTAGTTAAGCATTCCGGGGTAATTTTCTTTTTAACGTAAACACTCATATAGTTTTAGGTCTCTTGTAATGAAATAAACTTTCTGTACCGGTAATTTATATTACTAATACATTTTTGAAATTGTATTTTGTTGGCTTATTCACATGTTTATATTTATTTTGATTTTTTCGAACATAAATCTTAAATTTTCACTGACTAGACAAGACAGTCAAACACATTCGATTAAAATATTAGTAACACATTATAATTATAGCTATGTTAAGTAATTTATCTGTATATGTTTGTAATATTTTCTTAATTAAAAATTAAGTAGTACATATATTGAGTCTCTATTACCATCTCTAACCCAACGTCAAATTTTACACCAAGTCATTATTTGATGAAAAAATTGATGTTTTGGAGGACCAATCCAACACTTATTTACACCATCTTGATATGTGAATAGTGTTACACCATATTTGGTGTAACAATATTCATCATACCAATTCACTTATTGAATCTTTTAATATCATTTCATTATACAAAAGTTTTAATTAAATATTATATAAATGTTAGGTTTTAAATTTTCGTATATTCAATTATTTTTATATAGTATTTTTATAATATTAATTTTAAATATATAAAAGAATTTTTTTATAAATTAATTTTCTATATATGACTTTCTTTTAATATTAAATTTATTCTAAAATTAATTATAATCGAATATAATTACACTTAACCTTCACAAAAATTAAAAATACGAACATATAATTTATATTAGCTATTTAGAAAGAACTTTTTTTTTTATAAAAAAAAATAACAATATAATAATAAAGAGAAAAAAAACATTCTTTTCTGATATAAAATTTAATGGAGTAAATTTGACATAAATTTGATATTTAGGTCGGAGATGCCATAACAAGGCTATATTTGCGTATCTCAAACGAATAGTAAAGACACACGTGGAGTAGCACCTGGAAAGCGATGGTAGTGTCAACCGACAAGGAATTGGCACGTTGCAGTTGCAGTGTGTGTTTTGCATAAAAGAAACCGACTTTCTCCCTTCTCCAGCTCTTTTCCTCTCCATTGCTGCATTTGAGAAGATAGTTGTGATTCGAAACCTAAATCATCGCAACCAATGCAGCGGCTCGTTGACCATGTCCTTGCTGTAACCAAAGAGTATGTTCATTCATCTCTTCTTCTTCTTGTAAATTTAGCTCCTTTATTGATTGCCCATTCAAGCTGCAACTTCATGTCTTAAAAGTGTGTTCACCTTTTTTTTTTACTTTACTTTTTTTGGTTGTTTGGGCAGTTAATTTATGATTTTTTGCAGTATTAGGTCAAGTGCTGAATTGATTGTGTGTATGAATAGAAAATAGTGGAGGATTCCTCTTATGTGAAAGAAATTGAGATTTAGGATGCTAATCATAGGAACAACAGTTTACGGGCTTCTAGAGAGTTTATGTACCATTAAAAAAAAAGAGGGGGGGGGGGGGGCAGGGGAGACTAGTTTTACTAATAGAGTTTTGGGCTTACGGTATATCCTTATGCTACAATTGCAAACAAAAAAAAAATCCTTTAATTACTCCTAGATTTTTTGAAAGAAGTCTGTTTTTTTAATAAAAGTTAAAATACAAGAATGTTTATTGCAAATTTTGGAATCATTAAAGGGTGTTTTTTTGTTCATAATTTTGTAGTATAAGGATGTACCTAATGGGTTATACTTCGGAGATGATTTTAGCCCAAAACTCTTTACTTAGTATATATGAAGTAGAATTATAATTAACTCAATTCACCATGAAGTGCTCTGATAATAATTTATTTAAGAATAAATAAGCGTTGAAGTCTCTGATGTCTAACCAATGAGAGAGGAGCTTCAAATGTATATGCATACAAAGAGACATGTTGAAGATGATGCATTTATAGTGACTGCCAGACCGATATAATCAGGGAGAAATTAGCATTAGATCCTTTATATGGTGAAAGAAGAGCCCTTTATATCAGTTGACAGTGATGGTCTTCTATGTGAACTCGGAGGACGTGTATTTGTTTTTAATACGTTACCAGGTAGCATAATTGAGAAAACTAGGCTAATCACTTGCAGGAAAAACGCTACAAGTACCATTACTGTATATCTAGAGAAAAGGAGGAACTATGGGCTAGGTTGTTCGGACTCTTCAAAAAGGTCTATGGGTGCATATTGGGTCCATTCTTGGAGGATCCGACATGGATGCGGCAACAATATTGTAGAGTCCGAGCGTACATGGATGCGGCAACAATATTAGAGAATTCGACCAACATAGACTATGGGAGACACTGTTATTCTCCATATCAAAAGACTATGGGAGACACTGTTATTCTCCATATCAAAAGAGAAGAAATTTTCTGTGTACTCAAGGCTGACACAGCTGAAGATTTTCTGTCAATATTTTAAGTCCACATATTTAAGATATGAAACCATGAGTTTGCATAGAGTCTTACTCTCTCACTTGTTAGGAAAAAACATTTTAAGTCCACATATTTAAGATATGAAACCATGAGTTTGCATACAGTCTTACTCTCTCACCTGTTAGGAAACAAGTTGTATATGTGTAGTTTATTTGTAAGTTGATCTGAGAAATCTAGTTGTTCGTGCTGATCAGGAAATAACTGTCTCCATGTAGAAGTGACCAGGGATAGATGTTATGGTATAGGAGACAAGCCTTTGAGCTGGTTATATTTAGTTCTTGATGCAATTCAAGTGAAAGAATTAATGGTGAAAGTAATAGGCAAGATCATGAAAACTCCACCAATGCAGATATATTTTTGAAGTGAAATACCTTGGCTATCATCATCAATTTTTAATATTTTCCTTTCAGGGATAACTGAGAAATCGCTCGAAGAAGTTGTTTGTAAATGAAATTATTTCTCTTGAGGATGTCATAGTAGTTGTTTATCTTCTGAAAAATGGACAATAAATTTTCAGAATGCTTACATGAAATGCTTGCAGTTAGCACATGCTGTTTCGTGTTTGTATTTTTGTCTGCTAACTTTCCTGGAGCAACTGTTGGGATGAATCCGTTATTTGATGTTAATATCTCTTTGTTCATTCTCTCAGGTCAGTTAAAACATTCACTTATGAGTCATTGAACAATGTTGTGAGGTTGATAAATGGGGTGTCTGCACTATTATTGACAATATTACCAGGGAACTCTTCTATTCTTGAAGGTATCCATGGTTGGGAGCTTCGGCCAGCATTTCGTGGGCCTAGGCTTCCGCGCTGGATGGAAGAGTGAGTTTCAATCTTCATTTCCTCTTTACTCATGCTCTAAAATTCAGATAATTTCCTGCTTCTCTGGTTATGCATTGACAACTGTGTTACTTCTGTCACCTCTTTTGGCAATTATGTCAAAAAATTCAAAACATCTTAAGTATCTTTTCGTGATTTTTCCAATAACGGCTCATTTTGTTAACAAGCTTCTTCCTGGTGATCACAGTGGTGTCTCATCATTCAACCAATTCATTCATGAGCTTTCTGTTGAACCCAATGCCTCATCAAGTGTAGAATACTCATCACAGGAAGATGTTGATGAAAACGTCGGTCCAATGTCTCCTCCGTTACAAAGTTCTCGAGCATCCAGAGTGAGCAGTTTTACCAGGCAGAGCAGTAGTTGGGTACATTTGCTCAGATGCATCTTCTCATGGTTCCTTTTCCCCATTAAATTTATGTTGGGAATACCGTTGTATCTATATGGTTCACGTACTACGTCTGGGAGTCTACAGTCTTCCCCTCTACAAGCTACCAAGAGATTACAGTCACTCAAGGACCACTTTGTCCAACGGGCCACTGACAGAAGGCGAGGCGTAGTTGAGGTGTGACATATTCAGTTTTCTCCTTTTATAGTGTCCTCTATTCCAAACTACTGGCAGTGGGCTCAACTTTCATGAATCATACAGATGATTCATGCTTTTTCAGATCCATTTCTCTTTTGATGAATGTGTTGGGTGTCCCGTTACATATTACATTTGTTCTGCTCATCTTTTTGGTTTGGGGCAAGAGGATGGATCATTGTGTGGTTTTTTCTTTTTTTTTTTGTTTGACAGTTGTTGGTCATTTAACTAATTGTTTTACTGTTATTTTGCATTCCCATTAAGCCATTACTGGTTTTATTAAGATGACTTGGTCTGATTTATCTTGTGTAGGATCTCCATCTAGCAATTGAGATTATTATTGAGACTATCTTTGGATTCGCTCACAAGGCAGTACGTTGTCTTCTTTCACCTATAGTCACTGTAACGGAAGTGGTGAAATGGTTCTTTTCTTGTATGAGTGGTCCTGAGAATGTTCCTGCTGATGGTTCAGGTGTATCTGTACCTACAGATACTCTTTCAGAGAATGATCCTACGCCTAGGGAACGACAAACAGGCTTTTATCATTCCCTAAATACAGATTCTAGGACATGTCAAGATGTCATAACAGAGCTTGGGTAAGGCACTTTGATTTGATTCCGCTCCTTTGCCAAAACTGACATGGATGTTCCCTTGCATTGAGATTTTTCTGAACAGATAACATGTTCAAATAAATATAACTTTTTTCCTTAGAAGACTCTTTTTTGTCAAATGAACAGTGATGATATTTTCATGAAGTTGTTTGGAGATTATATGGTGTTGAAAAGGACTAGCATCTCATCTGTATTCCAATTGCATTTGTGCTCTTTTACTTACTGCACTTAGCCTAGAGTATGCTATAATTTCTACAGGTTAATCCATTAAGCTTTTTGGTAGACTGTCAAAGAATTTCTGTCAACTGTTCTTTGGTAGATACTCTATGTCTTACAAATCTTTCAGGTCGCTGTGACGATCAACTATCTTCTTTTAGTCTCTTTCTGCCTTAGGATTCATTGTTCAGTTGTAAATAGGAGCTTTGTGTTGCAATTCTTTTGAAATCTCTTCTCCTAGTGAAGTGGCCGTTCTTTACTGGTAGATGAGGTATTTTGTACTGTCCTCTTTCGGTCCTTCTTGGCTTTAGCAGATAGGTAAGTCTTTGTGGTTTAGGGGTATTACATTGTTCTCTCCAGACTTGAGAGAGTCTTTCAGCAGGAGCTCTTGTATTCATAACTATATTGATATTTTCACATCGAGTTTGACATTCCTATTGTTCTCGGCATATAATTGCTTTTTGTTGTAGGTACCCATATGAAGCTCTTCGTGTGGTAACTAGCGATGGATATATTCTCCTTTTGGAGAGAATTCCAAGGTTTGGATTCCTGTTTTGACATTGCTGTCTCTTTATATCCAGAGCTTTTTGGTGGATGCCCGTGTATGAATTTGATTTGATGATCTAATTTGATATTGCAGACGTGATGCTCGGAAAGTTGTTTATCTGCAACATGGGGTTTTTGATTCATCCATGGGGTGAGCCACATGTCTGTGTTCATTCTTCATGTCACATTTTCTCTGTGTTTATATGATTTACGCATAGTCTTAGTTGGGGTTAAAATGAGCAGTGGTATTTATTTTGTCGACAAATTGTTAAGTTGTCCTTTCTGGTTCTTCAGGTTTATAACTAGTATTAGTATAAACTAAATGATGTTTGGAAGGCATACTAATCAATTGGCATTTAAAAATTTATGAAGTGATATATTATTGTATCTGGGTTGTGTATATTATAAGCAACAATTAGAGGGGAGATGGCTTCTTATTTTCTTTTTTATTTCTTTTACTCCCTCCGTTTAAAAAAGGATGAGCTAGTTTGACTTGAAACGGAGTTAAAGAAAAGAAGAAGACTTTTTAATCTTGTGGTTTTAAATTAAAGTTATGTCAAATGTACCAAAATGCCCTTTAATCTTGTGGTCTTAAACATGTCACGTGGAAAGTTAAAGTTAAAGTGTTGCCAAAAAAAGAAAGGGGACATTCTTTTTGAAACAAACTAAAAAGGAAATAGGGACATTCTTTTTGAAATGGAGGGAGTAATATTTGATTTAAAAATTTGGCTGGCATGGGCATCTGTGAGGGGTTAAACGTTGCTATGCATTATGTGCCTATTAATTCAGCTGGGATAGTGGACTGAGATTATGAATAAATGTCCATCTGGATTCAGTACTACACTTCATTTAATCTTGTACGGTCAAAAGTTGAACGGCTTGTGACTGACCTGGCTTTTGCTTAATTAAAGTGATCCAATTTAATTTTTTAAGACGGTGTATATTCTGTATCATCCCTTGAAAGGTAAATCGTGTTATCTGTAGCCAAAGATGATCAATTGTTTGAATATGAGATTAAGAATTATTATCCCTTTAATTTTGTGAATCTTACTGAAGTATGCCGTCAAAATTGCTAGAGAGCTGACCAGTGGATCTCTTTCTCAATGCATGTTTTGATTGCTTTAAGACGTGCTAATCTGCGGTTCTTAGATTTCTTTTTCCTTTTTGTTGCTATGATTGTAGTTTTGATCAGTTATGATTATCAACTACATAGACATTTAGTTCATCTTACATCTTTACACGGTGACCTGACTTTACAGTTGGATATCGAATGGAGTTGTTGGTTCTCCTGCATTTGCAGCCTATGATCAAGGTTTGTCCTTTTGATTTTTTAGCGAATGTTTCTTGGTGCAATATACTATGGTTGTTTTCCTTACCGGGATAATTAAGTGACATATTTCTCTTTATTGTCAGGGTATGATGTTTTCCTTGGAAATTTTCGCGGACTGGTTTCGAGAGAACATGTTGATGGCAATATATCCCCACGACAGTAAGTGCGCTACTTCATGCAGCTCCCATTATGTCGGAAGTACCTTTATCCATATTCTCTGTTTTTGGAATGGTATCAGTTTCCTATATATCTAAGCATTGCTAAATATCTCGCAACTTTTATTTTCTGTATGTTGCATGTGCATGTAGATACTGGAGGTACTCCATAAATGAGCACGGGACACAAGATATACCTGCGATCATACAGAAGATCCATGAAATAAAAGTTTCTGAATTGAAAAACAGCCAAGCGGGTTTTGAGGAAGAGTTTGAGAGTGATCAACCATACAAGCTCTGTGCTATTTCCCATAGTTTGGGTGGAGCTGCTATTCTGATGTATGTCATTACCCAGCGAATTGAGGAAAAACCCCATAGGATTTCAAGATTAATCTTGTTATCACCTGCTGGCTTCCATCATGATTCAAATATTGTTTTCACGGTTATGGAGTACGTGTTCCTAGTGTTATCTCCTTTACTGATGCTCTTTGTGCCAGCTTTCTATATACCTACTCGTTTTTTCCGCATGCTGGTCAATAAGTTGGCACGGGACTTCCATAACTTACCTGCAGTTGGAGGCCTTGTGCAAACCCTGATAAGTTATGTGGTTGGTGGAGACAGTTCAAACTGGGTTGGAGCTCTGGGGTTATCACATTACAATATGAATGATATGCCAGCTGTTTCATTTTGCGTGGCACTTCACATGGCACAGATCAAACGCAGCCGTAAATTTATCATGTTTGACTACGGTAGTGCAGCTACAAACATGGAAGTCTATGGATCCTCACAGCCCTTGGATTTGGGGGAGTACTATCTCTTCATTGATATTCCAGTTGACCTTGTTGCTGGGCAGAAAGACAACGTCATCAGGCCGTCCATGGTTAGGAAGCATTATGACCTGATGACTGATGCAGGTGTAGATGTATCATATAAGGAGTTTGAGTATGCGCATTTGGATTTTACGTTTTCTCATCGGGAAGAACTACTTGCATATGTAATGTCCCGGTTAATGTTAGTAGGGTGTTCGTCAAAGAAACTAGCTGGGCAGAAATCATTGAGGAATCAGAAAAACGAGGTACAATCGAGCAGCCATTGAAGCGTAATGCTCCATAAGCCTAGGGACATTTTACGGAGGTGCTTTCAAGTTTTTTTTTTTTTTTTTTTTTTTTTTGGTTGTAAAACATATTAGGGTAGAGATATGAAAATCTACGGAACACAGTATCACCACCGTGTGTGAGGCGGGAGCCACAATGAAAGCTTTACAAAAATGGGTGATCAAAAGATACACAGTATCCCCACCGTGTGTGAGGCGGGAGCCCCAATAAAAGCTTTACAGAAAATGGGTGACCAAAAGATCGTACTTCCTCACTTTTTTTTTCTGTGGGTGAGGGATCTATTTATGTATAAGCCATTGATATGCATATTGTTTCTTTATTGTTGTAAGCATCAGAATTTTGTGATTATTGTATTTCTGTTCTGATTTTCAAGATGACCTTTTCCTAATATTATTTTAGGTTAAAACCAATCAGTAGAGTTTTGGGAAAATATTAGAAAAAATTATGATCGAGCTCAATTGGTTTCCGTAAATATGTTTTTGTATTTAAATAAATTGATCGAGCTTGATTAGTAAAACCAAGTATATTTTTGTAGAAATTAACTGATGGACGTTAGTTTTTTTATTTTTGTCAATTTTGCCAGCTTTTTAAGCAGAAAGCATCTGCCTTTGTCGATTTCGGATACTTTTTCTTAAAAGAAAATTCCAATCAGATCCAATGGTACGAAAATCAATTGTCTTTGTTCGCTATGCATTTGTCGTTTTTAGTATATGTTATGGTGGTTTTAAGTCCATTATGTTAGTTAGATAAAAGAGATATATTACCAAAGTTAAGGGATTAAAGATACTGAAAGTTATATTAGAGGATCAAAGTAAATGATATAATATAATCTTGATTAAAATCTCTAAAAGTAGTAGAAGAGAAAATAAGAATAGTGTGAGCCTCTCGTAATCAGGGGTGGAGCTACCTTGTACGAAGGGGTTCACCCGTATCCCCTTAGACGAAAAATTATATTTGACTATCTATTTCTTCATATTTTGAATTCCTTTATTGAAAATTCTGGCTCCGCCTCTGCTCATAGTTGCTCGAGAGTTTTGCGGGTATATACCACATAAATTGTATTGGATCAACTTCATACAAAATTTGAATTAGATCCATGTTCATTTGGCCTGAATAACTAATTTGTGCTATGCAAATAAATAAGTCCATCTTATTAATTCAAATTCAAGGTTCATTTCACCTTAAAGCCCAAACTCATGCCACGTGTCATAATGACTAGGCATCCAAGACCACAAGGTGATACCACGCGTCCAAATGAGGTGGTAGTCCCAGTCAAATGCAAGAACAAATCACAATGCGCCAAGTGTCAAAATGACATCCTTTGGTCAATCACAAGCAACCTTGTCCACTCCCTACACCTATAAATAGGGATAGACATGACATTCAAAGGGGATCCAGAAAAGTCTTCAACAAGCATTCAACAAATTGGAGAAAACTACAACATCAACATCAATAATTCTTTGAAGGAGTTATCATCGAAGTTCTTCCGGAAGATTGACTTACAACGACGAAGCATTTTCAGACATCTCGGAGATCGACAACATCTCAAGGAGGTCTACATCATCCAACAATTTGAGAAATACGCTACTGAAGGCTCTCGAATCACGGAGAAACTTAGGAGAGAGAATCAAGAGAACGACGGAATTGTACTCATAATGATTCATTAATAAAATCACATTTTTTTTATTTATTTTGCTTGCAGTTAATTTACCACGCTTATGAAAATTCGTTGCGAACAAATTTGGCACGCCTAGTGGGACGGATTTTGCTCTTCATCTCTTTCTCTTGCAAATCAGATACTACAAAGGCTACTACTGCAATGGCGTTCATGAAGAATTGTGATTTTTCTAACAAAGAGTCTATTGATGTCATGTCTGTTGGTCTCAGTCATGTTGGCCCATAACTCGGTGTAAGTTAAAAAACAGTGCGCTAGATGGATATGAATACTTCACTTATTTGGAGGAGATGAAAAGCAACAACTCTCATACGATGGTTGTAAGTGCAACACCTAGGAGCAATCTTGTGTCTTTATTCTTCGGAGAATCTTCTCAAATTGGCTCCAACTTTGGTGATTCGAAGATTCAATGGATTCTACAACTTCCATGAATGTCAATGCTTTGATGGCTGACTCAACTGACATGGGCAAGAAGTTTGCGATGATGGAGCAAGCCATTGAGGCCTTGAAGAAATCCATTGGTGACAAAAATCTTCATATTACTCAACTTATGAACAAGTTCGAGGTCTTTAGACCTGGAGAGTCAAGTCACATTCCCACTTATCCATCTGTTTTTTATCAAGGAAACTAGGACGTTGAGAAATCTCTAGTAAAGTCCAAGTTTCAAAAGGAGAAACAATCTTCTTTAGTTGCTGCACTATCTGTCCAACAGTTCCAAGACATGATAATGAACACTATCAGGGCTCAATATGGCGGAGCACCACAAAGTTCCTTGTATTATTTCAAGCCACATACTAGACGGATTGATTGTCTATCCATGCCAAAAAACTATCAACCACCAAAGCTACACCAGTTTGATGGCAAGGGTAACCCAAGGCAACATATCGCCCACTTTGTTGAAACTTGTAGTAATGATGGAACACATGGTGACCTTTTGGTAAAACAATTTGTTCGTTCGCTGAAAGGGAATGAATTCGACTGGTACATCGACCTGGAACACGAGTCCATTGATAGTTGGGAGCAACTCGTGAAGGAATTCCTCAATCGTTTTTACAGTACTCGCTGAACCTTAAGCATGATAGAGTTGAGCGACACTAAGTAAAGAAAGGATGAACCAGTAGTGGATTACATCAATCGATGAAAGATCATTGAGTTTGGACTGCAAAGATCGTCTGAAATATCTGTTGTGTAAATGTGCATTCATGGTATGCATTGGGGACTTCTATACATACTACAATGAATCAAACCACGAACTTTTGAGAAACTTGCTACACGAGGGCATGACATGGAGGTGAGCATCGCGAGTCATGAGAAGGCATCTCCTTTTGCTGATCTTACAAAAGAAAAGAAGGAGTTCAGAAAATGTATGACCTCAAAGACCCAAACTAAGGAATCTATGGCGGTGAAAGCAACTTCTATAAAGGTAACTACCAAGAGTAAACTAAAAGAGGAGGAAGCCGCAAGTCAATATCCAAGAGAGGAAAGGCGACATCCAACCTTGAAGGAGTTAGAGACAAAGGTTTACCCATTTCCAGATGCAGATGTACCTATGATCTTTGAGGAAATGCTAGCTAAGAAATTTATTGATCTTCCTGAATCAAAGAGGCCCGGAGAGATAAATAAGGTTGGTGATCCTAGATATTGCAAGTTCCATCGCGTCCTTGGCCACCCGAAAAGTAAATACTTTACCTTGAAGGAGAAAATCATGATGTTGGTAAGTGAAGGAAAAATCATCATTGACCAAGATGAAACGGCGAAGGCAAATCATTCTAGTGTAGCACCAAATCAAAAGAAGTTTTCAAGGTCATCTTCTATTCCAAACACCACCATCTTGCGGTTCAGAAGTTTAGCACCTATTGAAGTTGATGTTCCAAGGAAAACTATTAAGAGAGATAGACAACCACAAAGAAAGTGAAGTTTATGGTTAAACTTTGATTACTCGTAAGAAGCGGAGACATCAAGCAGTTCTTAGGACATGGCTTCCTAAGACAAGAGCAACAAAGAGTGATGTAAATCAACTACAACTATCAAAAAGCTCCAAGCCTTTTACTATCCAAAAGATTAATAGTTCTTTATCACAGAAGGTTCGAAGGCCCATTACACTAGATGAATTATTTCCTAAAAAATTCTTTTACGGTAGTCAAAATGGTGCAACACATGTTATTTCCATCACAGACGAAACAAAGGTAAATGAAGGTGAGCATAATCCAACAATAACACAAGAACATCAAACTGATGAAAAAGTTGCCCCATGTTGTGCTACAATATCCTTCACAGATGATGACTTGTTGTTAGGATCTAAGTTGCATAATAGGCCCTTGTTTGTTTTAGGGTCTATTCGAGAACAACATCAATAATCGCATACTAATCGATAGTGGTTCGGCAGTCAATATGATGCCAAAAGTTGTTATGAAAAAACTTTGGATCTCCATTGATGAATTGTCCAAAAGTAACCTAACGATTCAAGGTTTTAATCAAATAGGACAACGATCCATAGAGAAGATTCATGTAGGATTGTCCATTGGCGACGTGAAATCAAACACTTTGATTCATGTCATAGATGCCAAAACATCATACAACTTGTTGCTTGGATGTCCTTGTGTTCATGAAAATGGAGTTGTACCATCTACTTTGCATCAGTGCATGAGGTATATGAAAGACGGTGAAGTCGTCAAAATAAATGCAGACATCAATCCTATCACCGAGACGGAGTCATGTTATGCAGATGCAAAATTCTATTTAGGTTCTGGAAAAGCAAATATGAAGGAACATGTAGAAGCCACCCCAATTAATCTCAAAGATAGTAAAGTTCAATGGGTCGCTATTAAATGGATAAGAAGAGAATGGAAGAGGTGTTCATTAAGCTTTCACCACCTCAAGGAGACTTACTGACTAATATGGATGACAAGAAACCAATTTTTCACTATATTCTATGTAAACGTCGAAAAAAGGGGCAACCACAGCTACAGGAATGCACTCAAAAAGTCCAACCACTGAGGAAGGAACTTAGTCACATAACATTCTAAGATTTGAAGGAGAAAATGACCGTCCCAATTGCACAAGTCTCATGTATCGCTTTGGAGCCTCCAAAGGCAATAGGCAAGTTGGTAAGATAAAAGAGAACTTTGATCAAAAGTTCTTCACATTATTTGAATAATCAGGCTATAATTTCTCAAATCCAGCGAATTTAGGAGATCTCAAGGATGAATTCACTGGTGAAAAGATACACAGGCTTGCAAAGTCTCAAATGGAGTTGAGAAAGCAATGATATCATGTCGCTACTTATAAGTTTGGGTTAGGATTAAACTTGTCGGATCCTCTTTGGATTTCGTCTAAGAAGGGGAAAGAAATAACTTCATCTCACTACACCTCTACAGAAATACAGAGGAATAACACCATGACAGACTTCAGTGTTTGAATGCATCAAAAGACTAACACCCTATGTTTCTGCATTGGAAAGGTTAGGCTGCAAAGATGAAAGAGAGTTATCTAAACAAGTGGACGAATATGCCACCATCTCAAATACCTCTGTATTTCATCGCTTGGGAAACAAAAGAAAGTCATTATCCGAAAGGAGGTTGCTGGAGCATAAAAATCAAGAATCTTGTGATGTAATTGACGACAAAGAGATTCATAATGTTATTCCATCACGTATGAAGATAAAGTCTGTATTGTTGATCACCGCTGATGGTTCTTTGAAGGTGAAAAGAAGCGCAATTGTTGTCAGCAACTAATTTCATGGAGAAACCAAGAAGGAGAAAGACAAAGTCATCACAGTCTTCATGAGAAGTGAGGTGGAAGATTAAAACTTGACACAATCATCCTATCACATAACAGAGGAAGAAGTTCCAGACGTTGATGATACAAATGATGATGTCCAAGAGGCTCCCCTCAATTAGAGGATGGCGTACAATCAACTGTAGACTACCTCAAGAAATTAAATATAGGCACTCTAGAAGATCCACGTCGAATCTTTGTTAGTGAACTTCTTACACCAGAAGAAGAGAAGAAATACTTCAAGTTATTGGTTGAGTTCAAGGATTTTTTTGCTTGGTTGTACAAAGAAATTTTGGGCCTTAGTCCTAGGATAACTATTCATCATTTTGGGATAAAAAAGGGAACATGTCCTATAAAGCAGTCACAACGAGTGTTTCGTCCAGAGTTGGTCACACAAATTGAAGTTGAGGTCAACAAGCGCATCGAAACTTGATTTATTCGAGAAGTGAAATACCCTTTGTGGATCTCAAATATTGTACCTGTTAAGAAGAAGAATGGTCAAATACGCGTTTGCATTGATTTTTGAGATTTGAACAAGGTATGTCCAAAAGATGACTTCCCTTTGCCAATCATTAAGCTCATGGTTGATGATACAACCGAGCATGAAGCTATTTCATTTATGGATGGATCTTCTAATATAATTAAATCAGAATGTCTCAAAAAGATGAAGAATACACTGCATTTCGAACTCCTAAAGGAATTTATTGTTACAAAATGATGACCTTTGGTCTAAAGATTACTGGGGCCACCTATCTACATGCAATGCAAAAAATCTTTGATGACATTATTCATAGGAGGGTGGAATGTTACATCGATGACTTAGTGGTAAAGACGAAGCAAAGGGAACACCATATTGAAGACCTTCAAATTGTTTTTGAAAGGTTAAGAAAGTTTGACTTGAAGATGAATCCGCTCAAATGTGCACTTGGAGTTACCTTAGGAAAGTTTCTTGGCTTCATTGTGCTTAACCGCGGTATTGAAGTTGATCCTGCAAAGATTGATGTCATTCTAAAAATTCCTGATCCAAAGAACTTGAAAGACCTCCGCAGCCTGCAAGGAAATTTGGCATTCATCCGGAGGTTTATTTCTAACCTAGATGAACAATGTCAACCCTTTAACCATTTGATGAAGAAAGATGCTCTTTTCCACTGGTAACAATTATGTTGAAATGTCTTTGAAAGCATGAAAGGATACTTGATGATTGCACGTGTATTAGGGGCACCAACTCCTGGAAAGCCATTAATATTATACATTACATCGCAAGAGCAATCACTTGGGCACTTCTTGCTCAAGAGAATGAAGCTAAGAAGGAACAAGCATTGTACTATCAAAGTTGGACCTTTATAGGAGCTGAGTTGAATTATACGGCCATTAAGAAGATGTGCTTAGCATTACTTTATGCAATAAAAAAATTGAGGCATTATTTTGAAGCGTACACTATCAAGTTAATTTCTCAAACTAATCCCATGAAGTTTGTAATGACTCGATCAGTTCTCTCAGGACGTCTAACAAGATGGTCTATATTGTTCAATCAATATGAAATCATATAGCCACCTCGAAAAGCTGTGAAGGGGCAAGCACTTGCTAATTTCCTTGCTGATCACCCTCTTCCGGGAAAATGAGAAACTTCAGATGAGTTCCCTGATGAAGATGCATTTTTAGTGAAGATTTGTCGGCTTGGACAATGTTCTTTGATGGATCTGCACACCGAGATGGAGCAGGGGCAGGAGTGGTGTTGATAACTCCAGACTAATCTTACCATTCTCATTTGTTCTAGGTGAAACGTGTTTGAAAAATGCTGTAAAATATCAAGCTTTTATTGTGGGCCTTGAAATGGCATCAGATATGAAGATTTCTCAATTAGATGTATATGGTGACTCTCAGTTGATCATCAATCAACTCTCAGGGAGTTATAAGGTAAAGAAGGAATATATTTTGTCATATCACCAATATGCTACTTTCTTACTTGAAAGGTTTGATCAAGTGTTCTTAAATCATGTCCCAAGAGAAGAAAATTGCATGGCAGCTGCTTTGGCTAGCTTGGATACAACGATGGCACTTAGAGAAAATGAGACAACAAATATGTGTGTATGCCATCGATGGGTTATTCCTGGTTGTCTTGATCTTCAAGTCGACGAAAGCCATCATATATCTGTTCAAGTGGTTGAAGAAGAAGATTGAAGAAAACCACTAATTAAGTATCTTGAACATGGAAGGTTGCCTGAGGATCCACGAGTAAGAGCAGACATTAAGAGAAGGGCACCACGATTCATCTTTCACAATGGAATGTTATTTCGTCGTTCTTATGAAGGACTATTCTTGCGGTGTCTTGACAAAGAAAAAGCTCAACAAACAATGGAGGAGACGCATTCTGAAACATGTGGAGCACACCAATGAGGGCCTAAACTTCATTTTTGCATCAAGAGTATGGGCTACTATTGGCCAACAATGGTGATGGACTGCTTAGAGCATGCAAAAAAGTGTCAAGCATGTCAATTCCATGTGAATTACATCCATCGATCTACAGAGTGTCTGCATCCGACTGTAGCATCATGGTCGTTTGATGCGTGGAGACTTGACATTGTTGGACCTCTTCCAAAGTCATCAAAAGGACAATTGTATATCTTAGCTACCACTGACTATTTCTCTAAATGGGCTGAAGTTGTACCATTAAAGGAGGTAAAAAAGGAAAATGTTGTTGATTTTATCTAATCAAACAAAATTTTTAGATATGGCATACCAAGATGTATAATTACTGATAATAGAATACCGTTCAACAATAAACTAATGAGTAGTTTGTGCAAAAAGTTCAGTTTTAAACATATTGAAGAAAGTAGTTGCAAAGAATAAAAAGGACGGGCATGAGAGAGTTGGTGAAGCTTTTTGGGCATCTCGTACAACCTTTAGAACGACTATGCAAGCGACTCATTTTTCATTGGTGTATGGCGTAGAAGCAGTCCTTTCATAGGAGAAGCAAATTTCATCATTGCGAATAGCAGTCCAAGAGGGACTTACAACTGAAAGCAATGCTCAACTTCGTCTAGCAGAGCTGGAGGCATTGGATGAAAAGAGACTGGAAGCACAACAAAGGTCGGAGTGTTATCAAGCTCGACTTAAAAGAGCATTCAACAAGAAAGTGCGACCTTGATCGTATCAAGTGGGAGATTTGGTCTTAGCAGTCCGGAGACCCATAATCCTCAACAAATGCATTGGTGAAAAGTTTACATCAAAAAGGGATGGACCATTTGTTGTGAAGGAGGCACTTTCAAGTGGAGCTTATAAAATTATCGACCAAGATGTGTAAGAGTTAGTCCAATCAACGCCAAGTTCCTGAAGCAATACTTTCCATGAAGGATGGCTATGCTCCTTAAGGTATGATCATAAACTTCATGCTACTCCTGGACCGTAAGAGTATAAATTGTATAGTCCCAAAAAAACAAAATAAATAAAACTCATCATCTTGAACTACGATATGACTTGATCCTCTTCACCGAGGTATGTAGGCTCTTGGAGTAATCACTCTGAGTTCAGTTAAATGAAAAAAAAGGTTTGGTGGCCTTGCGTGATCATCACACTATCTCTTTACAAAATCATGTAGCTAGCAAATGAGTTCAAATGTGGCACAAACGATCAAAGTAGAAGATTTTTGAAACCATATCCGCATTATAAGAAGAAACTCATAAATATGAACTCTACATTAGTCACGTATATTGAACTATAATATTTCAAATTTCTATGTCAAACATGTTAGATTTGGAGTCAACTTTGGGTATTAATTTAATAAATTCAAAAGGGATTTGATTTGAATTTTGATATGCGACAGACTGATGAATTCATTGGCATTGGATGAAGTGAGTTGCAATTTTACTCGTGTTTTTGCTTACAATATAGATAAGTTAGTCATTCATTAATGCTTCAGTATGTTACTGAAAATTAGGGGAATCTTTACCTATAACATCAAATTGGAATACTCTTCGAATCAAAGCTCTATGTTGAAATGGTATAGCCGCAAAAATCATGATCTGAACACTCAAAGTTCAAGAGACAATCTTTTGTTTTTGTCAAAAGCGCACAAATTATTGGAAATGACATTCTGGTCACATAGTCAACTTCAAATATTTGTAGACTGCTACATCGCGTTATTGATTTTCTCCCAAAGTTGCGCAAAGCTGAAGAGTTTAACGAAGCAGAATTTTGAGCTCACTTTGAAAAGATATATGCGCTAATCTAGAAATCTTTTGGATGTTATTTTTATATGTGTTGTACATCTATGAGTTATTTTTTTAACAGAATGAGAATCATGTCATTCCGAGGCTCCTTCGCCAAGTTATTGGTTGTCTCTCGAAGATGCGCAAAGCTGAAGATTCAAGCACGCAAACTTTGAGTCAACTTCAAACTCAAATCTAAAATAAACCATAAATTCCATGGATGTGATTTTTATACAGATTGAATCTATCGAAGTTATCTTTCCAACAAAAAAAGAATCTTATTATTCCTATACTCCTACTCCGCGTATGAATTTTCTCCCGCATGTGCACAAAGCTGAAGAAACACGAAGATTGAAGCACGCAGATTTTGAGCCAACTTCAAACTCAAATCTTTACTAAATCATAAATTCCATGTATTTGATTTTTATATAGATTCAATCTAAGTTATCTTTCCAACAATCAATGAAGCTCATTATTTCAATGTTCCTAGTTCATGCTATGAGTTTTCTTCCACATGTAAGAAAAGTTGAAGAAAGCTAAAAAAAAGTAACGTTTTGTTACAATCCACAAATAAACGCTAGCATATGCAGTCCTTTTTTTCAAAAAAGAAAGGGGGCTCGTGGAAAGAAACAATCAAAAATTTAAAATTCAAGAGAAGAAAATTTGTTAATTGCTTAACAAAAAATAAAGAACCAGTACCCATGATGAGCGAGTAAGAAAATCGTAAGAAAATAAATGAAAAAATCTAACTATGGAAAAAGCTTGAATTTTATGATTTCTTGGACACTTTTCTCAATTGCCTCTTCTAGATTGGTTAATCTCTCAATCTCATCGTTAGACATCACATTGTTTGCCTCAATGGTATAAATCTTGCCCTCCATAGTGGTGACGTTCTCTTGACTTTTGGACAACTTCTCTTGATATTTGCTAATGAGCTCGGTAACCCTTTTTTTCTTGAAAGTCAAGGCTTTTAAGTCTTTCTCCATATATGCTAAAGTTTCTTAAAGTTACTTCATGGATCCATCCAACTTTTCATGCTCCAGCTTTGCACTATCAAGGCGACGTTGTGTATCAAAGAGGGCCTTTTCATGTGATTCTTTAGTCATCTTTGATTATCTTAAAGTATCATACTCTGCATACGACTCGAAGAAATTCTCTACATGATCCTCCAAAGAAGAGACATGAATAATGTTTTCCTTCCTAATCTCCTCAAGAGTTGAAGCAATACTTGACTCCAATACTGTAAAACCATTTGAAAAACCTAAGGAAAATTGTGTAATCCATCCACATAATGCGCCCCACATCTAAGAAATAATGGATGATTTGGCGTGGTAAATGGTAGCACCAGGTTGCAATGGCCCACTTGGTGAATTTTTTGGAGGAACTACTTCGAATGAAGGCAGCACGTCAATAGAAGGTGACTTTCTTGGTAGAACTACTTCCGCAGGCATCACATTGTTAATGAAAGAATGAAAGTTTTTTGTAGCCGCATCAAGATCATTAAGATCTACTGTGAATTCTGTAACCGTGCCATTGTTAAGGTTGTCACCATATAATTCTTGAATTTACGACTAAAAAAATAAAATAATAATTAATAATAAGAAATAAAAAGATGATCAGATTTAAAAAAAAAAGAGGGCATTGTTTTGCTAGTTCAAACAAAGATGCCGAATTCGGATCCTCATCAACAAAGTTATCATCATGACAATGGTATCTAAAATGTTGATATGATGACAGGCATCATCTAGCTCTTGTGCCTTTCTTTTTGGATAATTTCAATGACGGTCTATTGGACTAGAAGACACTTTGGGTAGTCCAACACCATTAAGTAAAGCATATATAAGAGAAATTTCAACACAAGGCGTCTCAAGGTTTGACGTTTGGTCATTATCATTGTCTAATGATACATGAAGTTCATTTGTTGCAAAAGAACCATTGCCAACTTTGGAAGCAACTGAAGTCCCCTTTGAGGCTGATGTGAGGCTCCTCGATTTTGATTTCGCAGGCACATACCCATCTTTCAAGGTTTAAGACTTGGATGAGGTCTTGATGACTTGTAAAGTATCATTTCAGTTCTCTTGAGATTCGGAAGAAAGATGTGACTTTTCCTATTGTTGATCAGAAGCCTCTTTAGATAAAATGGATTCACGGTCTTGTTTTCTCTTCTACAAAATGATGTGGAGGTTTCCTTGGGATGTATTCATCATGTGGGATGGCCACCAATCTGCATACTCGTGGTTCATCAAAGGAGCACCCTCTAATGGTCACGTTAGAATCATGACTTTAGAAAAGGTATTAAGTCATAAAAAAGAATTCCAAAGTTGCACCAGTGTTGACGGTGTACCATCGTTGGGACGCTCTATAAGATCTCTGGGACATCTTGATAAAAAATAAATTGTCGACTAAATCTGACAGGGATGTAAGAAGGGTTACATAACCTGAATGAAGGTTTATGACATATTCGTTCCACGAATTTGAAAGCTTTCCAATATCACTAAGGTTCGAATCCCTCCCTTGCAGCATTACTAGATGATGGAGGCAACGGGCATCATCTTGTTGAAATGACTTTTAGGCGCCAGTAAAATCAACACATTTGACCATCTTCTTTCCAGAACTTTTGCAGAGAGGTATCGATCGTTGTGAATGATTGGCGCAGTGATGAGTCCCAAAGTATTCAATCGATAGGCGCGATGATGAGTCCCAAAGTATTCCCCAAGACAGCCATATACAGTGTATGCGGAAAATTATATTTTCCAGACTCATATTGAAGAAGTAGAGATTTCTCACAGGCCGCAATATATGATTGCAAGAAAAGGGACTGCTAAGGAGAATTTCTTTCCATGAGACATCAAGCTCGCAACTTTAAAAACACTAGCGCGCACATGGTTGAATATCTTATTCGGGAGCACAAATTTGTAAAGCCAACAAGCAAAGAACGCTGCCAAGTTTGTCTCATTTATAAGAGATTCTTACACATCTAACTCGATAGAGGGGGCATTCTCCTCATCAGTCCGCGGCAAGAAGTTTGAATCACTGTCTCCAAAAGGATTGTGGTTCAATCTTAGCTTTGTGGATTGTACCTTTGACACCTTTTGCGGAGGTTCGGCATATATATGAGTTCCTCTAAACCAAAACTTCACCCAATCGGACGGGTACCTCTTGGATATCATCTTTCGCTAATCCGTAGAAGGCCAAAAACAAATATCGACAACTTTAGGGAAGAAGCATTCATTTTGAGTATCTGTGTCAATTCTTTTGCCGAGGAAACGACTTCATTATAAAAATGCCCTTGTAAATACCAAATTGATATGGACTTCTCTCCAATGAAAGTAGAAAGTGTATTTGTAGACGGACGCCAAAGTTCACAAAAAGCATGGAGTACATTGTCGTCATAGTCGTATGTGAACAAAGAAGTATATACAGCGTCATAGACTTTGATGAGCTCCAAAATCTCCTTGTGGCGGGGCAGCACCTCGTCCACCCATCCCAGTAGCCAAATGTGTATCAAACATTATCGAAGTTAGAAGAGGGAACACGCCAATTGTTGAAATTTCCGTCAGAATGAAAAGATTTGGAAGATGATGTGTCTTGATGAATTGCAGATTTCAGTAAAGAAACTTTCATGCTAGTAGCCTTGCTCGAGAAGTTTCTCATAACGTCATTGATATCCATTTTTGACCATTCTTTAAGGAGAATAGATTCGTCATATGCCCCACTAACAAGAGAGAAGACGCCGATAGCAGGATGCTAAACTTCCAAAAGTATAACTTTGACATTTGAATTTTGTTGGTCGTCGCACACTATTTCAAAAAGAGGATGCAGTGAATCTCTGTCACAGAAGTTCATCATGTTGCGGGATCGAAGTCTTATTTTTCTATCAAGTATCTTTGAAAATATTAAACAAAAAGGATAAATTTAGATTAAGAATAAGTCCAAAGTAAAGGGGGTAACCTCAAATTTTTGCGACTGGTGAAAGGCTAATTTCAAATAGAAACTGAATCAGCACAGAGGTGATCTAATCGTGGTTTTCGTATATGATATATTCCTATGAATTCTCTTTCTAAAACCGCAAACGTCTTGTAATTTCGTTATTCCTACGCTGATGTATGAATTTTTCCGCGAAGTCGCGCAAAGCTAATGCGTTCAGTTCATCAAACTTTAAGGTTGAGTTCAAAACTCACCTGCGTAAATTCGAGAATTGTCTAACTGTAATTTCGGATATGTTGTAGCTCTACGAGTCTAGTTTCAGAAAAATTAAACGGATCGCAATTTTAGTATTCCTACAATGAGATATAAATTTTATACCAAAGTCGCGTTGAGCTGAAAAGGGTGACGAAAATTAAGAGGACTCAATTGAACTTGATGATACAGAAATGCGAACACAGGTATATATACATTTCAAAATAAGGAGACACCAATTTGATTACTACAAATTATGGAAAATTATCATGATGGAAAGTTTATTTCATACGAAGTATGAAAATTATGGTAAGTTTTCGTACGATTTAAATTATGAAATTTTTCATGGAAATCAAATTATAGAGATTCCATAGAAAACAAATATGATAAGTTTTTATAAGAATTAAATTATGAAAATTCTCCATGAGAATCAAATTAGGGAAATTCCGTAGAAACCATATTGTGGTAAATTTTCATAAGAATTAAATTATGTAAATTTTTCATGGGAATCAAATTATGAAAATCCCATAAAAATCAAATTATGGTAAAGTTTTCTCGGAAATTACATGAAAAAGTATGCCCGAAGGAGAAAGACTCGCGTTATGAGAATTTGAATTTCTTGCTTTCTATTCAAGTGAAAGCCTAAAATTTGCATCGAAACCACAAGGTCTCTATTACCAAGTCAAACTTGTGGACGGAATCCTTGCTCATTGAATTGATGGTCCTTTCGTAATGATAACTCAAGTGAAATTACCACACTATGAAGAAATTTCATGCGATAAGTTTTCAAGAGCTTGAAACTCTTCAAGGCGAAAATGAGTTGATAAACAATTAAAAGTCAAATGACCTCTTACAAATTAGAAAATAATGTCAAGAAGACTCTGGTAAAGGTTGACGTCAACATATTGGCGTGGTCATTTCTCATGAAGACTTCAACTTTCATCGTCAAAATTCGGCAAACCTACACACAGAGAAGTCTCAAAAAAAAGGAAAACACATTCATGACTACTTCAAAACTTGTCGTCAAACTTCGGCAAGCCTCTACGTCAACAAGCCTCGAAGTAAGGGACATTTGTAGACACATAAAATTGTATTGGATCAAATTCATATAAAATTTGAATAAAATTCATGTTCATTTGGGCTGAATAATTAGTTTGGGCTTTACAAATAAATAAGTCCATCTTATTAAATTCAAAACCAAGGTCCATTTCACCTTGAAGCCCAAACTCATGCCACATGTCACAGAGGCATCCCAGACCAACAAGGTGATGCCACGTGTCCAAATTAGGTGGTAGCCCCAATCAAATGCAAGAACGAATCACAATGTGCCAAGTGTCAAAATGAAATCCTTTGACCAATCATAAGCACTCTTGTCCACTCCCTACAACTATAAATAGGGGATAGACATGACATTCAAAGGGAGTTCAGAAAACTCTTCAACAAGCATTCAGCAAATTGGAGAATGCTACAACATCAACATCAATAGTTCTTCGAAGGAGTGATCAACAGAGTTCTTTCCGAATATCGACTTCCAACAACGAAGGGCTTTCAGACATTCCAGAGATCGACAACATCTCAAGGAAGTCTACATCATCCAATAATTTAGGAAATACGCTACTAAAGGCCCTCGAACCGCAGAGAAACTTAGGAGAGATAATCAAGAGAACAATAGAATTGTACTCACAATGATTTATTAATAAAATCACATTTTTCTTTTATTTATTTTATTTACAGTTAATTTTTCGCGCTTACAAAAATTTGTTGTGAACAGTCACTTTCAAAAAGATTTAAATATGTTATTACGGATCCTCATGTTGTAGATATGTGAACTTTTCATTTGTGTGTTGTTGTTGCAACATATTTGTTCAAGCTCAACTCTACCTCATACCTTTGGTCTAGAGAAGCTACAAGTGACATTACTTGCATATGGGAAGGCCACGTCACATACTACCATTGAAGGTATTAACATCTCTGCAGGATAGCTTCCTGTTGAAATGAAAAGGTGCTATCCTGTTGAAATGAAAAGGTTTTGTGATGAACATGATGATGTGAAATGTCCTATTGCGATTCTTATTGATTGATCAATGAAATGCTTGATAGCATGAATGTGAATTTGAATTGTATGAATTGTTGTCTCTTCCATGTGATGTGGTATTATTATGTGCATTAGTTGTTGAACACCATGATACGACATGCATGTGATGATTTGATGTTGAGGTCATTTTCAGCGAATGTTCATGATGTCGAGGTCATTGTTGGTGAGTGGTATAAAGTTGATGGAAAATGATTATAGGTAGTGATTTGATATAAAGTCGATGAAAAATGTTTCGACTAGTGATATTGTGTCGATGTAAACTGGTTCCGACGAGAGATTGATTATTATCTTTGGTGCGTTTTGATGCTTATGTGTAACAAATTACTTGTTAATTCTGATTGATGCATTTGTTATATTCGATTGATCAACTTGACATTGAGGTTGACTTGATTCGTTTGGTTGTTGAGTGTGATTATTGAATTGTGAAAATTGAGCCTTGTGAGTCTTGTATTGCAGAATTGTTAGGTTGAACTGATTTGTGTGTGGTTTTAGTTTAAGGAGGTTCAGTTGGAGTGTAAGGGGTATTTGATTTCTAGCTAGATGTCTTGTTTATTAGATTGTTTGTTGGTATCGTGTTATTAGTACTCACGCCTTTCTTCTACACTTGTTTAGGTTCCTAGCCCTGACCTAGTGATCTTTTTCTTCTTCTTCTTCGAATTTCAAAGCTTGTCAAGGATTTTGAGAGGTAGTTGCTCATCATTCTGGTAATTCCTCTTGCTCCTTTACTTTATGCTTTGTTCAATTTGAGAAACAAAGAATTAACTATTTAATATCAACACTTTGTAATAGAGGCATGTACACGTAATAAGTAAATTGACAACAACAAATATCATCACTTCCTATTGGATCGTAACAGAAAACAACCATAAAAATAGTATATAAGTTCATCTATATTTCCAGCAATTGCCACTTTTTCACATAAATTTAATAGCAAACAACTGGAATATAACAACCATCAGAAACTTCAAAATACATATTCCAGGTTACCAAAACAACAAACAAAAAATGGAGAAAATAATAAAATTGGGCGAACGGTACAAGCAATATTTTTACAAGTGTCATTGAGCAATTACTTTATTGAACGGCTACTTAATTAATAATTATTAGCTTTTGTTGAAGAAAGTCGAACCAAGAAAAAATAACTTTCTGTGATAATAACTATTTTAGTGATGATATGAAAAGTCAATCCATTAAAATGTCCTTTTTGCCTATTTTGTGTTAAATCAAAGCTACTGTACATCATTTCCAACGATGGATTTTATTAGATGAAGAGAAGTCAAAGAGATAAATGTTAAATTGTTTCACTAACGAAGTATATAAGTAAACAACACAAATTAAACCAGTATATGATATGGTTAAAACATTATTAAAATTAAATAAACAATTGTACTAATATGCTAAAAACATTATTAAAATTAAATAAGCAATTGTACTAGTTAGTAGCGATTTAACCTACTAGTTAGATATTAAAGAATATTTCAACGGTTTGGATTATCTCCTTAAAAACCATACTTTATAGTAATAAGGCATAATACGTAAATATGACTTTTTAACTTGACGTTAGCGGATAACTGTGACCTTTAACTTTGCATGTGCACAAGTAGGAATTTAAACTTGAACAAGATTGAATAAATAGACACAATCGTCATACATCACAATCTTGTGTCCTACTGGCGTCCTATGTGTATTATGTCATGTAGGACAAGTGTGTCTACTTATTCAATTCTATACAAGTTTAACTACCTACTTGTGCACACTCAAAGTTGGAGGGTGTAGTTGTCCGCTTGAGCCAAGTTAAGGATTGTATTTATGTATTATGCCTAGTAATAATAATAAATATGATACTTAGCGGCGAAGCCACATTACGGTTAGGGGTTCATCCGATCTCCTCTCGGGTGAAAAATTATATTATTTATGCATGATTAAGATAATTTATTAGGTATATATAATAAATGTCGAATCCCCTTCGATTACTTCGTGTATATTTTTTAAATTTTTTGAACCTCATTAATAAAAATTCTGACTCCACCACGAATGATTTTGAAAATAAATAGCTTCTATTAAATCCAACACATTCTGTCGTTATAAGTCGTGCCAAAGCATAAAAAATAATGGACCCAACTGATTTTGGTCATGCCATCAAATAAAGAACAATATTTAATTTGTTAGAGGGAAATATATGTATTTCAACTTTAAATTTTTTTTTAATCTAATTTTCAATGTACCAACAAAAAAGAACTAGAACAACATTCTTGGAATAGTCAATAAAAGTGTGGATTTAATTTCTTCAAATAAGTGAGTTAATCAAATGTGTATAAATTGTCCATGGCTTCCTATTATCTCAAGTCCTTAGAGGAATGGCATTAAGCAAAAAAGAGAAAAAATCAAAGATAAGTTTTTGATTATTCCGACAGCATCCAAATCATCAAATCGCCTTCTAAGTTCAGTTATATAAACTCATAATACCTCTATTCTAAAACACACAAGAAAAATAAAAACAAACCAATATCTAGGCTTAGAATCCAATTCTTCTCAATGAGAAGCCAAATGAAGAAGCAATTTGCTTGTGCTTTGGCATTTTTCTTGATTGCCACAAGCACTATGACATACCCACCTTATTCTTATGAATCAGCAGATTCAACATACAACAAAGTACCAATCACAATTGCTAAAAGTGAAGACTACAAGTTATCTTCAATGCCTGAAAATGAATATAAGACGTCAGTTTTGTCAAAGAATTATTACGACAAAAAGACATTAGTTTCAGAAGATAATGAAAGACAGTACCTTCGGTTGCTTAAAAGGAATACAACATACCCTCAGTGCCTAAACCAGAATATAATATGCCCTTTTTTTTAAAAAAACGAATATTTCAATAAGCCATCAATTCTAGAAGATAGTTACAAAAAGGTGTCACATGTTCCTGAGGCAAAGTACAAGGAGTCATTTTTGCCAAAATTTAACTACTTTAAGAAGCCATCGATTTCAGAAGACTATGAAAAAGTTTCATATGTTCCAAAAGTTCCCTCAGAGCCTAAAAAAGAATACAATGTGTCTTCTTTGTCAAAAAAAAAAAAAATCTACTATAAGAAGCCATTAGTTCCAGATGACAACTACAAGAAAGTGTCATATGTTCGAGAAATACAAATCAGCAACAATTGGCTATTTCTTACAGATACCTGCAAAATACAGGTTATGTCTCACCAACAACAAATTCACAGCCATAGTTGTTTCATCTCTATAGTTTGCGCCTGTTGTAGCTTCATCTTACATGTAATAATACCTGTGCAAATAAGAACTACATAGGCTACTTTATTTCTTTGATCATGGAAAAAAATAAAACATTTTTGCTTCATGCATACTTCCTTGCAAACGGTACCCATTTAGTGCCTACCTGAATAAATATTTTCAACAATAATATCTTTGGCGTCTTAGTGCCTTTCATATGTTCATCAGAACCTCGTAATATACCTATTAATCTGAAAAAGTAAAAATAGACAATTATGTGTATATATAGTTGCACTACTAATTCTCCAACAACATATAAATGTTGTCTTTAATAGGTATCCTACCTTGATTGTGAACTTTTCAAGGTATGTAGATCGATACCTTTAGAAGTTGAGCAACTTCACACAGTCGAATTTTGGGGAAAAAATCATTAAAAGGAAGATCCTGTGAAAATTGAGTGCAGCATATAGAGGAGGTTAATTTGTTCCATCTCTGCTAAAAGGGAAAATACATTAAAAAAAAATCTCTGAATTTGGTCCGATAACTTACTTTAGTACTTAAACTATACGGATATTTAAATAACCTCTTAACATCTTTGATGTGATTAAAAAAACCCTAAGAGATGACCTGATAGAAAGAGTGAGTACACTCTCTTGAAACTGCTTGAAAACAGAGAAAAAAAGTGAATTTTTAAGGCCATACATGACCTTTTTTATTGGCCTATATATAACAAATTATTTAAATAATATATATATATATATATTAAATCTTAAAAATATGTAAAAAAAATTAATAAGAGGCAAATGAAATTAGTGGGTTCCCTTTTTTAATTTCTTGAATTTTTATTCTTTTCATTTTGTTGTCTTCTTCAATACACATCTTTCTCCATTGAGACATCTCCTCATTCATCTTCATCCCACCTCTATACACTATTTTCATTTCACTAGTCTTATACTAATCCTTAAAATACAATACCAATGTCAATTTATTGAACTCTATATTATTGTTGTCGATTTGACAAATGTACACTTTCTTAAATTTTGAGTGACCTATTTTGATTTCTAGATCCATTCAAACATTTCTCATAAAATTTATATATTTTTTATCAACTTTCTTATGCAATCTTCATTTTTTATTTGAATTGTCAAGAAAATATTGGCTTTCAAAAAAATTCATTCTCCAAGTGGGTACATTCATTGGAAGGGTTCAAAGAAGATATTGTAAATATTATAGTGAATGTTCTTCTTTATTGTGACTTAAAAAATTATTGAATAGTGAAGAAGAAGAAATGAAAGTATTGAAGGTTGAAATAATGGTGAACAACAAGGAAGAAGAAAGAGGGGTGGGGTAAACAATTAAAAATTAATGAATACATATAATTAATTTTTAAAAGTGTTTTGAGAAAAAATAGTGAATAAGTAAAAAAGAAATAAAATTAAATGAATGGTGCCTACATGGTTATGATGTGGAGCTTACATGGCTATGATGTTGCAGGTGAGAGTGGTGTTACAGTCTCAGGATGGAAAAAAATCACTTCAAAGATGTTAAGGGGTATTTAAACGGCTGTGTAGTTTAAGTACTAAAGTACCTTGTCCGACAAAGTTCATGGAGGTTTTTTTTTTTGTATTTTCTCGTGCTAAAATATTGCTTATCAATCATCATCATTATCATATCATATATTATTATCAATGGGAAGCTCTAAAGTAAAAAATTGAATTATCGTTTTGATCTTGTACTAAAATTTGATTAATTATTTAACATTTAATTAGTTAATTTAAATATTAAATTGTATCATTTTAATAAAAATATTAATGAATTTTTAAAAGTTTCTTAGATTAATTTCTAATTAAAATATGTAATTTATTAATATTTATAATATACTAAAAGTGGAAAGAATGTTATGCAAAAATTAGATTACCATTTTATCCCTATATCATATATAAATACTATTAATCGTCTAATAAATTTTTAATTGAATATCAAATAGTAGATTTTAATAAGTACAAGGGAGAGTTACACATTAAGCAATATCAAATTTATCAAATTCTTTCTGTTACAATTTATTTATGTTGATGTGAATTAATATTAAAGTGTTATAAACAATTATTATTAAAAGGACAAAAAGACTTCTAATTATATTGTTCAATGAATTAAAGGTGAAGACTAAAGATTACATAATTAAGTAGGAAACTGAGGTCTCTTTTATTTTAGTTTTCCTTTCATCTCCCTTCACCTAAGATTTCTCTATTTAAAGTCGTCTAGAAATGAAAATTAACTTACAAATCTCGTCTGATCTTTTTACTAAAGTATGTTAATGTCAATTCTCTTTTATAAATTGAGATCTATTTTCTCATTTTTTGTATATCATCTCTTTTTTTTTTTGATTTCCTTTATGGTCATAGTCATAGACTGCTGAAGAAAAATTGTTAATCAATATTTTGTAGAATTGTTAAGGGCAATAACATTATTGTTGTATTCGGATCGAAGACATTATGATTGATTGATTGATTGATTGATTGTAAAGAATGTTTGAAAGGAAATAATATATTTTTATCATGTTGTATGAATTATAAGAAAATAATATTGTTTGTACTATTTTATGTAAAGTGTTTATAGCAATGACCATTTGTAAAATGATTTTTATATTAGCTTTAAATGCTCTTTTATAATGTATTCTCTACTTACTACTTTTGAATTAAATTTGTTCTTTATTTATATAGTTTGTGTCTTGATTATAATCAAGTAGATGTTGTTTATTTAGACTTTATATAATTATTGGCGTAAAATATGTATAATATTATATTTTTTATTCTCAAATGAAATTAAAAGTTGTCTCAATGATGTATTAGATGTTTTATTATATGTCAAATTATTTGTTTTTTACATGAATAATTTGAAATATTTGACAGATATGTTGAGTGACTATGCATGCATTTATAATTAGTTCATTATCTCATAAATTAATATATGTTTCAGGTATTTCTTATCCCCCTCTTTTCTTACTTTTTAAATACTCATTTGTTTTGAGTCAAAAAAATATTTTGTGACTTCTAACCGCATTTATGTTGTGATTCAATATATGTAGCTATTTAAAAGATTTACTAACATTAGCTTATGAATTACACGCATGTTTACTTTTCATGTATGTTTTATTTTTTAATTTATGACATATAGAAAATTCAACAATATTTGTACCATTTACAATTAATTGGTTGTAGTATAAAATTGATATTAAGTAGTTTAAAATAAACGTGCAACACACGATGTCAAGACTAGTAATATTATAAAGGAATGAGGTCTAAGTGAAAGCATCACCAGTTGATTCAAAAGTAGAGTAAAAATTCACAAATTTTGCCTTCACAATGAATATCATGACGTGAAGAACATTCTCACTTAAGTACTCTGTTTTCCATCCCTCGTATATAAAAGAAAAAGAACCGACATCAAGCAACATATGCAGTTCTGTGAAAACAATCCATGGACAAAGTATGAACTTTAAATAAATAGGGTAATTGTATATAACAAACGCATTTGTTTACCAAGTGGTGTTGATATTTGTCAATCCCTGCATAATATTGTAAAGGAATAATACATGAATGTGTCATTAATTAAGATCTTCAACTCTACTCCTTTCTCAGTTCTACTTAATTACTACCCTTCCATGAAAGGAAAGAGGAAGTGAGATGATCATGAGGCAACCTACCCAAGGTCAAGCAGTTTGCGAGAAATAAGTAAATTTGTATAAAGATGAAACAAGTATAAACATGTCCTATGTGATATGCCTCGTGGTATCTTTAAGTATATATTATTGAATATCATAGATACTGCATTTAGTTTCTAGCTATAACGTTGTATATTTATCCTAATTCCAACTGAACAAGTATGAATATTACGGTGAATTAATAAAGATTGTTTGTGGAATAGTGTACTCAACCTCTTTGCATAAATAAATAAATAACTACTAACCAAATGTGAGAGTCCCGTCATTCAGTGCGGGGGGCACATCTGGGTAATCTTGTACTGACAATTCTCTACTGATTAATGAAACCTCTGATATTGAGAATAGACATCCAGATATATTCCATGATGTTTTATCTGATTTGGTAGCTTCTTAACTTGTTTTCATCTCTCAAAATTATAAAATCTTGAATAATTTCAATGCATGAAATAGCATCAGGAGGAATGTCTTTGTCAATCATTTCGGTGAAAAGTTCATAGGGCTTTTCTACCATTCAATCTTACATAAAATGTCAATTATGGTGCTATAAGGCAGAACGTTGTTCACGACTTTCTCTTTCCATGTTTCTCAGTAAATTAACTTGTTTGGGTATGCCCCCACTTGCATAGCCCGTCAATAAGAGACAGGTGGTCTAAAATATCATTACTTTCATATTTATTGATAAAAATAGATATATTTTGCCGACCTCTAAGCTACTAAAATATAGAAATTAGTTAACTTCTTTTCAACTTCAAACATCTTTAATAGCATTTTGTTACCATATATATTTACAAGTACATTATTTTCCCATGGCATAAAACACCAAAACTTTGTACATCACAAATTTTAAAAAAACAACTTGAAAATTTATAGTAATAGATAAGTTAGATGTCATGCTTATTAATTAACATTTTAATAGTGAAGCATAAGATTGAAGAAGCGTGTCTCATCACAATTAAAATGCTTATAAAATTTAAGTAACTTGTTTTCTTTCATAATAAATTCAAAAGCAAAGGAAAATAAAAACTCACTTTTCACATTTAATTGAAGCAACAATACAGTTAGTTTTGAAAGCATTTAGTGAAGGACAATGAAGACATAGTTTAGATTTGGGATAAATAATGTGAATGAGAAAGAGATAGTTACCACAACAGTCATAAAATTTTTACGTAAACATATGAATTCAAGGTAACAAACAATCAAACAGAGAGACAAATTGAGAAAGCTAATCGACGATAATCAAAGCAAAAAAGAAAAAAAGAAAGAAGATATTATACTTACCCTAAAGTTAGTCACACAGACGGAAACCTGCAAGAAAATATTCAGAATAATTAATAGTTCGTCAAATATTCTCGTTACGATTTACAATATTTAACTAATGTTTTTCATGTTATCTCTTCTTTGTTGTCATATAACTACTGTTTTTTTTAATTATTAGTTTCATAGTTATACATGTCAAGTCATCTATACCTTTCATACACACTCCTCCAAGCTTTCTCTTTAGTAGCCTTTCTCCAAAGATAATTCTCACTTAATTTCAAGTTACAAAGTTGTTAATTGTTCAATGTTTCAACTTAAGACAACAATCAAGAGTTTATGATAGAAATTTAAATGACATAATCACCAATCAAAATTTAAATCGTAACAATTAAAATTTTGGGACTTCCAAAACACAAGAAAAATCGAACATGTCAAAAACTCAGAAAATTAATTCTCATAAAAAAAACCATGCACGAAAGAAGGAAGTTGAAAAGTGTTTTAATATAGAAAATCATCAAACTAAAATAATCCACAAAGTAAAATTGGAAGATCAAACTAATATTACATCTGACAAAAGACAACCAAAATTACTATATGTGAGAATATATGGGTTTTTCATATACGAAAAGAGGAAGACAACCAGAAATCTGAAACGTGAATTCAAAATACAACACAAAAATTGCAATCACCCAACAAAAATTTAAAGCATATGGATCAAAATTATTGGATTTCAACGTGGAAAAGAAAAGCAAATTTCACATACACAAATCAAAATTGATATATTTACATACCCAAATCAAATTTAATCACCCAACCAGAAGGATATCCAACATCAATAACAATTCCAACTGGAAAAATAAGCA
Organism: Solanum lycopersicum; assembly: GCF_036512215.1. Lineage (NCBI taxonomy): Eukaryota > Viridiplantae > Streptophyta > Magnoliopsida > Solanales > Solanaceae > Solanum > Solanum lycopersicum. Next base: position 51,054,441 of record NC_090811.1, read on the forward strand.
GACATTCCACACCCAGATTAAATTTGTTAACGTCAACTTTGACGAAAAGGAAGATAACGAAAAATAAAACTCAATTGAAACATGTAAAAACTTGTCTGGAGAATGCTGAAGAGAATAACTGAACTTTGATGTGCAAACAGTGGAGCATAAATGAAGAAGACAAAGTAATGCATACATCTCTTTGATAACATAAGAGGAAGACATGCATACATTGATATCAATAGAGGAAGACACGTTACAATAAGAAATTGAAAAGACAAAATTGATTAAACAAGAAGAAGAAACACCTAGTCGTTATAGAGAATTGAAAAAATAAAAATACCCCTGAAGTATGTTGAATAAGTCTTTTCTAATATATAAAAAATATAATAGCTTCCAATATGTTGTCATTCTTGGTGTTACGCAGTACATATAATGTATGGTCCAATGATGTGAATTTTAAGTAGTGATCAAAGTATCAATTAAGGACATATAACTTTCCAACTCAACTAATTCTTCATCAATAAAATAATGGATAATATTTGTAAGGGATACTCAATTTCTAGCTAGATATCTTATTTATTTGGTAGTTTGTTGGGTATTGTGTTATTGATATTCATCCCTTACTTTTATACTTGTGTCGGTTCTTAGACCGAACTACCGTAATCTTTTTCTTCTTCTTCTTCTTCGAATTTTGAGGTTTGTCAAGGATTTTGAGAGGTGAATGTTTTCAGATGTTCCTCTGGCTCCTTTACTTTATGCTTTAATGTGTCCTATTTGAGAAATAAAGACTTTGAGACTATGTAATTAGTTCATTTATGCATATTTATAATAATGACTTGTACACGCAATAATCAAATTTTGAGAGTTAACTAGAAATAATAAGTCACTTTATCTTGTTTTTGTTTTATATTTCTGTATTTCTTTTGTTTTATTGGGTTAAGTCTGATTTCTCCTGATGAAAATACGCAAATGTCATCACGTACTTTAGGTACTTTTGGAATCATGGCAAAAACCAATCATAAAAAATAGTATATATATTCATCTATTTTTGCAGCAATTACCAAATTCTTCACATAAATTTAATAGCAAACAACTGAAATATAAAAACCATCAGAAACTTTAGAATACGTATTCCAGGTTACCAAAACAACAAACGAAAATATGAATAAAATAATTTTAATAATCATATGAAAAATCTAACTCATAGAAATGTCCTCCTTCTTTAGCCTGTTTTGTGTTATATTGAAGTTACATAATTTCCAACCATAAATTTTATTAGATAAAGATAAGTCGAAAGATAAATGTTAAAATATTTCACTAAGTAATACTTTCTTATATAAGAGGCCTCGTAAGGAGCATAGGGTCAAGCAGGCTGAGTCATTTCATAATAAGATCCTCACATGTTATTTGTTTGTGTTGTAATGATAAAACTTTATTTTACTATTTATATTTTATAATTTTATTTCTATTTATTTGTTTTACTTTCATATTTATTATGTTATATATTTAATTATGAAAAAAATTATTCTATTAAATTACAATAATTAATAATTTAAAATATTTTAACAAAATTATTTATTATAGAAATTTTGTATGTGCCATATAAATTGGGACATATGGAGTGACATTTTATTTTAAAATAAATAAAAAGAAAGTATCATATATTACAATAACTAACAACTTAAACGGTATAAAATAAGAAAATAGACACATAAATTAAGACAAAAAATAACATATATTAAGCGCGTAGGATCAGTCAAAGAATTCTCCAATTTGTTCTTCCACTTCAATTTCCTCTTATCTATATTTAACACCTTTCTCCGTTTTAATAATGTCTTGCTTTCCTTTTAATTATGCTATATTTTATATTTAAAAATTACTAAAAAATAATATAAATCACAAAAATAACATGTTAGAATAGGTGCGTCCACTAACAGTCAATGGACCAGGTCCTTTGACACAGTAAGAACATATTGTAAGCCAAGAAAGTAGTCAACATCTACTATACGTCAACAGACCAGGTTCCTTGACTCAACAAGAACAATAGCTAAAACAAATGCAGAAAGTAAATGGATAAAATTTGCAGAATCATTTTACGTGGAAACCTCCTTACTCAAAGGAATAAAACCACGACCTGTTGTAAAGGATTTTCAACCGTCTTCACTAATCTTCTCAAGCAAAAGTGAAATCCGGTTACAACCAATGTGAGAAAAATTTATTAATCTCACGATAAAGTAATCTACCCATTACTTCAAGAGCCTAAGCGGATACAACACCGCCCACTAAGCTATCACCCCTAGATAACTTAGACTTTGCTAAGTGGATACCACACCGCCCACTAAACCATCTAACTCTAAATGACTTAGAATTTGACTAAGCAACAAAACAATGTTGCCCACTAAATCAGTTAACCTGACTTTCAACAAACCAAAACAATCTGATTCCTTTATAAATTAGGATCAGATTTACAACGTAAGCACATAACATACTAAGCTCTAAATACAACAAGACTCTTTATCACTCCATCTGGTTCCTTGTTGATGAGCAGTGTTCTTCCTTGAAGATGGCCTTCACTTTTCAAGCTTATGAATTTTTAGAGAAAATTCAAGTTTAGTTTGTCAAGTCTTAAATTTGTGTTTGCTGGAAAGAGATAATATAAACCACCACAAATTGGTTGAGAAAATCCAATTGGCTGAAGGCCTGCAGTTCAGAAAAGTTGTGTACCTGCCTCATCAGATATGACAGCTTTTCTGACAGCTGTCTCATCACATTTTCACGTCGCAGTCTTGCGGGGACCATATCCCTTGCAAACTTCTTTGTGAGTTCTTGAAAAGTCTTGTTGGCTGACTTTCTTCTTTGGATGAATAATGGTGTTTGTCATGCTAAAAATATCAAACATAAAGAGTTATTACCCGTTGAAAAAACACCCTCCTCCATTATGATTGGTGTAGTACGCTGACACTTCACTAACCTTTTGACGCGGACTACTTTTACAGCTATACTCCATTATGCTCCTGATGGAGAAAACTCTGCGAGGGATCAAACTCCTGCATTTGTGAGATACTTAAATATACAATCTTGTCTGCTTTTCCTATTGGTGTAGGACATTGCACTTTTCACCTATCACCTGACATGACAGCTTTACAGTTGTACCCCATTTATATCTGGACGAGAACACTCTGCCAGAGACCAGGTTCCTGCATTTGTGAAGATCATCAAAACACTTAAAATATAACACAATATAAATTATTGAAAAAAAATATATTAAAACTTTGGTTTTCCTCCAAAAATTTGCATTTACATAAATTGGGATATGGACATAAATATATATTACTTACAAGTTATATAAATGTACTATAAAACAAAATAGTGGACCCAACTGATTTTGATCATGATATCACATGATACATATATATTAGTTATAAGTTGTACAAATGTACTATAAAACAAAATAATGGACCCAACTGATTATGATCATGACATCAAATGATACATATATATTAGTTATAAGTTATATAAATGTACTATAAAACAAAATAATGGACCCAACTGATTTTGATCATGACATCATAGTTATAAGTTATATAAATGTACTATAAAACAAACTAATGAACCCAACTGATTTTGATCATGACATCAAATGATGAACAATATTTAATTCGTTATGTGAAAATTATGTATTTGAGCTTTAAAATTTTATTTAATCAGAACTGACGTAACATTAAATGATGAACAATAAAACTTTGGATTTGATTTTAAAAAATAAGTGAGTTAATCAAATGTGTATGAATTGTTCATGGCTTCCCATTATCTCAAACCTTAGTGGAATAGCATTAAGCAAACAATGAGAAAATCAAGATGTACTTGGGTTATTTTGAGAGCATCAAACTCATCTAATCACCTTCTAAGTTATGTTATATATAAGCTCCTAAAACATCCATTATAAATCACAAGAAAAAGAAAAAGAAATCAATATCTAGGCTTAGAATCCAAGTCTTCTCAATGGGAAGCCAAATGAAGAAGCAATTTGCTTGTGCTTTGACATTTTTCTTGATTACGACATGCACTATGGCATACTCATCATATTCTTTTGAATCAACAGATTCAACGTACAACAAAGTACCAACCACAATTGCTAAAACTGAAGACTACAAGGTACCCTCAATTCCTGATAATGAATATAAGACGTCATTTTTGTCAAAGAATAATTACTACAAAAAGACATTAGTTTCAGAAGATAACGATAAGAAAGTGGCTTCAAACAGAAGTACAAGCTACCCTCGGTGACTAAATCAGAATACAAAATGTCGTCTTTTCCAAACAATAACTATTTCAATAAGCCATTTCTTCCAGAAGATAACTATAAGAAGGTGATATATGTTCCAAAGGCAGAATACAAGGAGTCATCTTTGCCAAATTTCGACTACTTTAAGAAACCATCAGTTTCAGAAGATAACTATGAAAATGTGTCATTGATGAGATCACCATTAACAGTGATTGAAGAAGAATGAAGAAAAGAAGAAGAAGGTTTTATTCAATGTGTTGTTATTTACATTCAAGATATGTACATATATATATACAAGTAAAGAAGTTGTAACTAGAAGATTCTCTTCCTAACTGAATTCTAACTAACTTTTCTAACTAACTTTTTATTTTCTCATCACTCCCCCCTCAAGCTTAGAATAAGAAAATATATTTTTCATTCCAAGCTTGTTAATAAAAGTTTCATGCAGAGGTTTACAAAGTCCTTTGGTGAGTAAGTCTGCTGGCTGGTCTTTGGTGTTTATGTAGTGAGTTTGTATTAGTCCTTCAACAATCTTTTCTCTAAAAAAGTGACAATCTATATCGAAGTGTTTAGTTCTCTCATGAAATATAGGATGAGCTGCTATCTGAATTGCAGCTTTGCTGTCACAAAACACCCTTATAGGCAGCCTGATCTCTGTTTCCAACTCCTTGAATAAGCCTTTCAGCCAAACTATTTCTGCAACTGTTGTAGCCATACTCCTGAATTCTGCCTTTGCAGAACTTCTGGATACAATGTTTTGATTCTTAGCTTTCCATGATATTGCAGCATTCCCAAACTTTACTACATATCAGTTACAGACCTTCTCGACTCTACACACGCAGCCCAATCTGAGTCACAATATGCTGTTAATTCTGAACTTTTACTACTTGGCATAAACAGACCAAGTCCTGCTGTTCCTTTGATATATTTCACTACTCGAATAGTAGCTTCCATGTGAGATGTTTTAGGTGAATGCATAAACTGACTTAACACTTGAACTACAAAGGCTATATCTGGCCTGGTCATTGTTAAATATAACAACCTCCCTATAAGCCTTTGATATTTTCCAAAGTCATCTAACACTGTATCTTCTGCATTACTAACTTTGCCTGAACATTCATCAAACTCAATAGAAGTTAGCTTGTGATTAGTTTCTAGAGGAGTAGAAGCAGGTCTGCAACCTGTTAATCCTAGTTCAGATACAAGTCCTAAAGCATATTTTCTCTGATTCATGAGGATACCATCATTAGTTCTAGAGAATTCAATCCCAAGAAAGTATTTTAGCTCACCAAGATCTTTCATCTTCAACCTGTTTGCAGATCTTTCCTAACTTGTTGTATATGATGTAAACTACTGCCAGTTACTAATAGATCATCAACATATACCAAAATAACAAGCAACTCCTTTTCCACCTTCTTTGTAAACAAGGAATAATCATAATGAGATTGTGTAAATCCCATACTACTCAATGCTTGAGTTAGTTTTAGATTCCACTGCCTTGGTGCCTGCTTCAAACCATACAAGGATTTGTGTAATTTGCAAACCATAGACTTCTCCCCTGGATTGCAAAACCATCTGGAATCTGCATATACACCTCTTCAAGAAGATATCCTTGAAGAAAGGCATTGTGAACATCCATTTGAAATACAAACCATCCATTAGAAGCAGCTAAGGCCACCACTGATCTCACAGTTACCATCTTGGCTACTGGTGAGAAGGTCTCAGTGTAATCTAGACCTTCTTGCTGACTATACCCTTTGGCCACTAGCCTTGCCTTATATCTCTCAACAGCCCCTGAGGCATGATATTTCACTTTATACACCCATTTGCAACCAATAGGAGTCTTATCATGTGGAAGAGGAACAATAGTCCAAGTACAATTATCTTCTAGTGCAGTAATTTCTGTCTGCATGGCCTTAACCCATTGAGGATCCAAACAAGCTTCTTTATATGTCTTAGGTTCAATAATTGTAGAATAAGCAGCAAGAGAAATTCTATATGAAGGAGACAGTCTAGAATAAGAAACATAGTTGGAAAGTGGATATAAGCATGCATTTTTAGTACTAGGAGTAACATAGTTATCCAACCAACTGGGAGGTTTTGAGAGTCTGGTAGATCTTCTTAGAGAAGGTTGATTTTCTGTTAATACACCTATCTCAGAAAGTGAATGAGACTCACCTAAAGATGATGTAGAGACTGAGGTATCTGAAGTAGTAAAAGACTCAGAAGGACTAGAAGAATCATCAAAAAAATGTAGAACAGGAAACACAGGAGAAAGAGAAGATTGAAGATCTTTAAAAGGAAATATACCTTCTTTAAACACTGTGTCTCTGCTAACAAAGAAGGAGTGAGGACTCAGGTCATATAATATATACCCCTTTTTTGATGAAGAATAGCCTAAGTGTATTGCAGGAATAGCTCTGGGAGAAAACTTATCCAAATGTTTGGGAGTAGTAGCATAGCACAAGGATCCAAAGACTTTCATATGTTGAAGAGAGGGTATTTTACCAAACAATACTTCAAAAGGAGACTTATTTTGCAGTACTACAGAAGGCAGTCTATTCAGGATATATACTGCTGTGGACACACAACAACCCTAGTACTTCAAAGGAATACTTGCTTGAAACCTTAATGCCCTAGCCATATCAAGAATGGACCTATGTTTTCTCTCAACAATTCCATTTTGTTGAGGAGTATAAACACAAGAACTCTGATGTATAACTCCACATTCCTTGAACAGACTAGACACTTGGGAGTTAACAAACTCAGTTCCATTATCTGTCCTGATACACTTAACATTGACTCCAAATTGAGTTTTCACCATACTTATGAAATCTTTCAGAACTATAAGACAATCAGACTTAGTATGTAACAAAGAAATCCAAGTATATCTAGATTTATCATCCACCAATGCAAGAAAATACCTCTTGCCATCATGATTGGAAACTCTATAAGGACCCCAAACATCTCCATGTACAATATCAAATGAAGCAACAGAAGTAGTAATACTAACAGGAAATGGAAGTCTAGATTGTTTTGCAAGAGGACATACAATACAATGATGATCTTCCAAAGATATAGAATGTAAACATTTTATTCTACTGAGTACCTTAAGAGGAGCATGACCAAGTCTTTTATGCCAAAGATCACATAGAGAGTTACACCTAACATTAGTCACCTTAGATTTGTCTATATTAGGAACTTCAGTAGTAGAATTATGAGCCTGAAAACCACCAATGTCAGCTGAAGTATCCAATCCAGTCTGAAGCAGATATAGACCTTGATCTTCTCTACCAATCCCCAGGACCTTCCCATTTGAGAGATCCTGAAAGACACAGAAGTCAGGAAAAAATATCACAGCACACTTCAGTTGCTTGGTTAACTAAGATACAGATAGTAGGTTGTATTTGAATTCTGGAATAAACAACACACCATTTACAGTCTTATCTGTAAGTACTAAGGATTCACCAATATGACTAATAGATGCTTGACTTCCTGTAGGTAGATTGACATGCATATTACTCTTATCATCAAGATTTCTATATTGAGTCATTAGACTAGCATTATGAACCATGTGATTAGAAGCTCCAGTATCAATTATCCAATTTCTGTTAACCACATCAGACATAAAGGATGTTATCATACCTGCAGTGCCAGTAGTAGCCACATTAGCAGTAGTAGACTCTATATCTTTTACTTTGTTTAACATTTGAAGGATCTGTGAGTACTGCTCAGGTGTAAACAATGATACACCACCATGTGTGCCTGTTGGAGTAGTATTAGTAGAGGAAGCATGATTATCAAATGCTCTTACCTCATTACCTTGATTGCTTCCAGTAGCATTGTTGGCATAAGAATTAGAGGTGATTCCTTTTCTCTTGGGGTATCCATGGAGCTTATAACAAGTTTCCCTGGTATGACCTTTAAAATGACAGAAATCACAAACCAGATGAGCCTTCCCATTAGGTCTACTATCACTATAGTTTCTCTGCCTATAACCACTATTGCTTCCATTTTGACTATTTACACCAGAGTATTGACCTTGAGATACTTTGTTACTCATAAGAGCAACCTCTGAATGTGAATTAGCCAGAGATGATCCAATACTTATACCATTCAACCTTTGACTTTCAACATTAATGATCATAGCATAGGCTTGATTAACACTAGGAACAGGAATTATCATCAGAATTTGACTCTTAGCATGAGCATAGGTATCATTTAGTCCCATTAGGAATTGCCAAAGTTTGTGATACTGAAAATGTTCAGCATACAACTTTGCTTCAACACAAGCACATGAAGGAGGAGGCATTAGAGTTTCAAACTCATCCCACAGTTCTCTAAGTCTTGAAAAGTAACTTGATACAGAAGTAGTACCTTGAGATAGTGTAACAATTTCTTTATGTAGAAAGTAAGCCCTGGATGCATTTACCTTATCAAACCTCTCACGCAGATCTTCCCAAACTCTGTGTGCATCAGATCCATAGATGACTGTACTCAGTAAACCCTTAGAAACAGAATTCATTATCCATCCCAAGACAATGGCATTACACCTATCCCATCGATCATGCAGTGAAGCAGGATACATGTCCTTTTTACATGTTCCTAACAGGAATCCTAACTTGTTTTTTCCCAGAAGTACAAGTTTCAAGGATTTACTCCATAGAGAGTAATTTTCAGATCCTAAAAGTTGGATTGAGGTAAGAACTGAACCTTGAGTATCTGATGGGTGAATGAACAAGGGATGATTGTGATCCACTCGTTCAGATTCAGTAGAAGATGAAGGTCCTCCCTGCACTTCTTCACTTACAACTCCTTCACTTGGAATCACCATTGATTCACCAGTAGATTTCCAGAAATTAACCGAGTTTAAACTCGACGAAGACAACTAGAGATTCTTTTTCCAAGATTACAACAGAGATCGATCTAATCATAGAATGATAACTAGATCGTGCAACAAACTTTTATCAGCAAATAGAAGAGCTGATGAGATGATTTCAAATTATGAAGATATTAGACACAGAATTAGTCACTGTGCTCTGATACCATGATGAGATCACCATTAACAGTGATTGAAGAAGATTGAAGAAAAGAAGAAGAAAGTTTTATTCAATGTGTTGTTATTTACATTCAAGATATGTACATATATATATACAAGTAAAGAAGTTGTAACTAGAAGATTCTCTTCCTAACTGAATTCTAACTAACTTTTCTAACTAACTTTTTATTTTCTCATCAGTCATATGTTCCAAAGGTTCCCTCAAGGCCTAAAGAAGAATATAAGGTGTCTTGTTTGCGATAAAATGACTACTACAAGAAGCCATTAGTTTCAGAAGATAACTACAAGAAAGTGTCACATGTTATAGAGCTACCCTCGGTGGCTAAACCAAAATATAAAGAGTCATTTTTGCCAAAATTTGACTACTTTAAGAATCCATCAATTTCAAAAGACAACTACAAGAAGGCGTCATATGTTCCAGAGATACCCTCGATGGATAAATCAGAATATAAGGAGTCGTTTTTGCCAAAATTTGACTACTTTAAGAAGCCATCGGTTTCAGAAGATAACTATGAAAAGGTGTCATACATTCCAAAGGTGTCATACATTCCAAAGGTTCCCTCGGTTCCTAAAGAAGAAGAATACAAGGTTTATTCTTTGCAAAGGAATGAAAACTACAAGAAGCCTGTAGTTCCAGAAGATAACTATAAGAAATTGTCATTTGTTCCAAAGGTGCTCTCAATGCCTAAAGAAGGATCCAATGTGCCTTTTTTGTCAAAGAATTACTACTACTAGAAGCAATCAAATCCAAAAGATAACTACAAAAATGTATTATATGTTCCCAAGGTGCCTTCAGTGCCTAAGGATGAATACAAGGTGCTTATTTTTCCTAAAAATGACTACTACAAGAAGTCATCAGTTTCAGAAGACAACTACAAGAAGGTGTCATATGTTGTTAAGGTGCCCTCAGTATCTAAAGAAGAATACAATGTTAGGATCGAATTCACGCACACACACTAGATGAATGTAGAACACAAGAGCTTTCAAGAGAAAGAGATGAGATCTAGAGAGAGAAAGAGAAAATCTAATATTTCGTGGTAACACCCCGTGAGTAAACTTCCATGGCGGTGAGGTATATTTATATTAATAAAACAAAGTATTTTTGGTTACAGAGAATAAAGAGGAAAACCTAAAATAGAGAATAAATAGGAAAACCTAAAATAGAGAATAAATAGGAAAGCCTAAAATTAATCAGGCTCCACTACTTAACAATTCTCCCACTTGGAGACTGACTCATTCATCAAAAAAATACATTCTCAAAAAAAATCTCTTCATCATCAACATCTTAACCGCACTGCAACATCTATAGCAACAACTACAGAAGACTAACCGAGGTTTTGCATAACCTCATTTTCCTAACATCAACACATTTCGTCAACATGTCTGTCGGGTTCTTTGCACCCTCTATCTTCTCCAAGCACATATCACCATCCTCCACTGCCCTGCGAGTGAAATGGTATAGCCTTCTGATGTGCTTTGTCTTCGAATGATAGACTGGATTTTTCACCAACTGTATGGCACTCTGGCTATCTGAGTAAAGAATCTTCTCGCTCAGCTTCTTGGCCAATTCCTCAAGATAATCTGCCAGCCATATGATCTCTTTCCCAGCTTCAGCTATTGCCACATACTCAGCTTCAATAGATGAAAGAGAAACACACTTCTGAAGCCTGGACATCAAACTCACTATTGTTCTACCTACGGTGTAAATGTACCCGGATGTACTCTTGCTCGAGTCAATATCCCCACCAAGATCAGCATCCACAAAACCCTGTAGAGTCACTTTGCCTTTGCCAAAACAAAGTGAAATACTGGATGTACCTATCAGATATCTCAGAAGCCACTTCACAGCTTCCCAATGCTCTTTCCCAGGGTTCGCCATGTACCTGCTAACAACTCTCACTGCATGTGCTATATCAGGTCTAGTGCATACCATAACATATATCAAACTACCAACTACTGAAGCATATGGAATAAGTGCCATGTGATCACGCTCCTCGGCAGTCTTGGGTGACTGCTCCTTTGACAATTTAAAGTGATTTGCGAATGGAGTATCCCTGGGTTTAGCATCATTAACCTTGAATCTGCTCAGCACCTTCTCAATGTACAATTCCTGAGATAGATTTAAAGTGCCAGCAGATCTATACCAAGAAATCTTCATCCCCAAAATCTGTTTTGTTGGACCCAAATCTTTCATCTCAAATGCTGCATACAACTTTGTCTTCAGATTGTTAATCTCCCTCATACTAGATCTTGCAATCAACATATCATCCACATAAAAGAGTAGAAAGACATGAATCAGTGTATTTCTTGAAGTAACAACAAGGATCCTTTTCAGTTTTGCAGAATCCACTCTTGGTCATGAAGGAGTCAAACTTGTTGTACCACTGCCTTGGTGCTTGCTTTAGTTCATACAAGCTCCTGGTGAGCTTGCACACCATGTGTTCCTTGCCTGGAACCACAAATCCTTTCGGTTGCTCCATGTAGATCTCTTTGTCCAGATCTCCATGTAAAACCGCTTTTTTTACATCCATTTGCTCTAGATGCGAATTCTCCGATGCAACAACACTCAACAGAATTCGAATAGAGGTTAACCTCACAACAGGATAGAATATTTCAGCATAATCAACACCTTTCCTTTGTGAATATCCTTTAACCACTAAACGGGCCTTGAACCTTCTTTTGCCATCTAGTTCAGTCTTGATTCCGAACACCCACTTGTTCAGCAAAGCTCTCTTCCCTGCAGGTAACTCAGTCAACACCCATGTGGCATTCTTCTCAAGTGACCTCATCTCATCATCCATGCCTTTCTCCCACTTGATCGAATCCTCCACCTGTAGGGCCTCATCAAAAGACTCTGGTTCCCCCTCATCAGTCAGCAATAGATAGTGTAATGAAGGTGAATACATATCTGGTGCCCTGATGGATCTGGATGATCTCCTTAACACCTGCTAAGGCGTAACTTACTCCACTTTAGATTCTTCAGTAGGAGTTGGTTGAGTATCTGCTTCGACATCTCTGGGGTTACTCTTCTCCAACTTAACCTCAACTCTCACTTGCTTTGTAATCTCTAGAACCTTCTGCTCTCTGTCCTTGTACAGGACAGACTCATCAAATGTCACGTCATAATGTCTCGGGATCTTTCTGTTCTTGTCATCCCAAAACCTGTAACCAAATAAATCAGAATTATAGCCTATGAAGTAACACTTCACAACCTTGGCATCAAGCATGTCTCTCTTTTCTTGATCAACATGAACATAAGCAGTGCAACCAAAAGTCCTCAAGTGTGAGTCCTTGAGTTCTTTTGTTGTCCACACCTCCTCTGGAATCTTGAACCCTAAAGGAACTGATGGTCCCCTGTTGATCAAGTATGCAGCTGTGCTCACAGCATCCGCCCAAAGTGTTTTGGGCAGCCCACAGTGTATCCTCATACTCCTTGCACGCTCATTCAATGTTCTGTTCATCCTCTCAGCAATTCCATTCTGCCTTGCCTTACTAGGAACTATTCTCATCAATCTGATTCCCTCAGCTGCGCAGAATGCATTGAACTCTAATTTGTCATACTCTCCTCCATTGTAAGACCTTAGGCATTTGACTTTCAAATCGGTCTGATTCTTAACTTGAGCTTTCCACTTCTTGAAAGTTGCAAACACATCTGACTTATGATTCAAGAAGTAAACCCATACCTTCCTGCTGAAATCATCAATGAAGGTAACATAGAATCTGGATCCTCCAAGTGATGATACTGGAGATGGTCCCCAAACATCTGTATGTACCATTTCCAACCGCACTTTCTTTTGCTCTCTAGGAATCTTTGTGAAGCTTACTCTTTTCTGTTTGCCAATAACACAACTCTCGCAAAGACCCATATCAACAGACTTCAGACCCTCTAATGCTCCTTTTGCAACCAGCATCTTCATTCCTTTAGTACTCATGTGTCCAAGTCTGTTGTGCCACAGACATGAACCGGAAGCACCTTCAGCAATAGCGTCCATATTTATACACCCTGCAGTGGTGTACAAGGTTTCAGATTTGGTGCCACGAGCTACTACCATAGCACCTTTCACGATCTTTCACGAACCTTTCCTAAACTCTGCTGCATATCCCGTGCTATCCAACTGACCAACAGAGATCAGATTTTTCTTGATCCCAGGAATATATCTAACATCCTCCAATGTCCACAGGTTTCCCGAGGTGGTCTTTATGCAAACATCCCTCTTTCCTTCAATCTCTAAGGCTTTATTGTCAGCATGATATACTTTTCCAAAATTTCCAGATTTGAAGTTTTGGAACAACTCCTTACTTGGAGACGAATGGAAATATGCACTAGAATCCAAAATCCATGATTCAACCGGGCTGTTCACACTAAGGATTAGAGCATCCCCAATGTCCTCTGCTAAATTTATAGAATCATTGTCATCTCCAAATTTTTGATTCTGTTTCTCCTTTGGCTTTGTACAGTTCGTTCGAAAGTGCCTTTTTTCTCCACAGTTCCAACAAGTCACGTTTGATCTGTTCAAGGATTTTCCTCGATTCTTTGATTTTGATCGACCATTTTGATTTTGGCCTCCCCCTTCGATCAACGTTGAGAGCACTTTCCGATGAATCTCCCACTTCTCGTTTGCGAATACTTTCGCTAAGAACAACATCACGGATTTCATCAAACCTCAGTTTCTCAGATCCACGGGAACTGCTAATCGCAGCAAAAATAGTATCCCAAAACTCGGGCAGAGATGACATTAAAATCAACGCCTTAATTTCATCTTCGAAATTAATATCCACAGAATTGAGTTGACTCACAATCATATTGAGCTCGTTTATATGATCAGAAACGGATCCATTCTCAGACATCTGTAAATTGAACAATCTACGCATCAAATATATCTGGTTCATAGCCGATGGTTTTTCATTCATGTTTGATAGTGCCTTAAACAGAACGGACGTTGTCTTCTCCTTCACGATGTTGAACGCCACGTTTCTTGACAAAGTCAACCGGATCAAACCTAAAGCCTGGCGATCCTTTAGTTTCCACTTCTCCTCCGTCATGGATTCCAGCTTCACCCCGGTCAATGGTTCGTGAAGATCTTTCTAGTACAGATAATCTTCGATCAACATCTTTCAGAAACTGAAATCGGATCCATCAAACTTCTCGATTCCAAGCTTCGAACTATCCATCTTCTGTGATCGTGTTCAATCTCCTTAGCTCTGATACCAGTTGTTAGGATCGAATTCACGCACACACACTAGATGAATGAAGAGCACAAGAACTTTCAAGAGAAAGAGATGAGATCTAGAGAGAGAAAGAGAAAATCCAATATTTCGTGGTAACACCCCGTGAGTAAACTTCCAATGGCGGTGAGGTATATTTATACTAATAAATCAGAGTATTTTTGGTTACAGAGAATAAATAGGAAAGTCTAAAATAGATAATAAATAGGAAAGCCTAAAATAGAGAATAAATAGGAAAGCCTAAAATTAATCAGGCTCCACTACTTAACATACAAGGTAACTTCTTTGTCAATGAACGACTTCTATAAGAAGCCATATGTTGTAGAAGCAAAAAGGTTCCTTTAGTAGCTAAAGCAGAATACAATGTGCCGTTTTTGCCAAAAAGAAGCCATCACCTTCACCATCATCACCACCTCCATATCATAAACTTCCATCTTTCACGTTCAATATGCATGTTTCATTTAAGTCCTTCAGCTCAACACATATAGCCCATAAGGTTCTCATATTTTGAGTTAGACAGCATGATATCTTAAAATTAATTCACAAATTATCTCATTTTGTTCTCTGTCCTAATTCGGATTATAGTTGTATTATCACTAAAATTTATTTTGAATGTTCCAAGAGATCTATTCAATTGAATACAAGTTGATTTATTAAATGTTTACGGAAAAAAAGCTTATATATTTCATCGAATTTTGAGATAAAAAAGTTTATTTATGTCATTATCAAAGTTAGATTGATCTATATATATCATTTTTGTTTTTAAAAAACTCATCCGTTATGCTTTTAAAAATGCCCCTTTTTAATTTTGCAGCTGTAAATCATTTTAGCTGCTATTTAGATTACTACTTCAATTAGCGGCATACATTATAATTTATGTGTATTTATGGGCAATTTGTATATTTTAAGTTGCATTTTAATCATGAGAATTAACGGCATTTAGCGGTTTAGTGAATTAAGTGGTGGTTATCCAATTACCAAATAGTAAAACAAACATAAAATTAATTTGTGATATATATTAGAAAAATAATTGTTTAATATTAGTGACTGATTAGACGTGTTTATTTGGATTCATGTAAATTCATGGTTTGGGTAAATGTAATAGTGGTTTACGTGACTTTATAGCGCTTATTTATGTGCATTTAACGACAACATTCTATGAGAATTTGGTGGCAATATTTATGAGAATTCTGTAGCGTTTAGATGAATGCAACAAGAATTTAGTGTAGTGTTTAGGTGAATGCAACAAGAATTTAGGTATCGGGTTCGCGCCGTGGGTATAGAGAAAATTCGATTGGAAATGTTGTTGACACTCAATTTTGACCTAACATTTTTAAAATTCGTGATTTTTAGGTTTATATATCTTTTATAATTTAAAATAAGTTTATTAACAACTATCCTAATTTGTCGAATTTTAGACTTTTTTTATTAGTTAATTTTAAATACATTTTTCCATAGCGGTTTGAATACATTCAAATATTTGTTTTTATCTTTATCTTTATCAAATCATTATTTTTGCTAAATTCGTGTCATTAGTTTATTACATTTTTTTACATTCATTTTTAATCGTTACATTTGTTCATATTTATTTATATATTTTTACACAATATAAAAAATTATTTAAAATACGAATATATTTAACTACATAATTACAATTTTGGGTCTGAATCTCAAGCCCACACATTTGGTCCATTGCATAAGTTATTTCTTCTATTTAAATTTAGATGAGGTGAGAAATAGGGGGGAATTGATATTAGGGTTATAAAAATTTTAAGAATTTATCTCAAGAAAGGGTTCCACTAGTTAATGATTTTTGGGTTGCCTCCATCCCGGAATTCGGCGAAGCTCCGGCAACCAAAAGCCCAAACTATTTTTGTTTTTCTTTTCACTGTTTTAAAAGATCTACCAGCTAGCAACTTAAAAATGGAATCAAAACCATACTGAATTTTTTGGTGAACTTTTGTTTATTGTTTCGGACGAGCTTTAGCTGCAGCAAACATCATGCTCGCAAAACAACCACCTAAAACCCCATCTCCATGGACGGCTGGAAAAACAGCAACCAAACAATCCCATTGTTTTTTTCTTCTCCGACCCCCACCCATTGACCTTCAAACCGACCGGAAAACCACCAACGAAGTCTTCCTCCGAAACACGACCCAACAGCCTCATTCACGCCACCTCCAACCACCACGAAGCTCAACCAAACAGACCCATTTCCTCCCTTCATCTTTTCTTCTCCGACCCAATACCACCAGTAATCGAGCAAAATCAAACCCATCACCCTTCTTTGATCAAAGCCGAAACAACCGACAACCACCCGACCAAACTCTATCTCGGGCGAAAACCCCATTTTGAATCAACTCAGCTGCTCTCCATTCCTTGCCTTCCACTTCTCTTTTTTAATTTTCTATTTGTTTTGTAGTTTATTGACATTCCCGAGCTCTTACGAAACCCAAGTCTAGCTGGCAAACTCAAAGTTTCAACTGAACAATAGTTCACCACAACAAACTCGAGCTCCGGCGAAACCAATCGAGCTCCGAGCTCCCCTCCGACGAGGTTTATTACTCTACATCTTTTGTTTATTCTATTTTCAGTTCTTCTTGATTGTGTTTATTCTTCCTCTTATTTGTGAAAATATTTTTGTAACTGTTGTTTATTTTTATGATGATGGGATTGTATAATTTGGTGGAGTAATGTTCCTGTTGATTTTATTATTGTTTTTTTTCTATTGTTGTTGTTTTTTGTTAGCCTTATTTTATTATTTTTTATGGGTTAGTTATTTTGTATTAAGTTGCTCAAAAATTGTCTTAGTGATTCTTTTTTTCTAAAAAAATGTTTCCAAGTAGCAATGACTCTGTTCCAGCTAAATTCAAGCACAAGATTGTTGACAGAAGTTTAAAACTCAAACAATATCATTGTGATTTTTTTATTTTGTTTTTATTCCTATTTCTAAGTCTATTACAAATTTGTTGGGTTTTGTGTTTTCGAAATGCTTAATATTTTATTTATCAATTTATTTTTTATTTGTGTTTTACCTCATTTTCTTTATTGATAGCATGTTGTGATGTTTCCTTAAACCTTGTGCATTATTTTAATAATAATTTGATTTTATACTAGTTTGCCGTTGTGATTTATTGTTTGTAAGGCTGCCCTATCTTATTATTAAACTAGGGAACATGTCCGCGCTTCGCGCGCGGATTAATTAATGTGGTAGGAATTTTTTTCTTGTAGATGTATTATATGATTATATTATTTGAGCATATCATTTTGTTTTCGTTTGAAATGATGATACATGATGAAACATATGAACTTTAGTATCTATTTAATGAGAATAATACATTGTTAATGAATAAATTTTAGAATATATACTGTTACAAAATTATTTTTTTTGATTGCTAAAATATCTATAGATTTACATCAAATAAGACATATCATTATTTATTAGATTGATGGTTAGAGAATATATTTTCTGATCATAATTTATATTGATTATTTGGGGGCGATCCTTATTTGTCTTATCTATTGTAGTACTTCTGTATATGTTTCAGGAATTGAAAGAAGGTTAATGTTGAACGATGATGTTTTTTACCTTAGGAACTAAAATAAATAAATTTAAAAAAACAGTTGTTTTTGCGAATGTGAGTACTCTAACTTCTGAGACAGATCAACTTTTAAGAATCACTGAAATTATGATGCTTAGTTGCACTCACCATGTCGAGCTCCAACAATAGAGAACCCAAATTAGTAATACCGCATAAAATATAACACAACTCCTCCCATTTCCATCTTGTTAAGCATGAATAGGTCTTTGCAATACTAAATGCAGTTCACTTAATAAGGTTTCGTTCTTGCCTTTTCCTATCCGACTGCCTGTTTTTTTTATAAATAATTTGCAATATGTTGTTATCCTCTTCAACAACACAAATCCAAAAGAGAATGTGACATCAAATACCTCTATGTGTTAAGTTTTATAGTTAAAGACAACTTATGGAAGACAATTTTAAGAAACTAAGTCATCTATGATTAAATATCCACTTAAAT
The DNA here is from genome assembly GCF_036512215.1 of Solanum lycopersicum. Taxonomy (NCBI): domain Eukaryota; kingdom Viridiplantae; phylum Streptophyta; class Magnoliopsida; order Solanales; family Solanaceae; genus Solanum; species Solanum lycopersicum. Next base: position 51,073,034 of record NC_090811.1, read on the forward strand.
TACAGTTTATGTTAGCACCTCAATGTCGTCATTCCAATACTAATAAATAATATGTAGATCTATATATTCTCATGTATTTAACACTTCCCATTCTAATTTAATGAAAAACTACCAGCTGGGAAGAATTAGCTCATTTTAATTTTGCAATAATAAGTGGCTGTAAAATGAATAGTAGGAAAGAGTACAACTCTGTACGTATGACTAGATAGCAAGCACCAAAGGAATGAATTGAGAAACATGGGAACTGATATATGGATATATAATTGAAGAAGAAAAATATATGATTTTGTTGACAGTGACATCATATGAACACAACGAAATAGATTAATAATATAAGTTGTCTAAGGTTGGATAAAACCATACAAGTATGAAAATCATAACTACGGACAACTTGGAGCTACTTATTAAACTAAACTTAAAATGGTAAAAGGACGAAATAACTTAACTAAGCTCAAAGGTGGCTAGTTATTATACTAAAGTGTAAATTATAATAGGACGAAACAACTAAACTTAGCTAAAAAAACAGAAAACAATCAGAAGCAACAATTATCGCTCTACTTCTTCAACTTATTTGTGTGATGCACACTTATTCCTCGTCATTTATGACCAACAATAATCCCTTTACTTATTGACCTTATTTGTGTCTTGAACGCTTAATTCCTCATCATCTATTATTTGGTTTCTTCATTTTCTACTCTTAGCACCATTAGTTACATGTACTTCATCCTCATAATCTTCCAAGTCAGTACACATCAACAGATACCTGATTGTTCTTCAAAAAGTAAATTTATCAACATATTTATTAACCATGTTAATCTTAAAATGATTTGAATTTTTATATTAAAACATTAAATGTAATTACCATCTGTTTGGTCAATCCGTTGGTTCCCTAATCTTTTGGGTCAGTTTCATTTTTGGATAAGTTCTTCCCCTAGAAGAAGAACAGTATGAAAAATAAATTACAAAGTAAACGTAATTGTAAATTACAAACTCATAGTCTATATTGCAATACCTTTTCTTCTTTCCTTAGTTTGTATTGTACTTCCAAATTATCATCTGGAATCCAAAGCTTTGATATTGTAAAATTCTCAAGAACTCTTTCAAATTATAGTGATTTAATCTCAGTTAAAAAAAAATTCTTTCCCGCAAAGGCTTTGGACTTGGACAGGCACATCATTGTTAGCTGTAGTAAGCTTGTTGAACAACTTGTGAGCTGATGTATCAAGAAGTTTTTCAGCCACCGGATTAAATAAGATAAAAGTAGTGTCTCCAGTCCTATCTGTCACTTTTAGGTGTATCTTGTACCTATGTTTACATAATAAGTTAGATTCATTCACAACATATAAAAACCTAATTCACAGTCCTTCGTAAATGGTTACCTGACCAAAGGAAATTTGCAATCTTTGTTGAAATTGTGGCATCGATAAATACTATTTGTTGGTTCAATCTTCTTTGAGCACACATTGCATGAAATGTAGTACCAACCAAAATAGTTATGTATTTCTATTATCTTGCTCTTCACTGTAACAATGTATTCCTACAATTTTAATTAAATATCATGAAATAGTGTAATGATCATATTTAAATGGTAAACCAATTATGTGAGAAGCGTAATAAGAAAAGAACCTGTAGTTCAGAGCTCCACTCAGCCTCCAGCAACTCCTTAATGTCCATACGGTTCAAAAACATCTCTTCCTCACGAGGAAGACTGTTAACATTAGAGCTTTTTATAATTTGAACTTCATTGGACATGGTGGAAAATTTTGGAGCCAAAGATCTTATGTAATCTATATCAAGATTCACATATATTTTGCTTGCATAGGTGGTGGAGAAGCTAACCTCACCTATTGGGTTAAAAATGAAAGCATGTCATTTCTTTAAAACGCTTGGAGTTAAATTGCTAGTAAGTACAACTAAATCTATAACAATTACCACGAAATTCCTTCACTGTTGTAGAAGTCACTATCACTATATATGGGCCAGCATCATTGTTATACAAATAAGGACAAAACTTCTCCCCAAATTCTTCCCATAATGTAATTTTTGCTTTAGCCAAACTATGCATAGAAACCATAAATCAATGATCAAATAATTTTATGGTAAGGAGATAACAAAGTAAAACAACTTAAAATGAGATGAGTGACTTACTAATCAGTAAGAATGTAGATATCCCTCTTCTTCCATTTTGAACCAACACTCTCGATATCACCAATTCCATATAAACAACTAACAATATCTACGAAAATTGAAGAGGAAGATTCATATGCAAGTGTTGTATTTGAATAGTTTAGGCAATTTTTTTAGCATTTACACGTAAATAAGCAACCAACCAACCACATCTACGATTATTGAAGATGAAGAATCGTATATAAGACTCACATTCGAACAGTTTAGGGTTAGATCATCAATCTGTATTGTGATAGGCACCAGTTAAATTTCAATGCCTAATTTATTCATAGTCTTTCTTTTCCTTCCTTTTTATTTCTCTTGAATATAGCTTTTGAAATGATGAAGTTATTCCTTTTTCAATATTATTGATTTTACTAAGTATGTGATAGAAATTTTAAAATATATATGAAGGTCATGAATGTCATAAAACACAATACCATGAGTTTTTTATTAATAAATTGTGCAGTTAAGTATAACTTTAAATTTAATCGGTAAGACTTTAAATATAAATATAGACCTGATAAGACAATGTTGTTGTTCACCCTTGAGTCAATTACATCTGGATTAATAAATTCAAAACCGTTTACTGGAATTTCAACAATATCTTCAGACAAATTCTTCATTGCAGTTCAGGCAAAGAAAATGATTTTTAATGAGTTTTGAATAGGTCTATATCCCCCAATGCGTTCAACAACTTTGAAGTTCTTGATGATAAATACAGAGCCTTCATTCAACTTGTCTTTGAACCTGTTAACCTGATTTTTTCTAATTATACCACGCATCAAATTACCCTGATAGAAGAAGTAATTAGTAAGTAATTTGATAATGAAACTACCCAAAAAATATGATATTTGGTAAATGAATCAATCGATAAATATCATATCCATACTGATAAGCTCACCATTTTTCTTGAGATTAATGACGCTTTACATTCTACAAATTCTTACTCTTATTGTAAAATCATCTGTACCAGTAACCAATTCTGAAAGAAAAGAAATCGTCATTGTTAAAACTCAATTAAAAGAAACAGAGACAATGTAAATTTGAATATGGGAATGATTCACTACCCATGTATATATACTACAAGAATTAGGGTTATGAAAGGGGAGAGTAAATCAGTAGAGTAATTAGCAGAGCAATTATCACAGCTTAATACACAATTAATTAGCAGAGCAATTATCACAGATTAATACACAATTTAATACATTAGAGTTACAAATAAGGAATATAAAACAATGAGTTTTATGGAAACCTGTCTCTTAGATTCTTGGGAGGTAGAAGGTTGATAGTAGATATGAGAAGAACGTTCTTGAGAGGGAGAAGCTCAGCGAGAATTGGATACGTTTGGATGTTCTTAAAACGGCTGAATTGGGTCATTATAGTCATGTATATTAAATTGGCTCATTTAATTTGGATAGATAGGACTGGGTTTTATTGTAATTAAATATTATTTGTAATTAATAGGTGAAATATGGGCTGGAGGTAATCAATTATATTGTGGGGTAATTTTTATGTGATTTATTTATCTATTATATGGTGAAATATTACGAATCAATAATGGATACGTAGTTTAGCACTTCCATAGTAACACAAGTCAAAGAGATTACAAAGTAGTACACATTAATGAGTTTAATCATTTCGAAATTGCATTTGTCTAGATTTACCTACCAAAAGTCCGATATGACACATATTGTCGCCAAGAGATTTCAGGTCGAGTATGAGACTCTGTCGTATATTCTAACCTAAATAAGCATGACTTGTCTGATAAGAAAATGGCCTAAATTATATTTGTCTTTATCAGATTTTCATGAGCTACATATGGACTATATTGGAGTCTTATCGTATTGCAACTTTTCTTGTTCACAACGTTAAAGATTGTTTTTTCCTCAACCTTAAACCTGAACTGGAAAACATGGAGAAAGAACTTATTTTCAGAAAACGATAACAAAGCATTCCAAAAGTGCAAATGAAAGAAACTGTTTGTTGTATATGCAAATTAGAACTACTTAGGATTATGGCAAAAAGATCAAATATTTCCAAACCACCACATGGTCATAAGTGTACACAACCCTATATAACCGAACATTTTTTGCATATGTACTCCTTTTTCTTCCTCACTTGTTTCCTGCAATATCGCAAAAAGATAGACACAAGTTGAACAAAGTTCAACTATGTTCTTAATATTGATACTATCATTATATAACTTCTTTAACCTTGTGCAATCTTTTCAATGTACTTTCTGTATCCAGTATTTCTGATATACCATTGGACAGTCATTCTCTGTGAAAAAATCTTGATGGCTTCTCTTGTTCATTTTTTAAGGCTTTCTTTGGGTTTTTCCTGTTTCTGATTATGTTTTGGTGATTTTGCAATTTCATTTTACATTACTGATGGCAAACAAATATCTACTGCTTCTTCTAGCATCACAGTTTGCAATGTTATTACTGACATGGTAGATGTGCACTAGCTGGTTGCCTAAAAGTACTTACCTTGTGTTCTTTTCTAGGAAATTTATGTGTTTCCACTTTCCATTTGATGACCATTCAGAAAGTATAACGTAATAAAGTAAATATGATTTGTAATTGGAATATGGAAGCAGCTGTTAAATTCTAGTGCAAAAAAAATGAAAATGTGTTGTGCGTGGACAGTACTGCAACTGCAAATATAAGGTAATCACGTAGTACGAAATACATTTTAAACTGGCGCCTAGAACTGCAATTAACATATATTGTACAGATACTTTGTATCAACATGTCGAGGTTATGTTTGGATCAAGTTAATTGACCCTACAATTCTCCAGCTTACGTTTTAGATGTGTACATATTCTGAATTTAATTGTATTGGCAACTCTATACTCAAGAAAATTTCATCCGTAAAGTCTATCTACTAAGGAAGTATTATGTGGCACCTAACATTATCCAACACCCATTGTTAGTGACAGAATGATAGTTTAGAGATTAAGGACGTAATGATTCCTTGGTATCCAAAAAGAGAATCTAAAGAGAGATATAAAGAATAAATACCCGAAGGCATAAAATCTAATGACTAACCTCATAATCACTGTCAAACAGACAACGTTTCAACAACACAAATATGCGAGGCTGCAGCATATTAAAGAAACAGTTTTAAAGTCAAAATGCAACATTCATCCATGACGCAAACTGAAACCAGAACAATTCTACCTTTAATGAATCAACCAAGGCACCAAGCTTTGCTAAGGTGCTCACTGCACTGGCCCGAACCGTTGTGTTTTCAAGTATCACCCGATTATATATGTATCGAATGTACTTACTGGGATCAGAGGTCTTAGGTCATTCATTTCCAAGAAAGTGTAGTATCTATGGATAGATTGAGGTGAGAAATAAATAAATACAACATCACATAAATCAAATGAAAACAAAAATTACAAAGAAATAATGTGGATAGACAATAAAACCAGGATTAGCAAGAATAGAGGAAATTAACCTGAGTAGAAAGATATGTAAATTCACAGTCCTCGATGAATTCACATAGGTAAAGCAATCCACCTTCTTTAGCGTCTGGGATATCTCTACTCGGGATCACAATCGAATTAACAATAGCCTTCTTGTACTCAAATCCACCTTCTTCCCTCAAAATATTGCTCAAGAAATTCTTCCTATTGTTGTTAAAAACACACACACACAAAATCCATGTCACGTGACTGTTAAAAAGTAATAAAAAAAGATGTCTCCCCCTCTCCCCCCTGTTTTTTGCATGTTAAGCCTTGCATACATATATTATATTCTAATATCTAGGTTTTTAAGACAAGTCCATGATTACTCATAATGATCTGTACTTAAGGGGGAACTTCAAACACAACGATGTAATGGCTTCCACCACCACTATCTTAAACTCATCAGCAATGTCAGACATGAAGCTAGTGATCTGCTTCATTAGACGATCAATGCTAGATTCATTCCCAGTCTTGAGTAGAGTTGTGATAGCTAGAGTTGCAATGCTCCTATTTTGATCAGAAATCAGACTCTCCATATCAATGTTGTAATTGGTCATAGCCATAGGATGTGTCATTGCCACCTATACATGGTTTAGAAGTTACAAATTAAGCTTCTTCAGTTACAAAGTTAAAGAAGGTAGTATTGTAACAAGCTAGTACTACTTTAAGTGGCATAAAAATCAATCTTATAGAGTATTAAATCCCAATATGTGTTTACAAAACAGAGATAGGGTTATACTGATGTGGAAGCATTGGTTAGTGAGCATCATTCTACTAAATAATTATTCATGAACCACAGTTGGGATCAACAAAGTTCTCTTTGAAGTTGCGTAGAGTGTTGGTGAACACATGCCTACTGTTGATGTTGCTATTCTGCAGTTCTCCACTAGCTGTGATTAGTGCTATTCAAAGTGCAGGGAGAATAATCAATGCTGAAGCTATGGATCATGCTCAGATGTGGCTGAACTGGGTGCAGGGCTCGAGCTAGCTAGCAACAATAATATTTCAATATGTCAGGCTTAAAGTTCATGGCTGAAAGAACAGGTAATGGAGCTGGACAGCCATTCCTCGACACCGACAACGGCGAGGAACTCATGCATGTTCAACCTGGAACTGCCATAGTCCTCGGCAGCCGCCCTCCTGAGTCCCCTGGCACTCTCTATATCACCTCCAAGTAACATCTCGACCTTCAGTTTACTTTTGTTTGTGTTCATAAATCTAGTTTGTTTTGGAATTAGCCGTTGAGTTTTAGTTTTGTGATTCGTTAAAATAATGACTTCCATGTTTCAGGCAAACAACCTTTTTATAATTAAGAGGGCTGGATATAAAGCTTTCATTCATTCTAACATCAAGCTTTAACTTTATAATTAGGTTTTAAGTACCAACACATTATTTTTCAATTTTCCTTAAATTATATAAGATAAAGTAGCAAAGGCGCCGAAAGAGAAAAGCATTGTTAGTGCAACAGAACAGAAAGCCACTATCAACAATCCAAGGGAATATTTCACTCACGTGCCTCGGCCATTACCTTTGGGTAATCAACAACCACTGGAGAATCAGAAATTGATCAATTCAGCTCCTATTATTGAAGTGCCAGCAAGACGAGAGACTTGAGCAAGAGCAAATAAAAGCACCAGAAATTGACATAGAGGACGCTTACTTTTTGAAGATCCTAATGAAATTCCTTGCCTTAATTGCAGAGTTCACAAATTGTCATTTCTTTACAGGGTTAGTTAAAATTTTTCTGTTTGTGGTACCATAAGCCAACTTCGAAGGCACTAATAAGCAATTGTTATCACAATTAGAAGTTATACACAAAAGGGATATTTGGGTAAAGTATGGAGGAACTTACCAAACAGTTCATGTCAACACGTCAATGTCGTCATTCCAGTACTGATTATCAATATGCAGCTCTATATATTCTCCTGTTGCCATTATAGTTTAAAGATAATCTACCAGCCGGGAAGAATAAACTCATGTACGTCCTCAAATACTCATATTATTCCCTTCTTTTCCTATTGACCATTCAATTATTGAACTATTCATTTTCAACACATCTATTGATCTACAAATCTTAGTAAGATGCAGACACATATTTTTAATTTCTGCTACCAGTCATTACCACTTTAATTTATTGTCTCAGTTCCGCTAAGAGTTTATGTGTCATCCTAGCTATGGGCGACATCCAGACATCAGAAGCCATTAGTGAGTTGATTCATTTTGTGAAAGTCATTGATCATTAAGGTCCTGAGGAATGTTAAAAAGGTTAATGTTGAACGATGATATTTTTTTCCTTAGTAACTAAAATAAATAAATCAAATAAAACACTTGTTTTTGCGAAGGTGAGTACTCTAACTTCTGAGACGGACCAAATTTTTTAAGAATCACTGATAAAATCATGCTTAGTTGCACTCATCATGTCAAGTTCGAACATAGAGAACCCAAGTTAGTAATAAAGCATAAACTATAAAACAACTCCTCCCATTTTCATTCTGTTAATCATGAATAGGTCTCTGCAATACTCAATGCTTCTTCTTGATTGCACAAGAATATCCAGACAGATAGGAGAAGAACATTCACTGCATAATAAGAGAATGAGTTGATACCTAAAACATGAAAGAAGGGTACTCCCTAAACCAACAAAATCACTTTCGTATGTAGAATTATGCACATACCGTTTTGATAACCACAGTATCAGGTTCAGGTTGCGCACACCTTGATTAATTTCACATAATATCTCCCAAGCGCCCGCCGTCAATAAGTACGAAGTAACTCTGTCCATCTAGATTAGGACAAATGTAATTTCCTCAAGTTTATAGTGTTTGTGTGACCTGCTGGTACTTCATCTACTCATTAATATTCAAGTATACTTATTTGTTCCAAAACAGAACACTGTTAGTTGAACAGTTATGAATTTGCATAATAAAATAAAAATATAGGATGAAATAAGGAAATACCTCATTTCTATTTCAGCTTTAAGGGCATATATTTTGAAATACTTTTGTGTAGACGATATTTTTAATGAACATAGGATCTTTCATGTCGTCATCAACATTTAGAATAGTTAATCCTTGTCTTTTTGTTACTCGGGATAGTGCTACATATAATTGGCCATGAGTGAATACTTGTTTAGGAAGATATAATCCAACATGGTTGAGAGACTGTCCTTGACTTTTATTAATTGTCATAGCAAAACATGGTGCTACAGGAAGTTGACGTCTGTTTAACTTGAATGGACACTTTGAATCATTAGGAGACATAATAATTCTTGGTATTGTTACTTTCGAGCCAATGTTTTTTCCGGAGATGATATTTGCACTAATAGACCAGTTACCAAGATGTTTGACGATCAATCTTGTTCCGTTGCATAGTCCTTCACTTTTATTGAGATTCCTCAGAAGCATAACTGGAGTTCCTACTTTTAACTGTACTACATGATTATGAATTCCAGGAAATCTTAAGCTATTTAAAAATTCCGTTGGGTACAATAGATCTTCATCATTAGTGTTCACACTTGCTTTACACACATTGTCAGAGCTAAAATATGTTATTCCTTCACCTTGAATCATTTTCATAATTGTATCATTCAATTCATGGACCATTTCATTCTTAGGAGTAACTATTGCTCTTTCTTGCAAATATGTTGGGTCATTGTACTCTGCAAGATGGACGGGTAAACTGCGTCAACGATTGATCCGATTGGATCATTGGGTCGCATTATACATATATCAGTTGGCACTTTAATAAGGTCATTGTCAACATCACTTTAAAAGGATCCATCCCCAATTTGTAACAACCATTTGTCAAAAGTAGTAACTTCAGCGGCTTCAGAATCAGATACTCTTCCACAACAAAGTCACATATTTTGTTTCAACTCATAAATTTTAAAGAATGGCCACAAATATGAGGAGTTGTGTGATGCATCTAAAATATCAGCTCGTGTTCCTTTTGGAATCACCGGTAGTATTTGATGAAAATCACCACCAAATACGATTGTAAGGCCTCCAAATGGTTTGTCTACGTTGTTTTAATATTTTAATCGAAGGATATCTCGCAAGGTCCTATCTAAGGCTTCAAAACAAAATTTATTTGACATTGTCACTTCATCCCAAATGATTAAAGATGTTTTCAAAAGTAGTTCAACTAACTGGCTTCCTTGTCTTATTTCACAAGTTGATTCTACACTAATGTCCAAAGGAATATGGAATCGTGAATGTGTTGTCCCGAAATTTGGTAATAACAAAGCGGCTATTCCAGAAGTAGCAACTGGAAGAACTATTTTTGATTCTGATATCAGCGTGGAAATTATTGTATTCCATAAAAATGTCTTCCCGGTACCACCATGCCCATTTATAAAAAATAAGTGTCCTTCTTAATTAACAACTGATTTTACTACTGCTTCATAAGCTATCTTTTGACAATCATTTAAAAGAGCGAATGATTTATCATGTACTTCCTTTAAGAAACCTTTGTCATATTCTAGTTCCTCATTGAGTAGGCGATTCCTTGTGTCATTCATCAAAGTAGAATTTGGAAGTTGCATTCCATGTATGTCTTTCAAACTTTTTCCTATCTTCAGAAGTATGGTTTCTATCTCAAACTACGTATATGATTCAAGTTGTTTTTTCATTTAACTTTAAATCTTCCAATTGAAATCTCTTTCGTTGTAATGATGTTATATTTTCTGATAAAATTTCATAGTTGCTCCTCCAAAGTTTGGACGAATCAGACACTTGACAGTGAATTAGTATCGTCACAAACAGTTTTCTCAACTCATTTCCTGATGCCCAACATGCAGCTTCAGCCAAGCAGTCATTCCATTCTTTATCATCCTCCAATAATCCTAATGCGTAGCATGCCTCGTTATAAGTATCATACCAGACTCCATTATCTATTCTGATGCTTTCAAAAGAAGTGCTTCCTTTGACAAAATTAAGTAGCATTGTCATGTAAAATCGTTCCCCACTTGCAGGATGTGCGAAGTAAATTCTACCAACTAACTTCCCCTTTTCTCTTCTAGTCCATCTTTTGAATGTTAGCTCTCGCGCATCCTCATATTCTTTGTTTGCCTCAAACCATTCCATGAATTTTGTTTTTACTATATCGGGTCTGTTTAGTATGCTTTCAGGACACCTTTCTTCTTGGAATACTATGGTGTTTTCTCCTTGTAAATGGAATGGCAAACACTCAACTGCTAGCTGTCTATGATGTATGTCAAACGAAAAGATCCTCCATCAAGCTTCTGTAGCTGATATGTATCTACAATATAGATATATTTTGATCTCATCACGTTCTATGGGAGTATCTGAGCATTCTATACCAATTGTTGCTCTATCAGATCCCTTATTGACATATTTAAATAGGTACTTCACTGATCTCGAGTAATTGCACAACTCGACATTTATATGTGCATCAAATTTGACAATCAAATTCCTGTTATAAGGGATGACATATCTCTTATTTAAAAAGACATTATTTTTATTGACTTTAGTACCTGTGTTTCTTCTCCAATAAATTGGGAACCCATCTGCATCAAAAGTTGTTTGATTATTGAACTTCTTTGGAAAATGCTTGGTGCATTTTCCTTGCTTCATACATGGGCATCCTGGATTGAGGTCTTCACAAGGTCCATGCATCATGTAGTCCTCTTTTCTGAAACTCAATTGTATATAAACCTGCAGAGTTAAAGGTATAATGTGATTGTTAGGTTGACGGTAAAGTAATCATTTGTTTTTTTAGCAAAATGTAAACGCTTGTATGTTGAAGTTTGAACTTACATGCAATTATTTTTCCAAAAAGTTGTTGCTTTTTCAGATCTTGCATTAATTGGAATAACTTGATTTGGAACACTCTGCATATAATGTCCACCGTATTATCATCACCAGATTGTTCTATTAAGCGAAGCATTTCATTTATTTCGGGCCACTTTGAATTGCATGTGAAAGTAGGAACAAATCTGGATATCCAGCCCACCTGTAAATTGCCATTGCATCTTTATAATTTTGTGCCCGATAGCGAGGTCCTCCAGTGTGAGATGAAGGTAAGATAACTGTTTTTCCAACAAAAGAACAATCTGAATCACCAGGAAGAATGACATCCATTAAGCAAGAGTAAAGATCAGCTCTGAGTTTTTGTTGATTATTCCAAATATAACGAAATCTTTCTTCCTCGATTGCCATGTAACCGTCAACAATGTATTGTTGTAATAGTCTACCGGCTAGCAAGAGAGTCTTACCCTCATTAAGTCTTTGTTGTATTCTAAAGCAATACAAGTCTCTCATTATTAATTTTTGTCGCTTGTAAGTCTTGTCGATGACATCTCCCAAATTTATTCCAACTCTATATCCATCTTCACCAGATGGGTGTATTAGTCGATATGTCATAGACATAAAATTTTGGTGTAGATCATAAATTCTTTGAAGTCTATTTTTCCTATGCTCTAGAATAATATCTCACTAAAAGTTTTCTTTCGTAAGATCACCCACTATTAATCCAGCTACTTCAGAAGTTGTGGGTAAATTATATTGTCGACCATCCATTGACCTATTAGATAGGAGACGTAGGCGAAATTCACATTCAGGATGCTCTTTATATCTATCTCTAGCCATTAAAAATGTTTTAACCAATATATTATGCTCCTCCAACATTACTGATAAGCCCTGAACAATTTCAGGATCAATGTCTCCTTCTAGCAGACAATTCATTCTGTTGTTTATCTCATTTTCAGTATCATATATATATATAGCTGAGCAAACTGGGTTTTTTTTACCAATTTCATGCAATAAGATCGTATACGATGATAATTCTGACCACACATCCTGAAAACGTATGGCCCCTTTGAGTGATTGATAGATCCATCAACTCGGCCACCCATGGATGTAAATGCAAACATTGAGTTATAAGCTCTAATATTCTTTCAAAAATTAATACCTAGTTGCCCTGATTCTTTACCCAAAAGATACTTCAGATAAGGTTGTGGTTCCCTCAATAAAGGAAGTTGTACACGACCTCCTCCCATACAACAAAATGAGAATATCGGTCTTGTTGTTTGTTTTGTTTTTGTTGTTCGTTCTTCATACCATAAAAGAGCTCCACAATATTGGCATGTGTACTTTGGGGGGCCAAAATTCCAAGTTGTTGTGTAATGGCCAGTCAATTTGAACAATTAAATATAAACATAATCATATAGTTAGCTAAAGATTTAGTCATTCAGTTTCTCATATGAACAATTAGTCAAATTTTGACTTTTAGAAAAGAGATAAATGGGGATGCATATTACCATACCATTTTGATGAATGGGAACATGTCTGCTTGAAAATTTTGTCTACTTCGCCAACTTAGTGAATCTGTTAACAAAACGTATTAGCTGTACTATTAGTCTTTTTGGATGATACTTGTATTGTTTTTCAAATAAAGCAACTTTTCGCTTCAATCTGAAATACTTCCATCTGCTATTTTTGAGAGAGCCCACTTCCTTATTCACTCGACTACACTCGCCTGTTGATGCATTTGTATTTTCTTTTTGTTTTAGCATCTGTTCGAGGGAGGAGGTTAACTTCCATCGAAATATTGAATGATCCATTGTATTCTTTAATGATAGCCGATAGCAACTCCATTGAACCTGTTATTTTTGTTTTGATAGAATATAATATGTTAGCGGTCGATATTTTTGGCTATATCAAAATACAATATACCCGAGTGATATGTATGTGAGAGTACTTGCTGGAATCGTAGCTTATCTGAAACGCAATATGTGTTCTAAATAATGTTATTCAAGTAGAGTAGGAATGAGTGTACAAACCAGTGTAAATCAAAACACTCACCGAGATGATCTTTAAGAAATTGAATGGGATTGCAATGTGTGACTATGCTGCTGCGTAAAGTTTTCTCAAATATTAAAAAAATTAAATATATATCGCCCCTTCCTTGAATGTGCACCCTGTTTAATTTGAAGATAAAAATAAATGGATGATCGAATGGTTGTAGAATTTTAATATGATGAATGAATGTTTGAATGGCTGCAAATTTTGAGTGTGATGAATTTGAATATGAATAGAGGGAAGATATGAGAATTGCCTACGCATTTAATAGGAGTGATTTGTATTTATTTTGTGGATAAAATGTAATTGGATAAGATTGGGAGGATGATTTGGGACTTGGCTAGTCATTTAATAGCATAGATCTACTAAATCATTTGGATGGTAAATGATATTAGCTACAATGTTTCAGTTAATGCACGCCTACAAATTTGATATGGAATGTCTATGAAATGTATCAGATTTTAGCTCTAATTTTTTCCTTTTCATAGGTAGTTAAAGTGAGTTATATGGTGTCCATTGGGGGCTGCCACATCAGTGGTTTTGGATTCACATTTATATATATATATATATATATATATATATATATATATATATATATATATATATATATATATATATATATATATATATATATATAGTTTTTTCCTTTTCATAGGTAGTTAAAGTGAGTTATATATTCAGCTACACTCGATGAAATGTATCAGATTTTAGCTCTAATTTGTCCTTTTCATAGGTAGTTAAAACGAGTTATATATTCATCTACACTCGACAAAAACGTGATGCCACCTATAGTTCATCCATTCTTGATGTGTCATAATTAGGCTATGTGCTGGATTAAACAGATTGATTGTTTATATAATTTGCAATATGATTTGGAGCTGTAATCATCTATAAATAAATAAAGCTTCTCATTTCACAAAAAACTCATGGCTTGAAGCTCATTGTAGTATTCTCTTTAAGTTTTCTAAAGCAACCACAAAGTATTCTCTTTATCATGATTTATGTATGCTTTTGGGTATCATCAAGCACTCATAGTACATGTTTTGGGACAACAAAAAACACCAATGATACGATACAAGTGAAAAAAATATAAATATTGACATGGAAGTACAAGGGTTAATCAAAATCGATATCAGTATGTTGTTGTGTTACAGTTCTTCCTGCAAAAGAATCAAGATGCCCTATTCAAGGCACTCCAGAAATTAAAAGAAGGTTTGACGACACATGGATTCTGTATTTGTAGTTACATTTTTTTTGTTAATAAATTGAATGAAAAATTGAATTTGCAGAATTGATGCTTTTAGGATTTAATTCTCTACTGTTGACGATGTTGACCTCATTGGCTTTTCTACTCCTGCTTCTGCTGCCACCTTCAAATTTAACTACGATCCCAAATGTTATATTGATTAATTTAGTTTAAATTATATGCATCATCAATTTTTTTAATTACCTGATCTCTAAAGGCATCTAACATGGCGGTAGGAAAAATGAATCTTTTTTGTACGCACTCACTGACATTGGATTCAATCTGTGGAGCAAAATGAAGTGCTCTTCTTGCTGATAATGATGAATGGTCTTGTTAACCTCTTTAGATACTAATGGTGAAAGTCATAATGATCTTCTTCAGAGTTTGTACTACCTGACTCATCTTGGATCGATCTTTTGCAGATTTCAATAAACAGGTGTGAGCTAACTTTGCCATCTTTCGAGCTGCACTAATGGAATACTGATTATTCTTTTAGATCAGAAAATAGCTGGCCATGTTTCTTGCTTTCTCAGCCCATTCCCTTCCTGTGAAAACACAAGTAGATGCGATAATAACTATAAGTTAAAAGTTTTCATCCTCATTTTAGGGGAAAATTGAGTTGAAATGTCAAATATTACCACAATCTCAATCCACATAGATGTAGAACACAACAACATTTCACAAAAGAGATATATAATTTGGAACTTTGTGACATTTAATACAAGCAAATTAAAAAGTAAACCATCTGAAACAATATCAATCGATCCAAGCAGATGTAAAATATCAATATTTCAAGAAGAGATAAATATAACTTGCAGTTTCTCCAGGGCAGATTAATCAAAGACATCTTCTCCTTATAGTCAATCCTCATACAAAAAAATACTACTACTATACCATAGGGGCAGACACATAGTCACAAGCGAAATTCTAACCCCCGAACACTTCTCTGACAGGAAACCTAAAAATAAGAAAAATATAATACGAATACACTAATATTAGGAGTACCTAAAGTATTGCCTCGTGGCGGAGTATTCTATTAACTTTCAACTGCTAAAAGATTGGAATTCCTTTGAACCTAAAGACTTGAGAGGTAGAGTAGAAATCTACTAAAAGTAAAGGGTGTGCATGTGTAGCCATGATATTTAGTAGTGCCTGTCAGCCTGTGTAATCCATAACCATCTCACACTTAGTTCCAAAGAAATTGTTATCCAACTGAAAATGAACAGATGCAATCACGTCACCAGTGTGTTCTGCTTTTGCCTTTTAGGAATACTATATATCAAAATAAGAACTGAATTACATTATCAAACTGACCTTGTCTATAATGATGCAAACTCTACCAAACATATTTTCTGGGATGGAATAGCACCTCAATACTTCTTGCAAGACCTATCAAATAACACATGATACATTCAATACAGAGAAACAAATCCAAATTACATAGAGTTGTTTAAGCTGAAACAGCACCATAAATGACATTCTTAAGAAGAAGAAATTGTATGACAGGCATTAACTCGAACTTATTTCCAAGGAGATTTGCCTAACTTCCGTCATACAAGAGAATTCGTTACTCATTGAACTCTACTCTTCCCACTTTTCTACTCAATTCCAAGACAAAACCACTCATAAGGTAATTTTTGATGTAGAGGAACTATGCAGAGAAAATATAAATCAGAATGTAAAAGTGAAAAAGTCATCTGATTTATCAAAATTTAATAAAAAGAAGTGATGTTATCATCAATTAATACACATGTTCCAGTAATATAGATGGTTAAAATATGTTAGCAAAATAATTTCAAATGAATTCCCATTTAGTAGCACCTAAGATTAGCTATCATAAAAGTATCTAACTATTATTTTGTAAGAAGATGACATAATCTAACTAATTAAAATAAGATGAGTGACTTACTAATTTGTAACAAAGTAGATTTTCCCTTTTTTCCCGGTTCGCACAAGCACTTTCCATATAACTGATTCCATGTAAACAACCAACCTCATCTACAGATGAGGAAGACGTTTTGTTAAAAATGACGTAGTCATTTAAACATTTTAGTGAAACACACTATGCTTCTCCTTCAATTTGTTGTTGTCTTTAATTGTTCAATTTTCTATGTATTGGTGTGTGAGTACTTGGGCTGATTGTCTCTTTCTTTTCTTTTTTTTATATAGTAAAGGAGATATTATATTATGTGTTTTTTTTAACTATGGAAATTTTATTACAAAAGTGAGAACTCCCGCTCAAGTAACAAAAAATAAATAGTCGTTGGACATAGTCCCAGTTTTGAGTGAGCATCCTTACTCCTTTACTACCTATCTAGCTCTAGCAATGATAGAAATCAAGCTTGGACAAAAATCTAGACAATTAAGGCTTCTTGGAAACATATTAGTATGTATCTTGGATTATTGATCTCACAATTGTAGACAACGTTCGTTTCTCCGTTATCCATAGTTTTCAAGTGATGAGCCAACATATGTACATCATCAAAGCTTGAAAGCGTTCTGGAAAATCTTTCACCAACCTTAGCTGATTAAACAACAGAAGGTTCTTTACTAGCCTGACTTGCCTTTTCAAGTAGCTGAGTATTGCTCTCGGATAACAGAGAATGAAGAGCATTTCCATATGGAAGCATCAAGGTCTGACAAAATAAATAAGTCAAAGCCACCAAAACCACTACAAAAAAGATTTAAGGTTCAAAAGCTAGCCCAATCTCTATATAAAGATAGATTTTGAAAAATATGTATTTTACACTATATTCAAGATGTACTGAAATTGAACTATCTACTACATAAGAGCTTGACTACAACAACAACAGATTCAATGAAAACATACAAAGTGGGGTTTGGAGAGAGTAGAGTATACACATACCTTTCCCCTAGCTTAGAGTGTAGAGAGGCTATTTCCTTAGTTCCTCAGCTCAAGGAAAAACAGTCCAGGAAAAGAATAATCAAAACTGAAAGCATACTAAAACATTTTGATCAGTAACTACAATTGCATCTTCAACAAATCGGAGTCATTTTCCATGGGTTTGATAACTAAATGATTGCTCTGTGGTTTTACCTCATCCTTCTCATTTATGCTCTCATCGATTTCACCGTCTTCACTCACATAACCGTTATCCACATATGCATGTTCATAGAATGGAAGAGTTTAATTAACATATTGTATGAATTAATCGAGTGTTACTCCTCCAGCTTGAGCAGTCATGACAGGGCCAATATACTAGGTAACCGATGAATACAATGTAAGTTGAAAGATAAGAAGCCCAAATCCTGAAACCGCCACCATTTCAGTATGGTTTGTTGTATATTCATAAACGAGTAGTAAAATTTGTAACGACCTGTTTAGTCGTTTTTGAGCAGTAGAGTTTATTCTGGTAATAACTGTCTGGGTCAACGGATCCCACGACAGACCGTTGAGGGGGTCTCATTCCAAAACACTTAGAATTCTGAAAAATTGGGTACTGAGGACATCACTCTTAACTTTGCGAGGACATGGCAAGATGGACCGTCGTGGGCACGACAGACCGTCACAGACCCTTTCATAAAATTTAGTCTCTTAACTTTGTGACGGAAGCAACAGGAAGGACCGTCGCAAGTACGACGGCCCGTCACAGACTGCGTTACCCTGACTGGGTCGGATTTCTGTTAAAAGTTTTAAGGGGCGTTTTGGACTATTCCTGTTTATAATCAGAAAGTTAGGGGTTTAATGTTAATAATGCAATTACTTGGGGATTAAAGGAGATAACCTTGGAATATATAGTGGGTTACTTTTACCATCTTTTATACTTAATTATATGGTAATTAGGGTAAAAGAAAAAGAGTTTGAATAAGGAAAAATAGAAAGAACGTAGAGAAGAAGGGAGAAACGAGCGAGAGAAAGAGAAGAACGAAGAGGAAAGCAAGTAATTGACAAACTAGATTGCTTGATCACGAATTCTTCTGTGGAGGTAGGTTATGGTTTATGCTATTTCGATGTAAAACTCTTAATAGCGAATGATATGTATTGGGTAATTTTGTAAAGTCTTCTATATGCTTAACTGTGTGCTTGCATGATATGATTATGTAATTGTGAACAATTAGCATGATGAGGCTGTTGAATCTTAAACCTTAAAACCTCTTTGTTAATGATGATGCCTTGATATAAAAGAAGGCTTGATGAACTAAAAGAATGAGGTTAGTGGATCGGGTGTCACGTTCCGACACCAGGATAGTAATAGTGGATCGGGTGTCACGTTCCAACACCAGGATAGTAATAGTGGAGTCGGTGTCACGTTCCGACAGCAGTTTAGTATTAATGGATCAGGGGTCACGTTCCGACACCAGGATAGTATGAGGAGGATCGGAGTGTCACGTTCCGACACCAGGATAGTAAAAAGAATGAATCTTGAATTATGTTAATATACTCAATTTAAAGAACCTGTTTCCCAAATGAGTATGGTGTGGAGGCTTGAGTCCTCATGGATGTGCTTGGGTTGTGCCCAATGGTTCTGGTACTTGTTGTTGTCACCTGTTAAGTGTTATGGTTGATTTAATTTTATTATCTGATATATATTGCTTTCTATTTAGAGTTGGCCGATGATATCTACTCAGTACTTGTGCTTGTACTGACCCCTACTTGTATGTTTTCTCCTTGTTATTTGTGGAGTGCAGCAAACGTACCATCGTCTTCAACTCAACCGCAACTCTAGCCAGTCTTCACCACGTCAGATTTCAGGGTGAGCTATTGTTCCTAGCTCGGACTGGATTCTCTCTCATTCATGTCTTGATATCCTTGAAGTTCGGACATGGACCATTTGTTTACTTATTTTAGCTTCTTAGATACTCTTAGATTTAGTAATTTGAGGATAGATGTTCTTGTGATGATGACTTCAAGGTTTTGGGGATAGTAATTGATAAACTTTAGAAGTTATTTAATTGATTTCGTTAATGAGTTTTAAGTCTTCCGCATTATTTTCTGTTTATTATGTTTGAAATGTTGGGGTTTAGATTGGTTGGCTCGCTCACATATGAGGGAAAGTGTGGGTGCCACTCGCGGCTTGTTTTGGGTCGTGACAAACTTGGTATCAGAGCATTAGGTTCGTTGGTCTCGTCACACAAGAACGAGTCTAGTAGAGTCTTGAGAAACGGTAGGGGGACGCCTTTACTTTTCATTGAGAGGCTACAAGACTTTAGGAAAATTTCATTCTTTCTTTCTTTCGTGCTATTACTTGGGTCCAATTGGTATCTAGGTGATACAAATTGGTATCTGACCATCTTCACTCTATTTCGCAGATGGTTAGAACTAGAGCAACAACCGTGCCAACACCAACACCGGCAAGAAAAGATGCGTCTGAGCCAGCCACTGGGGCTGTAGCCCGAAGTGGGGCAGTGACAAGAGGCCGTGGTAGAGGTCGCAGGAGGACGTCCTCTAGAGGAAGAGGACAAGCACCTGGCCCATCTAGTACTAGGGCGGTGACTCCTCCACCGACTGAGGAAGTAGTAAGAGAGGGTGAGGAAGGGGAGAATGAGCAAGTGCAGAATGAGGAATTACCACCCCAACCTACCCTAGGGATGATTAATCAAGTTCTTGCTTATCTTAGCGGGTTATCTGATCAGGGCCAGACACCTCCAGTGTTTTCTGCACCAGCACCTCAGGTTCCGGGAGCACAACATGCAGCTGCTGTGGCTCCCCGCATGGATGCCTCATTGGAAATAGGCACGTTTCCTCGGTTGACTACAGGGACTATAATGACAAGTGATCAGCATGAACTTTTCAGTAAGTTCTTGAAATTGAAACCTCCAATCTTCAAGGGTGCTAAATCTGAGGATGCCTATGATTTTCTGGTTGATTGTCATGAGCTACTACACAAGATGGGCATAGTAGAACGATTTGGTGTTGAGTTTGTAACCTATTAGTTTCAGGGAAATGCCAAAATGTGGTGGCGATCGTATGTTGAGTGTCAACCGGCACAAGCACCACCTATGACTTGGGCATCATTCTCTAGATTGTTTATGGAGAAGTATATACCCCGGACTTTGAGGGATAGGAGGAGAGATGAGTTCCTGAGCCTAGAGTAAGGCAGGATATCAGTTACTGTGTATGAGGCTAAGTTTCGTGCATTATCTAGGTATGCCACCCAGCTTTGCTTCAGTCCACAAGAGCAGATTCGCCGTTTCGTGAAAGGGTTGAGGTACGATTTGCGGATTTCAGCCTTACAGGTAGCTGCTGCAGCAAAATCCTTTCAGGAGGTGTTAGATTTTGTGATAGAAGTGGAGGGAGTGAAGCCAGACGACTTCACCATGGCATCGACATCTAAGAAGTTTCGTAAAGGAGATGAGTTTAATGGTTCTTACTCCAGAGGACAGGGTTCAGGAGGTTACCCAGCCCGACCTATTCAGTCGTCACTGCAGGCTGTAGCTGGGGGTCCACCGCAGACCGATCAACATTTCTCTGAGTCTGGAGGTTACCCCCAGACTTCATCATTCTCACAGAGACCTATGTTTGAACCTAGAGAGTGTTACAGATGTGTGGAAACTGGACATTATTAAGAGGTATTGTCCAAAACAGAGTTACAGACCCCCAATAGTCAGAGATAGAGGTGGTCATGGAAGAGGCCGCTATTCGGGAAGACGTGGTGGCCGAGGTAATAGTGGTCACCAAAACGGCTGGGGTGACGGGCAAACTGTAGCTTCTGCAGCGCAACATGGTAAGGGCAACGGGCAGACATGTGATAGGGCCCATTGTTATGCTTTCCCTGGGAGATCTGAAGCGGAGACATCTGATGCCGTTATCACAGGTAATCTTTTGATTTGTGATTGCATGGCTTCTGTATTGTTTGATCCTGGATCCACATTTTCATATGTATCTTCCTCATTTGCTACTGGTCTTAATTTACATAGTGAATTGCTTGACATGCCTATTCGTGTTTCCACTCCGGTGGGTGAGTCTGTGATAGCTGAAAAAGTGTATAGGTCTTGTCTTGTGACTTTTATGGGGAGCAATACTCATGTAGACTTGGTTATCATAGAAATGGTTGATTTCGATGTAATTCTGGGTATGACTTGGCCTTCTCCAAACTTTGCAATCTTAGATTGTAATGCCAAAACTGTGACATTGGCCAAACGTGGGATAGATTCGTTAGTCTGGGAGGGTGACTACACTTCCACTACAGTTCGTATCATCTCCTTTCTTCGTGCCAAGAAAATGGTTAGTAAGGGTTGTTTAGCTTTCTTGGCACACCTCAGGGATGATACTACCCAAGTACCTTCAATTGAGTCGGTTTCGATAGTCCGTGAGTTTCTGGATGTGTTTTCTGCAGACCTTCTTGGTATGCCACCAGATAGAGATATTGATTTCTGTATTGATCTGGAGCCGGGTACTCGCCCCATTTCCATACCCCCTTATAGGATGGCTCCCGCTGAGTTTAGGGAGTTAAAGGCCCAACTCCTGGAGTTGTTAGGGAAAGGCTTTATTAGACCAAGTGCATCCCCTTGGGGTGATCCTGTTTTGTTTGTGAAGAAGAAGGATGGAAGTTTTCGGATGTGCATTGACTACAGACAACTGAATAAGGTAACTGTTTACAACAAGTATCCTCTTCCTCACATCGATGATTTGTTCGATCAGTTAAAAGGTGGTTGTACCTTCTCAAAAATCAATTTGAGATCTGGCTATCATCAATTGAAAATACGGGCAATGGATGTACCCAAGACTGCTTTTCGGACCAGGTATGGGCATTATGAGTTCTTAGTAATATCTTTTGGGCTTACGCATGCCCCTGCTGCTTTCATGAGCTTGATGAATGGGATTTTTAAGCCATATTTAGACCTCTTTGACATTTTATTCATTGATGATATATTGGTATACTCAAAGAGCAAGAAAGAACATGAGGAGCACTTGAGAATGGTATCGGAAATGTTGAGGGAGAAAGAGCTTTATGCCAAATTCTCTTAGTGTGAGTTTTGGCTAGATTCAGTGTCCTTCTTGGGGCATGTGGTTTCTAAGGATGGAGTGATGGTGGATCCTTCCAAGATTGAAGCAGTGAAGAATTGGGTAAGACCTACTAATGTTACAGAGGTAAGGAGCTTCGTTGGTTTAGCTAGCTACTACCGTTGATTTGTCAAGGGATTTTCTTCCATTGCTTCCCAATTGACAAACTTGACTAAGCAGAGTGTTCCATTTGTATGGTCGAACGAGTGTGAAGAAAGCTTTCAGAAGCTCAAGACTTTGTTGACTACTGTACCAATTCTTACCCTACCAGTGGAAGGTAAGAATTTCATTGTTTATTGTGATGCATCCTATTCGGGTTTGGGTGCGGTGCTAATGCAAGAGAAGAATGTAATTGCTTATGCTTTGAGGCAATTAAAGGTGCATGAACGTAATTATCCGACCCATGATTTGGAGTTGGCTGCGGTAGTGTTTGCATTAAAGCAATGGAGACATTATCTATATGGGGTTAAATGTGAAGTCTATATCGATCATCGTAGTTTACAGTATGTCTTTACTCAGAAAGATTTGAACTTGAGATAGAGGATATGGATGGAACTACTGAAGGACTATGATATCACTATCTTGTATCATATGTGAAAAGCTAATGTTGTGGCAGATGCTTTAAGTAGAAAGGCAGGGAGCATGGGAAGTCTAGCCCACTTGCAGGTTTCTAGACGCCCATTGGCTAGAGAGGTTCAGACTCTGGCTAATGACTTTATGAGGCTAGAAGTAAATGAGAAGGGAGGATTTTTGGCCTGGGTGGAGGCAAGATCTTCCTTTCTTGATAAGATTAAAGGAAAGCAGTTCACCGATGAGAAACTGATCCGGATCCGAGATAGGTGTTGCGAGGAAAGGCTAAAGAAGCAAAAATCTATGAG
Source organism: Solanum lycopersicum (assembly GCF_036512215.1). NCBI lineage: Eukaryota > Viridiplantae > Streptophyta > Magnoliopsida > Solanales > Solanaceae > Solanum > Solanum lycopersicum. The sequence goes on from NC_090811.1 coordinate 51,096,588, forward strand.
GAAGGTGTTTTGAGAATTAAGGGAAGGGTATGTGTACCCCGCGTCGATGATTTGATTCACACTATTCTTACGGAGGCTCATAGTTCAATGTATTCTATACATCCTGGTGCAACCAAGATGTATCGTGACCTAAAGCAACATTTTTGGTGGAGTAGGATGAAGCGTGACATTGTTGATTTTGTTGCTCAATGCTCGAATTTTCAGCAAGTAAAGTTTGAACACCAGAGGCCTGGAGGGACACTTCAGAGAATGCCCATTCCTGAATGGAAGTGGGAGAGAATTTCAATGGACTTCGTGGTTGGTCTTTCAAAGACAATGGGTAAGTATGACTCCATATGGGTAATTGTTGACAGATTAACTAAGTATGCTCATTTCATTCCGGTCAAGGTGACTTATAATGCAGAGAAGTTATTCAAACTTTACATCTCAGAAATTGTTCGATTGCATGGAGTTCCACTCTCCATCATATCAGATAGAGGTACGCAGTTTACTTCTAAGTTTTGGAAAACATTGCATGCGGAATTAGGTACTAGGTTGGACCTTAGTACTGCATTTCACCCTCAGACCGATGGTCAGTCTGAGCGAACGATTCAGGTGTTGGAAGATATTCTTTGTGCATGTGTGATAGAATTTGGTGGTCATTGGGATAACTTCTTACCCTTAACAGAGTTCTCATACAACAATAGCTATCACTCAAGTATTGATATGGCCCCATTTGAGGCACTGTATGGGAGAAGGTGTAGGTCTCCCATTGGGTGGTTTGATGCATTTGAAGTTAGACCTTGGGGTGCTGACCTTCTGAGGGAATCGTTAGATTAAGTGAAATGCATTCAAGAAAAGCTTTTAGCAGCTCAAAGTAGACAGAAAGAATATGCAGATCGAAAGGTTAGAGACTTGGAGTTTATGGAGGGTGAACAAGTCTTACTGAAGGTTTCACTCATGAAAGGGGTGATGCGGTTTGATAAGCGAGGTAAGCTTAGTTCGAGGTATATTGGTCCATTTGAAGTTCTGAAGCGCGTGGGGGAGGTAGCTTATGAATTAGACTTACCCCCAGGGCTGTCAGGAGTGGATCCGGTATTTCATGTGTTTATGTTGAAAAGATACCATGGGGATGGAAACTACATCATTCTTTGGGATTCAGTTCGTCTTGATGAGAATTTGTCTTATGTGGAGGAGCCTGTTGCTATTTTAGACAGAGAAGTCCGCAAGTTGAGGTCAAGAGAGATTGCATCCATCATGGTTCAGTGGAAGAATCGGCCCGTTGAAGAGTCCACTTTGGAGAAGGAGTCTGATATGCAAGAAAGATACCCACACCTGTTTTCAGATCTAGGTACTCCCTTTCGCCCTTATTTTTATTCTTGTGATCGTTCGAGGACAAACGATGGGTAAATTGGTATCTATTGTCATGACCTGTTTAGTCGTTTTTGAGCAGTAGAGTTTATTCTGGTAATAACTGTCTAGGTCCACAGATCCCACGACGGACCATCATGGGCACGATGTACCGTCGAGGGGGTCTCATTCCAAAACACTTAGAATTCTGAAAAATTGGGTACTGAGAACAACTCTCTGAACTTCGCGACGACATGGCAGGACGGACCGTCGTGGGCACGACGGACCGTCGTGGGCACGACGGACCGTCACAGACCCTTTAATGAAATTTAGTCTCTGAACTTTGTGACGGACGCAGCAGGACGAACCGTCGCAGGAACGACGGCCCGTCACAGACTGCGTAACCTTGACTGGGTCGGATTTCTGTTAAAAGTTGTAAGGGGCGTTTTGGACTATTCCTGCTTATAATCATAAAGTTAGGGGTTTAATGTTAATAATTCAATTACTTGGGGGTTAAAGGAGATAACCTTGGAATAAATAGTGGGTTACTTTTACCATCTTTTATACTTAATTATATGGTAATTAGGGTAAAATCAAAAGAGTTTGAATAAGGAAAAATAGAAAGAACAGAGAGAAGAAGGGAGAAACGAGCGAGATAAAGAGAAGAACGAAGAGGAAAGCAACGCATTGACAAAGTAGATTGCTTGATCACGAATTCTTCGGTGGAGGTAGGTTATGGTTAATGCTATTTTGTAGTAAAACTCTTAATAGCGAATGATATGTATTGGGTAATTTTGTAAAGTCTTCTATATGCTTAATTGTGTGCTTGCATGATATCATTATGTAATTGTGATGAATTAGCATGATGAGGCTGTTGAATCTTAAACCTTAAAACCTCTTTGTTAATGATGATGCCTTGGCATAAAAGAAGGCTTGATGAACTAAAAGAATGAGGTTAGTGGATCGGGTGTCACGTTCCGACACCAGGATAGTAATAGTTGATCGGGTGTCACGTTTCGATACCAGGATAGTAATAGTGGATCGGGTGTCACGTTCTGACACCAGGATAGTATTAATGGATCGGGTGTCACGTTCCAACACCAGGATAGTATGAGGAGGATCAGAGTGTTACGTTCGACACCAGGATAGTAAAAAGAATGAATCTTGAATTATGTTAATATACTCAATTTAAAGAACCTGTTTCCCAAATGAGTATGGTGTGGAGGCTTGAGTCCTCATGGATGTGCTTGGGTTGTGCCCAATGGTTATGGTACTTGTTGTTGTCACCTGTTAAGTGTTATGGTTGATTTTATGTTATTATCTGATATATATTGCTTTCTATTTTGAGTTGGCCGATGATATCTACTCAGTACTTGTGCTTGTACTGACCCCTACTTGTATGTTTCTCCTTGTTATTTGTGGAGTGCAGCAAACACACCGTCGTCTTCAACTCAACCGCAACTCTAGCCATTCTTCACCACGTCAGATTTCAGGGTGAGCTATTGTTCCTAGCTCGGACTGGATTCTCTATCATTCATGTCTTGATGTCCTTGAAGTTCGGACATGGACCATTTGTTTACTTATTTTAGCTTCTTAGATACTCTTAGATTTAGTAATTTGAGGAAAGATGTTCTTGTGATGATGACTTCCAGGTTTTGGGGATAGTAATTGATAAACTTTAGAAGTTATTTAATTGATTTCGTTAATGAGTTTTAAGTCTTCCGCATTATTTTTCTGTTTATTATGTTTGAAATGTTGGGGTTTAGATTGGTTGGTTCGCTCACATAGGAGTAAAAGTGTGGGTGCCACTCGCGGCTCGTTTAGGGTCGTTACAAAATTACGATGAAATTGTCTTGCACCTGATATTGATAGTACCTCACCAACATCAGCAGTTGAATAACTTAAGCCCCAAAATTTTCTAGAGTTAACAGCCCTTAATGAGAAAATATGTACAAGCAAATACGTTTCGAATGAATGTGAGAAATGAAAGAACGTCTGTGTGTTTTCTCAAAGGAACGTCCCTGAGTCTGATCTGCTACTCTTAGAATGATACTTATTAGTGATATATTAAGGTATACCTCTGAGTACGCCATATAATGAAGAGCGAAAACGCAGTATGATATGATAGATGACATCAACGGCCAGTTCTTAAAAAGATTTTCTTTTGGGGCTAATTCATTTTCGTCTTTTGTATCTGATGCAGCCTCTAGAGCCTTGTAAGTATCTTGACGCGGCCTTTCTGAATCATGGTTATGTAATGTTTCCTGCAGTTCATGAGCTGTAAGGATGAAATCTACCAATCTTCCAGCTCAACGACTAAAGATGGGAAACCAGAGAAGCCAGAGGATAAAGCAGAGAAAGACGAATGGATTAATATGGTTCGAGAAACAAGGAAAGAGCTGTCTAAACAGATCTCACTCTCGTCTCTCAGAAACATTGCAACACTAAAGCAATATGGTATCTGAAACGATATATATACATGATCATCTATCCATTAAACATTACGCAAAATTAAATTTTTCTCATTTGGTGAAACTTTGATTGTTAACCTGAACGGAAATAAGATTTAACAGAAATAGTATGTATCTTGACAAGACGCGTAAGGAATTAACATAATCATATAGCTAGATTTACCGGAATCCAAAATGAACCAACAGCCAAAACCAAGGCGAACACTTATATGCAAAGGCAAGGCAAGAAATAGGGAAATCTGCAAAAAACATCAAAAGTTGGAGCCATGAAACACTTCAGTCTTCAACAAACCGAAGAAGATGTTATAATCCTGAAAAACAAAAGAGCAAATTACCTCCAAAATAATGAACCCTTTGAGAACAAGTCTGGATATTTCTCTGCAGGCTAACAAAAATACAAACATTTTGAGAACAAACATGCATGTTGTATTACAACTTATCATAAAATGACTAACTCTTTATCACTAGCAAACTTACTTGAGCAAGAAAACCTCCTAAAGCTGGGCCAATAACCAATCCAATTCCCCATGCACTACTAATCTAAAAGATAACAAAAATATCAACAAAAATTCCAATGACATTCCTAGTACCCGATATTGGTCATATGTTAGAATTACTTAGAAATCATTTACATCACAGAGAAGCAAGGACATATATTACCGTTGACATTCCTAGTGCTTGATATTCTTCACGAAAAATCTTAGCAGCATATGCCTAAACATAAAAGGTAAGTATGCTAATAGAATAACTGAGGATACGCGGTATTTAATCGTATAACAAAATACCTTTATTTGTCCAAGCAAACCATTTAAACTACCAAGAAGAAATCTTGTTACAACAGCCATCCAAAAGTTGGTACTAAGACCAAAAAGAGTATTGAAAACAACCCTGAATTCAAATCAAACCCGAAAATATATATAAACGCATTGATATTGAAATGAAGGAAATCGAAATGTAAATAGTTCTATTAAGATTAGACATACGTACACTACAGAGGTTCCGAAAATTATAACTGGTTTTCGTCCATAACGGTCAGCCACAACACCCCAAAAGGAAGATGTTAAAGTTCTTCCAAACATAAATGCAGAACCTTCGTCATTTAAGGAGATTTGTAAATATTTTTGAACAGAATGCCTATGTAAATATATATATATATATATATATATATATATATATATTGTCACGACCCAACCCGATGGGCCGTGACTAGTGCCCGTTTTGGACACACACATACAACCCTGCTAAGTATAACCAACTGAAACTAAGACAATATGGAATTTAATCAAATCAAGCCAACCCCAACATCATATATATATAAGAGGACATGTCTCATAAGGAGTCATAACCATTCAACCATAAAGGATACGCGAGCCGACAAGGCCGCCACTATTCAAAGCATAATAACATACGTATGCCGACAAGGCTGCCACTACACAATACACAATGACGAACGCAGCCGACAAGGCTGCCCCTGTACAAGCGTACATCCCAAACAAACCATGTCCAGACCATTATCCAAAACATATATATACAACCCACATAATGTCCACAGACCTCTAAGAGTACATTAGTGAAACTCGACGGGACAGGGCCCCACCATACCCATAGATGAGCAAAAGACTACACAAAAGTTATGTACCAAAACGACTGGGCTCCGGAACAGTGGAGCTCTCCAAATCAGTAGAGTAGATATCCTAGGCGGGAGGATCACCGAACTGTGCGTCTACACCTGCGGGCATGAAATGCAGCCCCCCGAGGAAAGGGGGGTCAGTACGAACAATGTACTGAGTATGTAAAGCATAAGGTAAAGATGACAGGATACCAATATGGCAAGTCGAAACAAAATATCACTACACATATACCCTTTTAAGTGAAAATCATGCATATATTTAACATTTAAGGTGCCCAGCTTCCCTAGTAAGGGGCTCGGCAAAATAATCATCACGTCATCTCCGTCATCATCATCATCATAGCCATCCTCATCAGCAATCATATATATAATATACATACCCGGCCCTCTAGTGAGGAACTCGGTGACATATGCAAGAAACTCCGCACGAACATTACCCGGCCCGGGACTCGGTGAAATGATAAATGACTCTATGCACGAGCAGAATATTATGAGCAACCATATGCAATTAAAATCATTTCTTATAACTCAATAGAACAATCAACGTGAACCAGCAAGGAGTATTACCAAAGATTGATGTTTTATCAAGATTATGAACCTTTAATATGATATGGAAACGTAAAATCACAATGACTCTAAGAAGCATTACCATAGATATTAGAGATCATCATAGCCTTAGACATATCCGATATATAGAGGAATAATTGTGGAAGCAAGAATATACGTCACCTAGACGCTCTAGAGGTAAGTATCAAATCTGTCCGTTATTCGCTTATTTTTAAAAGTCATGCCAAGCAAAGAAAGAAGGGACAGCGTTACATACCGTATAATCGAGCCGCACGTCCAATATTTACTGCTCAAGCTATTAATCTATAACAAGCAACAATCGTGCCGCAATTAGATAAACATCGTGCTTTACTTTCATGTAAGCTAGCTGATAATCTAACGAAAATTCGGTAGCACCTCCCCTATTTTCCTTACTTCGTCCAAATACGACAACAATCCAAATTATCCACAGCAATACCAATAACACATATAACCCAAAGAATCATATTAAACAACCCCCTCCCCAAAACAGTTCCGTCTTGGCAACCATAGCAGCGAAGCAACGACACACCGAGCGATAACTCATTTTATAATTCGCAACACATCTACCTTATCGTATTCATCCTTTGGAGTATATACTCATAATCATATTCAACATATACATAATGCCAAAACAGAATTTTCCTGCAGTTTGCTTTAATAAAAACAGCCCAAGCACCAACACGACACCACTAATAATCCGATTATGGTTTCCATTCATACTTAGCACATTCAATAACTAAAACAAACTTCCTAAGCTACTGGTCATGCCCCCTTCTTAAAATTAATGGATAATTAACAAGGGTATTATAAAGAATTAACACACCAAACAAGGAGATTACTAACCAAATTATTTGCAGCTGCTGGCCAAGAATTGCAGGGTTGGTTTCTCCATTTCCATGGCTGCCTAAGACAAGTGGTGAAGAAGAAGATGATATGCAGCAATGCATTTCACCACTTTATTTAGAATGGAATAGATTTCTCCACCTCATTTAATAGTATGAAGTGGAGGCAGCCCCCCTCTACACCTGTCCACTAAGGCCAGCCCACAATCTTATCCCTTTTTAATTTTTGCCTTGAGTGGTGGGGCCCACTAGATTAAATTAATCCTAATCAGCCACCAATTATGAGTGGTGGGGCCCATTGGATTAAATCAATCCAAATTAGCCACTAATTAATCCCTCACTTAAAGTTAATGGCACTTACATTAGCCAACTAATACTTGATATCACATTTGGAAATAACATCCTTGCCTAATATTTCTTTACGTCTTCTAGATCACGATGCGCACTATGTATAAAAAAAATACGAGTCATAACATCCTTCCCCCCTTAGGAACATTCGTCCTCGAATGTTAAGTTAGCGTCTTGCAAAAACAAATTCCAGCGAGGTCTCTCTAAAAGTTATACCTATCAACCTACATTCCGTAACTTATATATGTCTCACAGCTACATAATCTCATTATCTATCAATATAGTCAAGCTAGGAATTGAATTACCTGCAGGTACGGGGAACAAGTAAGGATACTTATTCTTCATTTCGTTTTCCGCTTCCCAAGTCATCTCCTCCCTATTGTTATTTTGCCACAACACTTTGACGGAAGCCACATCCTTAGTACGTAACCTTCTAACCTGACAATCAAGTATAGCCACGGGTTTCTCCTCAAATGACAACTCCTCTGTTACCTGAATATCATCTACAGGGAATACTCTAGAAGTATCACCAATACATTTACGTAGCATCGATACATGGAAGACTGGATGTACCGCCTCCAAATCAGATGGTAGATCCAACTCATAGGCAACCTTGCCTATCCTACGAACAATCTGATAAGGCCCAATGTATCTCGGACTGAGCTTCCCCTTCCTGCCGAATCTCATCACACCCCTCATGGGTGATACCTTCAGGAATACCCTGTCACCAATCTGAAACTCCAAATCTCGACGCCGATTATCTGCATATGACTTTTGTCGACTCTGGGCTGCTAATAATCTTTCTTGAATAAGCTTCACCTTGTCAACAGCTTGCTGAATCACATCCGGGCCTATTAACTTAGTTTCGCCAACATCAAACCAACCAATAGGTGATCTGCACTTCCTCCCATATAAGGCCTTGTACGGTGCTATCTGGATACTAGAATGGTAGCTATTATTATAGGCAAACTCAATGAGCGGCAAGTGGTCATCTCAGCTGCCTTTGAAGTCAATAATACAGGCCCGCAACATATCTTCTAGTGTCTGAATAGTACGCTCATCCTGCCCATCAGTCTGAGGGTGAAATGTTGTGCTAAGGTTCACCTGTGTCCCCAATCCCTTCTGAAACGATCTCTAAAAGTTGGCTGTAAATTGAGCTCCTTTGTCTGATATAATGGACGTGGGAAACCCATGAAGTCTCACTATCTCCCTGACATATAACCTCGCATAATCTTCAGCCGAATAAGTAGTCCTGACTGGAGGAAAATGGGCCGATTTCATCAGCCTATCTACAATAACCCAATAGAGTCATACTTCCGTTGAGTGCGAGGTAAGCCTGTAATGAAGTCCATATTAATCATCTCCCATTTCCAAGTCGGGATCTCTATCTCCTGTAATAATCCACCAGGCTTTTGATGTTCGATCTTGACTTGTTGACAATTTGGGCACTGAGCAACAAACTCCTCTATGTCCTCTTTCATGCCATCCCACCAATATAAGCATCTGAGGTCATGATACATTTTTGTTGACCCTGGGTGAATAGAATAACGGGCAGAGTGTGCCTCTCCCATAACCTGCCGTCGTAGCCCCGCAGTATCGGGTACACACAATCTGCCTTCATATCGTAACACTCCGTCAGGTGTAACCTTAAATGGGGTCTTTTCTTTTTAAAGAGTTGCATCTCTATACTGTGCCAGAATAGGGTCCTTATATTGGTGTCTCTTTACCTCATCTATGATTGAGGACTCAGCAACCTCTCGAATAGAAACTCCACTATCTTCCGAATTAGCTAGACGGACTCCAAGGCTGGATAGCCGCTGAATCTCCCAAACCATATCCCTCTCTTCTGGTTGTACATCTGTCAAGCTACCCATGGACTTACGGCTAAGAGCATCTGCTACAACATTCGCTTTCCCTGGATGATATAAAATATCAACATCATAATCCTTTAGAAACTCTAACCACCGCCTCTGTCGTAAGTTCAGCTCCTTCTGTTTAAAGATATATTGGAGACTCTTATGATCTGTATAGATGTCCACATGGACACCATATAAATAATGTCTCCATATCTTCAAGGCATGAACCACGACCGCTAACTCCAGATCGTGAGTAGGATAGTTCTTTTCATGCTTCCTAAGTTGTCGGGAGGCATAGGCTATAACTTTGCCATGCTGCATCAATACACATCCTAGCCCAACACCCAAAGAATCACAATAAATAACATAGCCGTCTGGTCCCTCCGGAAGAGTTAGGACTAGAGCTGTAGTCAATTTGTCTTTCAATAGCTGCAAGCTTCGCTCACAAGCATCTGTCCACTGGAACTTGGCTGCCTTTTGAGTTAGCCTTGTCAAAGGCGCTGAACTTGAGGCAAACTTTTCTATGAATCTCCTGTAATATCCTGCTAACCCCAAAAAACTGCGTACCTCAGTAGGTGTCGTAGGTCTGGGCCAAGTCTTTACTACCTCAATCTTCTGTGTGTCTACCCGAATACCATCAGCTCCAATAATATGCCCCAAGAATGCCATTGAAGTCAACCAGAACTCGCACTTAGAAAATTTAGCATACAACTTCTGGTGCTGAAGCACCCTAAGTACCGTCCTTAAATGATCTGCATGCTCCTCTTCTGAACGTGAATAGGCCAGAATATCGTCTATAAATACAATAACAAACATATCAAGGAATGGTTTAAATACTCGATTCATTAAATCCATGAACACTGCTAGAGCATTAGTCAGCCCAAAAGACAGCACTCTAAACTCATAATGCCCATATCGGGTCTGGAATGCCGTCTTTGGAATATCTGCCTCCCTTACCCGCACCTGATGATAACCTGAACGCAAGTCTATCTTTGAAAAACACTTTGCACCCTTCAACTGGTCAAATAGATCGTCAATCCTTGGGAGGGGATACCTGTTCTTTATTGTTACTTTGTTCAACTGCCTATAATCAATGCACATCCACAGCGACCCATCCTTCTTCCTCACAAACAGTACCGGTGCTCCCCAAGGTGACGTACTAGGCCTGATGAAGCCCTTTTCTAGCAAATCCCTCAATTGCTCTTTCAATTCTTTCAACTCACCAGGTGCCATTCTATAAGGAGGTATAGATATAGGCTGGGTATCTGGCAGTACATCTATAGTAAACTCTATCTCCCGTTCTGGAGGAAGGCCTGGAAGTTCCTCGGGGAATACATCGGGAAATTCATTAACTACAGGGACTGATTGAAGAGTCGGCGCCTCTGCCTTTATGTCATGCACCCGAATCAGATGGTAAATATAGCCTTTTCTTACCATCTTCCCGGCCTTGAGGTATGAAATGAAATTACCTTTCGGCGATACTGTACTTCCCTTCCACTCTATAATCGGTTCCCCTGGAAATTGAAATCGAACTATCTTTCCTCTGCAATCAACATTAGCATAACAAGCAGCCAACCAATCCATACCCATGATAATATCAAACTCAATCATATTTAACTCTATTAGATCTGCCACGGTACGACGACTATATATAACTACTGAACAATTCCTATATACTCGCGTAGCTATGACAAAATCTCCTACAGGTGTAGCTACCTCAAATGGTTCTATAAACTCAGACTCTATTCCGATCCTACTAACAACAAAGGGAGATATATATGATAAGGTGGAACCTGGGTCTATCAATGCATACACACTTCGGGAGAATAGTGATAATATACCTGTGATCACATTAGGTGACGCCTCCTGATCTTGCCTATTAGTCAAAGCATATATATGGTTTGAGGGACCGCTAGAACTGGAATCTCCACCACGTCCTCTACCACGGCCTGCTGGCGCCTGAATACCCTGCCCCGTAGGGCGCATAGCCACAGAAGAAGATGAACCAGCAACGGACCCTGTAGGCTGTGCCATACCACCTGCACTACCTCTAAGGTGACACTCCCTCATAGTATGGCCCTGACGGCCGCAAGAAAAACACGCACCTGTAGCCCAACGACATTCCCCAGGATGGGACTTACCACAACGAGAACACCGAGGCAAAGGTGGCCTCGACTTGCTCAAACCCCTGCCCATCAGTTACCCTGACGCCCTAGAGCTCTGACCAGCTTCCGAATATCCCATACGATCGAACCCCCTACCCATGAAACGTGGGGGTGCACTCTGTGCTGGATGGGAAGAAAATCTAACATGCTGCTGAGACTGCCCACTTTGAAACTCGTCAGGATAACCTGCTGATCTAGCCCTCTTATGCTGGCCTCTATTATAATCTCTATCTGGATGACATCCCCGGTGCCGATCCTCTACCCCCTGTGCATATGCCTGCACCCGAGCAATGTCCATACCTGGCTGAAGAGTCACTGCCATACAACCGTCAATCAGATAATGATCCAATCCCATCACATAACGATGTACCCTATCTGCCATATCAGCCACAATAGTAGGCGCATGCATAGCCAATGAATCAAACTCGAGGCTATACTCTCGAATGCTCCTGCCATTTTGCTTCAAACGCAAGGATCTATCGACTCTAGCTCGCTTCATCTCTAGAGGCAGGAAGTGGCCCTGAAAAACCTCCACAAATTCATCCCATACCGCTGGAGGAGCACCCTCACCCCTAGATAACTCCCAAGACTCATACCAATTAATAGATACATCCCGCAAATGATACGTAGCCAACTCAACAGACTCGGTCTCTGAAGCCTTGATTATCCTCAATGTACGCTGCATCTGACGAATAAACTCTTGCAGATCATCCTGGAGCCTTGACCCAAAGAACTCTGGAGGATTACAACTTAAGAAGTCACGAGCCCTTAAGCTATCAGATCTGTCCGCATGATCAACTCCTACTCCATGCCTGCGAGCCTGATCTGCCACTAATCTAGTCAGCAATTGAACCGCATCTCTCATGGCCCTATCCTCTGCCCCTGACTGAGGAGCTGGAGGTTCAATGTTAGGGCCTCAGGGCTGGTGGTGTCCCCCAAACTGGAGCTGCTGTTGCTCTAAGCTCTTCTGGCGGTGGGGGTGTAGCAGAGCTCTCCGACTGGAGCATAATACCAGGCATAGATTGGGCACGGGCCTTAGTAACTCTCCGGGTCTGACTAGTACCTTCTGCTGCCGATTTTCCCTTCTGGGCGGATGTCGCTTTCTTTAGAGGAATAGCTGAAAACACACGGATTCGTTAGAGAGGGATTATCCTGTTAATATAGCTCTATCGCACGATCAAGAATAAGAAGAAAGAATGACATCCTAAATGTCCTGTAGCTTCCTGTTTATAGATGTGGTGCACAACACACCGATAAACAAGACTCTAGTAGACACGGTCTGTAGACACTTTCGAGGAAGAACCGCTCTGATACCACTCTTTGTCACGACCCAACCCGATGGGTCGTGACTAGTGCCCGTTTTGGACACCCATATACAAATCTGCTAAGTATAACCAACTGAAACTAAGACAATATGGAATTTAATCAAATCAAGCCAACCCCAACGTCATATATATATAAGAGGACCTGTCTCATAAGGAGTCATAACCATTCAACCATAACAGCATACGCAAGCCGACAAGGCCGCCACTATTCAAAGCATAATAACATACGTATGCCGACAAAGCTGCCACTACACAATACACAATGACGTACGCAGCCAACAAGGCTTCCTCTGTACAAGCAGACATCCCAAACAAACCATGTCCCGACCATTATCCAAAACATATATATACAACCCACATAATGTCCACAGACCTCTAAGGGTACATTAGTGAAACACGACGGGACAGGGCCCCGCCATACCCATAGACGAGCAAAAGACTACACAAAAGTTATGTACCAAAACGATTGGGCTCTGGATCTGTGGAGCTCTCCCAATCAGCAGAAAAGATATCCTAGGCGGGAGGATCACCGAACTGTGCGTCGACACCTGCGGGCATGAAACGCAGCCCCCCGAGGAAAGGGGGGTCAGTACGGACAATGTACTGAGTATGTAAAGCATAAGGTAAAGATGATAGGATACCAATATGGCAAGTCGAAACAAAATACCGCTACACATATACCCTTTTAAGTGAAAATCATGCATATATTTAACATTTAAGGTGCCCAGCTTCCCTAGTAAGGGGCTCGGAAAAATAATCATCACGTCATCTCCGTCATCATCATCATCATAACCATCCTCATCACCAATCATATATATACTATACATACCCGTCCCTCTAGTGAGGAACTCGGTGACATATGCAAGAAACTCGGCACGAACATTACCCGGCCCGGGACTCGGTGAAATGATAAATGACTCTATGCACGAGCAGAATATTATGAGCAACCATATGCAATTAAAATCATTTCTTATAACTCAATAGAACAATCAACGTGAACCAGCAAGGAGTATTACCAAAGATTGATGTTTTATCAAGATTATGAACCTTTAATACGATATGGAAACGTAAAATCTCAAAGACTCTAAAAGCATTACCATAGATATTAGAGATCATCATAGCCTTAGACATAGACGATATATAGAGGAATAATTGTGGAAGCAAGAATATACGTCACCTAGACGCTCTAGAGGTAAGTATCAAATCTGTCTGTTATTCGCTTATTTTTAAAAGTCATGCCAAGCAAAGAAAGAAGGGACAGCGTTACATACCGTATAATTGAGCCGTACGTCCAATATTTACTGCTCAAGCTATTAATCTATAACAAGCAACAATCGTGCCGCAATTAGATAAACATCGTGCTTTACTTTCATGTAAGCTAGCTAATAATCTAATGAAAATTCGGCAGCACCTCCCCTATTTTCCTTACTTCGTCCAAATCCGACAACAATTTAAATTATCCACAGCATACCAATAACACATATAACACAAAGAATCATATTAAACAGCCCCCTCCCCAAAACAGTTCCGTCTCGCTAACCATAGCAGCGAAGCAACGACACACCGAGCGATAACTCGTTTTATAATTCGCAACACATCTACCTTATCGTATTCATCCTTTGGAGTATATACTCATAATCACATTCAACATATACATAATGCCAAAACAGATTTTTCCTGCAGTTTGCTTTAATCAAAACAGCCCAAGCACCAACACGACACCACTAATAATCCGATTACGGTTTCCATTCATACTTAGCACATTCAATAACTAAAACAAACTTCCTAAGCTACTGGTCACGGCCCCTTCTTAAAATTAATGGATAATTAACAAGGGTATTCTAAAGAATTAACACACCAAACAAGGAGATTACTAACCAAATTATTTGCAGCTGCTGGCCAAGAGTTGCAGGGTTGGTTTCTCCATTTCCATGGCTGCCTAAGACAAGTGGTGAAGAAGAAGATGATATGCAGCAATGCATTTCACCACTTTATTTAGCATGGAGTGGATTTCTCCACCTCATTTAATAGTATGAAGTGGAGGCAGCCCCCCTCTACACCTGTCCACTAAGGCCAGCCCACAATCTTATCCCTTTTTAATATTTTGCCTGAGTGGTGGGGCCCACTGGATTAAATTAATCCTAATCAGCCACCAATTATGAGTGGTGGGGCCCATTGGATTAAATCAATCCAAATTAGCCTCTAATTAATCCCTCACTTAAAGTTAATGGCACTTACATTAGCCAACTCATACTTGATATCACATTTGGAAATAACAACCTTGCCTAATATTTCTTTACGTCTTCTAGATCACGATGCGCACTACGTATAAAAAAATACGAGGCATATATATATATATATATATATATAGTACAAATAATATAAGCTTACCTATATAACCTGCATAGGAACCAATATCTTCCTCTCTCTTTGCAATGTGAATGTCCCTTACCTATAGCATTGTCAAAAGTTAGAAAGTCAATAGCTTGCCACAATATATCATGAACTTTTATCTTCTGAGCAATGTTTTCAATTTTCTCATGTTCGATTTGGTCAAATAATTTGATATGCATTTTCGTTACAAATAACTAAAATGACTTTGATCGCGGTGAAAGTAAGGAAAACAAATTTTGCTAGTGACATTTTACATTGATTGTGTCCTTACCGTTCCCCATAGCCCTCATCACCATCATCACCACACCCCTGCTTCCCCACCTCGACCTTAAATAATATTATTTAAAATTATATACAAATATTTATGTAGCCATGAGATTTAGTAGTGCCTGTCAGCCTGTGTAATCCATAACCATCTCACACTTAGTGTCAAAGAAACAGTTATTCAGCTGAAAATGAACAGATGCAATCACGTAACCAGTGTGTTCTGCTTTTGCCTTTTAGGAATACTATATATCAAAATAAGAACTGAATTACATTATCACACTGACCTTCTCTATAATGATGCAAACTCTACCAAACATATTTGCTGGGATGGAATAGCACCTCAATACTTCTTGCAAGACCTATCAAATAACACATGATACTTTCAATACAGAGAAACGAATCCAAATTACATAGAGTTGTTTAAGCTAAAACAGCACCATAAATGACATTCTAAAGAAAAAGAAATTGTATGACAGGCATTAACTCGAACTTATTTCCAAGGAGATTTGCCTAACTTCCGTCATACAAGAGAATTCGCTACTCACTAAACTCTACTCTTCCCACTTTTCTACTCAATTTCAAGACAAAACCACTCATAAGGTAATTTTTGATGTAGCAGAACTATGCAGAGAAAATATAAATCCGAATGTAAAAGTGAAAAAGTCATCTGATTTATCAAAATTTAATAAAAAGAAGTGAAGTTATCATCAATTAATACACATGTGCCAGTAATATAGATGGTTAAAATATGTTAATAGAATAATTTCAAATGAATTCCTATTTAGTAGCACTAAGATTAGCTATCATAGAAGTATCTAACTATTATTTTGTAAGAAGATGACATAATCAAACTTATTAAAATAAGATGAGTGAGTTACTAATTTGTAACAATGTAGATTTTCCCTTTTTTCCCGGTTCGCACAGCACTTTCCATATAACTGATTCCATGTAAACAACCAACCACATCTACAGATGAGGAAAACGTTTGTTAAAAATGATGTAGTCATTTAAGCATTTTAGTGAAACACACTATACTGCTCCTCCAATTTGTTGTTGTTTTTAATTGTTCAATTTGGTATGTATTGGTGTGTGAGTACTTGGGCTGATTGTCTCTTTCTTTTTTTTTTTATATTGTAAAGGAGATATTATATTATGTGTTTTTTTAACTATGGAAATTTTATTACAAAAGTGAGAGCACCCGCTCAAGTTACAAAAAATAAACAGTCGCTGTACATAGTCCCAGTTCTGAGTGAGCATCCTTACTCTTTTACTACCTATCTAGCTCTAGCAATGATAGAAATCAAGCTTGGACAAAACTCTAGACAATTTAGTCTTCTTGGAAACATATTAGTATGTATCTTGGATTATCAATTTCATGATTGGAGACAATGTTCGTTTCTCCGTTATCCATAGTTTTCAAGCGATGAGCCAACATATGTACATCATCAAAGCTTGAAAGTGTTCCAGAAAATCTTTCACCAACCTTAGCTGATTTAACAACAGAAGGTTCTTTACTCGACTGACTTACCTTTTCGAGTAGCTGAATATTGCTCTCTGATAACAGAGAATGAAGAGCATTTCCATATGGAAGCATCAAGGTCTGACAAAATAAATGAGTCAAAGCCACCAAAACCACTACCAAAATCCATTTCCTTTTATCAATTTGACACACAGATTGAAACTCCAAGCTGTACTTTATTCTTAAAGTTCAGCTCAAAATCAATAGCTCATCATAGCAATAAGAATCTGCTTCATCATTTCCTGCATAAAAATCTATAATTCGTAATAAGCAATCTTTGTCGCGCCTGCTGCCTTCCACTTAAACGATACATATTCTTGAAAAAGATTTTAAGTTCAAAAGCTAGCTCAGTCTCTATATAAAGATAGATTTTGAAAAATATGTATTTTACACTATATTCAAGATGTACTGAAATTTAACTATCTACTACATAAGAGCTTGACTATAACAACAACAAATTCAATGAAAACCTACAAAGTGGAATTTGGAGAGAGTAGAGTATACACATACCTTTCCCTTAGCTTAGAGGTAGAGAGGCTATTTCCTTAGTTCCTCAGCTCAAGGAAAAAACAGTCCAGGAAAAGAATAATCAGAAATGAAAGCATACTAAAACATTCTGATCAGTAACTACAATTGCATCTTCAACAAAATCGGAGTCATTTTCCATGGGTTTGACAACTGAATGATTGCTCTGTGGTTTTACCTCCTCCTTCTCATTTATGCTCTCATCGATTTCACCATCTTCACTCATATAACCGTTATCCACAGTTTTTAAGCGATGAGCCAACATATGTACATCATCAAAGCTTTAAAGCATTCCGGAAAATCTTTCACCCTTCATTTTTATCAAATATGTTTACTGATGTAGGTTGGGTGGGACTGTGGAAGTGATTTCCTAGTGGATGATATTGCTGCCGTTTGTCTTCTGGTAGCATATTAAATTTGATAATTAAGAATATGTTAGTGGGCTGGATTTGAACCGTTTCGAATGGGCTGAATTTGAGTGGTTGTGGCTGATTAATTAATTATGGCTATTTAGTGTGATCTTTTAAACGAGGGGTTACTTTTATTTTTGATAACACAGATTTTTATTTCATGAAAAAGATAAAATAAATAAAACACAGATTTTTATTTAATTAATTAAAGATAAATTAAGGATTTTCAAATGGTGGCCATTGGGGGCTGCCACATCAGCGCTTTTGGATTCACATTTATATATATATATATATATATATATATATATATATATAGAGAGAGAGAGAGAGAGAGAGAGAGAGATAGATAGATTTGTTGTGTCTAGGTGTTGTTGGTAATTTACTATTGCTTTATTTTAAAGAAGAAGAATATATGGGCGTTCGATTATTGTTATTTTTCATTATGCATTTAAATTAGCCAATGAAAAATCTCTCCGTCGAATTTAGATGCCTACACATTTCAAAAGATGAAAAGTTAGTTAAGTTTATATTATCTACTTTGTTAAATAACCGATGAAGCAATTTGGATTGTTAAGTTTAATATTGTTTTTGTCAAGATTTGAGCTCCATTTATTATTTTCTAGATAGTTCAATTTTGTTATAATTTAAATTGAGATTTTGTAAGTTATAGTATTTATTTTACTCTTTAACTATTGCTATGTTTAATTGATATTGATTATTTATAAAATTGTTTTGGGGATATAATGAGATTTTTCTATGCTTCAAGATGTATTGTTACTTCCTTTACTCAATGTTCTTGTTAACATTTTTGCCTTAATATTTATTGATTATTTTATTTGTTATGTTGATTTTATTAATGTTATTAGTGGGTTTTTATTTCCGATAGTATTGATTTATCTTGTAAAAGTTATTTCGTTTGTTTTGTTTGAATGAGTTTTGTGATATATTTTTTTAATCTTATTATGAGATTGAATAGATGTTATGTTAATAATGGCCAATGAAAAAAACTCTCATTCGGTTTTGGAGGCTTCCCAATATTAAAGACGAAAATTATTTAGTTTAAGTTCATTTAACTTGTTTGTTAAAATGGCCAATGAAAAAATTCTCCATTGGTTTTGGAGGTCTCCCCAATATTAAAGACGGAATTTTTTTAGTTTAAGTTCATATAACTCGTTCGTTAAATTTTTTAAAATGACTGATGAAGAAATTACCGTCGATTTCTTAGGCCTTCCATGTTTATAAGACATATTTTTATTTTAAAGTTATTATTTAAGTTATTCATTTTTATTCATAATTAATTTATCACCAACTCTTTTACTAAGTGTGTTTACAGGTGCCCCTGAATTGCTTCTCATAGAAGCTAATCCAATGGAATGCAAATGTATTTTATATTCATCATTGTGTATAATGTTTTGACGTTAGGCAAATATTAGGTCAATACTTACATTATTTTTTTATTTTATTATTTGTTTATATTACATGTTAGTTAGACTTGTATATTATTTTTTATATTTTTTATTTGTTCCTCAATTTGAAAAAAAAATGAATTCAGTCGGGACCTACATTTGTGGATTTCGAAGGACGCCTAACCCCTTCCCTTCGTAATAATTTGAATCCGTTACTTAGAATCAAATTGGTTTCATAGATCACTTAATCGTTTTCTAGTTTTTTTTTCTCCTAAAATTAGGTGGCGGCTCTTCTAAAATTCATTTTTTCTTTAAAAATTCTTTATAATTGAATCAATTAATTATTTTTTGAGACACCGCGATGTTTCTTCCTATTTGAATAGAGTAGGGATGCAAACAGATATCACCCTCCACCCCTGAATGGGCACGATCTAGATTTAATTGGAGCTTCAATATGGACTCCAGACATCAGATTGGAAAACCAAAAAAAAAAAAAACATATGAAATAACAAACTATTATTTCAAATTAAATGTTATAACCATAGTTTATTTTATTTGTAATTTGCAGCAATCCTCTCATTTTTTGTCATCTGATTCTGTATACAACTAGTCATTTTTGGTATACAATTAATCATATTATACATTTCGATATAAAATGTGTTTGTGTTTGTATAAAGTGAGAGAAAAGTGTATATACAAGTACATATATTTTGTATAAACTTGGATGTATCTAACGAATTATACATATCAAAAATTTCATAGCAAACATATTTGCTATGAAACACAATTATGCAACTTATAACTATGATATACAAATATGATTTTCATGTTTGTCATACATGAAAGTTACTAAAAAAACAAGAATTTAAATGAATTTAGCATCAAATAAGGTAAATCTAGGTGAACTTAGCTGTTATTTATCTAAATACCAAATAGTTAAATTAGACATATAATTAAATATGTGAGATATATTAGAAATATAATAGCTTCCAATACATCGTCTTTCTTGGTATTGTAAAGTATGTATAATGTATGCTCCAATGATGTTAATTTAAAGTAGTGCTCAAAGTAATGTATAAAGAATCCTTGCTTTTTAGAAAGTTCTATTAACTACTTGATAACTTAATTACTGTATTACCCTTCCTTAAAGTCAGGCTTTCTAATATGTTCTTGGCCGTTCTCAATTTGATTTTTCTATATAATAGTAATATGTATATTTATTTTGCTAATATAAACATGTTATTTATAAATATCTACTGAGTTCGTTTAAATCCACGAATTTTTACCTAGCTTTGCCTCTGTATATAACTATATTAGATTCATTGACAATTAACTAATATTGATAAATGTTTTATTAATTTTTATTAATATATATATTTCTTGACGCTAAAAACTATTTTTATTATACTCTATATAATAGTACAATGATCATTCACTTAATTATTACTAAAATATTAACATTCCAAAATGTTACGAAAACAAATCACTATGTACGTTAATTTTCATTAAAAGTAGGAAATTAGGAATAACAAATTGGAATTAAGGGTTTGTTGTTTGGAGTAAAAAAAACATTTGGATCATTTTCCAACAAGCCCAAACATAACTTCCTACTCAACTAATTCTCATGACATAAAATAATGAATAATACTTGTTAGGCCAAACAACATATTATTTGTTCAATGTACCAACAAAAAAAAACAAGAACAACATTCTTGGAAGTCAATAAAAGATTAATGGACTTGATTTTCACCTTGCCAACAAAAATTGTTCATGGCTTCCCATAATCTCACACACCTTAGTGGAACAGAATTATCCAAAAAAATAGTAAAATCTCTTATCTGTTTAGATTATTTTTAGAGTATCCAAATCTACATCTTAGTTAAGCTATAAACACTTATTTCTTCTCCATTCTAAAAACACAAGAAAAAGAAAAATCTAACCATCTAGCATTAAAATACAAATATTCTCAATGGGAAGCCAAATGAAAAAGCAATGGCCTCAGTTTGCTTGTGCTTTAACATTTTTCTTGATTGCCACATGGACTATGACATATTCACCTTATTCTTATGAATCATCAGATCACCAATCACAGTAGCTAAAAGTGAAGACTACAATGTTCTCTCCATGCCTAAAAGAGTAATACAACATACCTTCTTTGTCAAAGAATGACTACTACAAGAAATCATCAGTTCAGAAGATAACTATAAAAAGGTGTTATCGGTTGCAGAAGTACTCTTGGTGTTTAAAGAGGAATATAAGATGTCTTCTTTGACAAAGAATGACTTCTACAAGAAGCCATCAGTTACAAAAGATAATTCTAAGAAGGTTTTGTAAATTTCAAAAGATAACGACTACAAGGAACCCTCAATATCTAAAGAGAAATACACGATGCCTTCTTTACCAAAGAATGACTACAAGAAACTATCGGTTCCAGAAGATAACTACAAGAAGGTGCGAATTGTTCCCGAATTGTTCAAGAGAAACCCTCAGTGCCTAAACCAAAATACGAGGTGTCATCTTTGCGAAAAATACATTACTACAAGAAAGTATCAGTTCCTGAAGATAACTATAAGAAGGTGTCATATGTTCCTAAGATATCCTTAGTGCCTAAAAATGAATACAAGGTGCCTTCTTTGCCAAAGAATGACTTTACAAGAAGCCATCAGAAAATAACTATAGGAAGGTGCCAACTATTCCAGAGGTACCCTCAATGCCTAAACATGAATACAAGGTGCCTTCTTTGCCAAAGAATGACTATTAAAAGAAGCCATCAACTCCATAAGATAACTACATGAAGTTGTTATTTGTTCCAGAGGTACCTTCAGTGCCTAAACAGGAATATAAGGTGCCTTCTTTGTCTAATAATGACTACTATAAGAAGCAATCAGTTTCAGAAGATAACTATATGAAGGTGCCATCAATTTTAACAGATAATAACTAAAAGGTGCCCACAGTACCTAAACAAGAATACAAGATGCCTTTTTTGCCGAATAATGATTACAAGACACCATCAATTCCATAAGATAACTACAAGAAGGTTGATAACTGTTTCGGAGATACCCTCAGTTCCTAAACAAGAATACAAAGTACCGTCTTTTCCAAAAACTGACTGCTTCAAAAAACCATCACCTTCTCCATCACCACCACCTCCATATTACTAAATTTTCATCTCTCTTGTTCAACATGTTTCAATGAAGACTTTCTCCAATTCAACATATATAATCCATAGGGTTCTCCTCATATTATGAGTCCAAAGGCATGATATCAATGCCTATCAAAAGTTGTAATTCTTTATTTGTTTTCTTTTCTTTCCTACTTCGAGTTGCTATTGTTTGTCATTTAAATTCTATCTTGAATGTATCCAGAGATTTGTGTCTATTAAATACAAGGTTTTTTCAAATTTTATTGGAAGTTTATATCTATAGATTCGCCTATTCTTCCAGCATGTCAATTAATTTTTCATAAATTTAATACCAATACCAAGAGTAGAGTGGTCGGAATTTCTTGTTACCAAAACAACAAGCAAAACAAAGAAAGAAAATAACAATATTTGTAAGTTTCATTGAGTTACATTATACCGTATAAAATTAGGAAAAATTACCTAAATATGCAACTTATTTTATCATATTTTTTAAAAAATTTCTACCATTTGAAAAAATTACAAAAATTTCTACTATCTCATATTCTCAGATACATCACTTTGTAAGCGATATATCAATTGAACACATCACTTTTGTCATTATATCTGTCACGACCCAAACCGGGTTGCGACTGGCACCCACACTTACCCTCCTATGTGAGCGAACCAACCAATCTAACCTTAACATTTCAATATAATATCAACAGAAAGTAATGCGGAAGACTTAAACTCATTAAATAAAGACCAATTCATTAACTTCTAAAATTCAACATCTATTATTCCCCAAAATCTGGAAGTCATCATCACAAGAACATCTACGATCAAACGACTAAACTAAGAGTGTTCTAAAAGCTAAAAATACATAAGAAGCTAGTCCATGCCGGAAGTTCAAGGCATCAAGACTTGAAGAAGAAGATCCAGTCCAAGCTAGAAGCATTAGCTCACCCTGAATTTCCGATGTAGTAAGACTGGCTTGAATTATTGTTGAGTTGAAGACGATGGCACGTTTGCTGCACTCCACAAATAAACAAGAAGAGAACATAAAAGTAGGAGACAGTACAAAACACGGGTACTGAGTAGATATCATCGGCCAACTCAAAATAGAAAACAATATATACCAATAATATCATAAAATCAACCATGATACTCAACATGTAGCAACAACAAATACTATATCATTAACAATTACCGTCAAGTTCACGCATGAGGACTCAAGCCTCAATACCATACTCATTTGGGAATTATGTTCATTAGATTGAGTATATTAACATCTTTCAAGATTCATTATCTTTATTTCTCTTGTGTCGGTACGTGACACTCCGCTCCCTCATATTCATTAATCCTCTTGTGTCGGTACGTGACACTCCGATCCCTCATATTCATTAATCCTCTTGTGTCGGTACGTGACACTCTGATCCCCTAAATCTACGTGTCGGTTCGTGACACCCGATCCCCTAAATCTACGTGTCGGTTCGTGACACTCGATCCCCTAAATCTACGTGTCGGTTCGTGACACCCAATCCCCTAACTCTACGTGTCGGTTCGTGACACCCGATCCCCTAATTCTACGTGTCGGTTCATGACACCCGATCCCCTAATTCTACTTGTCGGTTCGTGACACCCGATCCCCTAATTCTACGTGTCGGTTCGTGACACCCGATCCCCTAATTCTACGTGTCGGTTCGTGACACCCGATCCCCTAAATCTCCTTCCATCAATTCATCAAGCCTTCTTTCTTACCAAGGCATCATCAATCTCATTACTTAAGTTCATCAAGCCTTCTCCCTTACCAAGGCATCATCATTAAAAAGAGATTAGGTTTTTATCAAGATTTGGGATTCAATAACTTCATCATGCTTAATATAATCACAATTATAAAATCACGTTCATGCATGCATACAATTAAGCACATAGCAGGGTTTACAATACTACCAATACATATCATTCTCTATTAAGAGTTTACTATGAAAGCATGAAAACCATAACCTACCTCCACCGAAGATTCGTGATCAAGCAAGCAAATTTTCCCAAAGCTTTGTGTTTTTCCCCTTCACGATCGTCTCCCTCTCTATCGATTCCCTTCTCTCTCTTTCTCTTGTTCTTTCTTATTTTTCTTATTCCAACCCTCTTTCTTTTACCCTAATTAGTATATAATTAAGAATAAAAGATGGCAATAATGCCCCACTAATTAACTTAAGGTTACCTCTTTTAACCCCCAAGAAATTGAGTTATTAATATGGACCCACGAAATATATAATTATAGCAGGAATAGTCCAAAAACGTCCCTTAAAACGTATCAAGAAATTCGACCCGGACTGGGATTGCGCAACCTGTGACGGGCCGTCGTGCCTGCGACGGTCCGTCCTGCAGGTCGTCATAAAGTTCAGAGACCCAAATTTCCACCAAGGGCCTGTGACGGTCCGTCACACCTGTGACGGTCTGTCCTGCCATTTTGTTACAAAGTTCAGAGAGTCGATTTCAGCACCCAAATTTCAGAATTTCTAAGTGTTTTGGGATGAGACACCCTCGACGATTCGTCGTGCCCATGACGTTCCGTCGTGGGTTCCGTCGTCTCAACCTGTTTTTCCAGAAATAAAATCTGCTGCTCAAAACGACTAAACAGGTCGTTACAATATCAGGACATTGAGTGATGTATCTGAAATGGAGACGCGATGTATCGAGAGATCGAGAGATGTATCCAAAATTAAGATGCAATGTATCAAGACGTTTTGAGATGTATTCAAATTATATCAAATTTCTCACGTATTTTTATAATTTAAAAAAAAAGTAAGAATATGATGTAATAACTTTCAACATTTGTGTTAAATTCCCACAGCAATGCTCTTCCTTTTAAATTTTTGGAGCTCATTTGATTTATTACATCATTGTAGGCTGTAAATAATTTTGATCCGATAACATATTAATAAAAATATTTTAGTTTTGGTGTAAATTTCTACTTCAAATACAAAAACATTTAACCGTGCTTAATAGATGAATTTAATTAGCCGCGATTAATGTGAATTTTCTAGCAGTTTAAATGAATGTAGCCATGGTCTGTCAAAACATCATACAGTAAACTGAAAATAAAATTAAATAAATTATATTTGAAATAATAGCTTGCAATATATTATTGTGCTTGGTGATGCAAAGTATATATAGTGATGAGAATTCTAAGTCGTGCTCAAAGAATCAAAAGTAATTTTAAATGATGGAAAAATATTTATTAGGCCGATAACATATATATAATCCTATTCAATTAGTACAATAAGTAGCATCCTGGTCGATATAATAGTCTAATCCCAATGACTCAAATTCTACAGCTTGTAAATTCACCAGTCAACTCTGTTGGACATATTGCTTTGACATGTTCCAATCGTCAGCTTCCTTCTTCATCAACACTTGCTGGAGACACGTCAATTAGCTGCATTGAATGTGTTCCTTTGACATGTTCCAATCGTCAACTTCCTTCTTCTTCAACAAGTAGAATACAAAGTGCCCTCAGTGCCTGAACAGGAACATAATGTCCCATATATGTCAAAGAATGACTATTATAAGAAATAATCAGTTCTAGATAATAACTTCAAGTCTGCTCTAGAGGTATCTTTATTGTCTAAACTAGAATACAAGGTGCATTCTTTTCCAAAAATTGACTACTTCAAGAAGACATCACCTTATCCATCACTACCACCTCCATATTATAAAATTTTCAACTTTCACATCTTCAACATGTTATGGAAATTCTTCTTCAGATCAAACATACATAATCAAAATGGTTCTCATATTATGAGCTCAACGCAATCGTAATCTCTATTTATTGTTATTTTTTCCCTTTTTTGTAATGAATGACTACCGTCGTTATAGATTAGCCACCTAAAAAAAATTTGGGATGTAAAACCTTTTGGTAGTAACTTGAAAATTCCTAGCGTAGTCCAGATTTGTACGAAATTTGAGCCAATGAGTTCTAGGGGAAATATAGTATTAAATTAGAGATATAATTATGAATTTTATCACATGAGTAGATAGCTAATACGTTAAGAAACTAGTATGACTTTACGAAATCAAATTCGGTGAGTAGAACTCCCAAAACTGACCTTAGCGTGATCGGGTAGTTTTTGAATGTCATGAGTTGAAGTTGTGTTGTGAAATGAGGGTTTGAAACTTTAATTCTGATATTCTGTCTCCGCGAAGGCCGCTAGGGCGGGATTTATTCCCTAGGCGGAGCAGGTGTGGCGGGACGAGGTCCACCACAACGGTCCAGTCATACTTAAGTCGGGACTAAACCCCCAAAAACGTTATTATTCTGCAATTTTCGTTCTTTAGATCTAAGAGAAGAACCAGGGAAAGTTCTTGATGGTTTTCCACCTCTTCTAACACTAAAGGTAAGAATTTTAATCCCCGAATTCATTTTTAATCCGTAGAATTAGGATTTTGGGTTAATTACTATTTGGGGGTGGGGTGGGGTGTTAGGGGGTGGACTGAAATTAATACTGGAAAAAAATCCCTAGTTGCACCTTAGGATTGTGAGTTTGGTCTTGGATTATTGGGTTTGTTATAATTCGAGTAAATTAGACATTAATTATTGAGTTTTGCGTTATATTATTTGTTTGTAGACCTTAAACAAGGAAAAGAATCCGAAAGGGAAAAATTAAGTTTCTTAGGAGGATTTATGCTTGGGGTTGAGGTAGGTGTGATATATGTTGGTGATTGATTAATTGTGATACATGTATGTATGTGAATGAAGCATTGTGATTAAAACTAATGAAATGAGAATGAATGATTAAATGTATGTCATGATTTAACACTTAATGTGTAACATTCTGGAAGTGCCCAAGGACATGATCATTTAAAATGATCATGTAAATTAAGAAGTACCATAGCACATGATCATCTAAAATGATCATGTAATTTAAGAAGTGCCCAAGGACATGGTAAGGGTCCTTGGGACAATAAGTAAACATTCCCAAATGACCTATAAATAATAGTTAGTTAGGAAAGTGAAACCAATCCATGTTCAAGCACATGTGCAAGACATGTGAAGAAGTTGCCAAAGGAGGGGACCACCCTAACCGAATTTGGTTAGGGTAGTTATGGGGGAAAACATGCACAAGGGACCACTTCATGTGGTGCCTAACATCCCTACAAATTTTAGACTCTAACCTACTGCCCCAAATAGCTAACTAACCTAGGACTAATCGAAATGGACCCACTAGTGCACCCGACAACCTAGGACCAAAGCCGAGTTGACACTAACCTAATACTAGTTAAAGAGACAACCTAGTATCTAACCTATGATGGTTCAAAAGGTTAGTTATGGTCCTATAAACTAAGGGGTACTTTAGTAATTCACCTAGGTTACCTAATTAATTTATTTAGAAAATTAATTAATTAATTTAAAAGGGCTAAAACCAAAACTACAAAGGTAATTTTCAAATTTTGGTTAAGACAAGAAAGGGACAACCTAGTACCTAACCTAGGATGGTCCAAAGAGTTAGTTAAGTTCCTAAAAACTTAGGGATACTTTAGTAAGTACCCTTGGCTAATTAAATAACTAATTTAGCATCTTAATTAATTAATTTAAAGGGTCAAAACCGAAATCACAAAGAAGATTCAAGATTTTGGCTCAGACAAGAAAAAGACAACCTATTATTTAACCTAGGATGGTCCAAAGGATTAGTTATGGTTATAAAGTTTTAAGGATACTTTATTAATTACCCTAGATTACTTAATTAATTAAATTTTCCATTTATTTAATTAAATTAAAGGTTTCAAACCAAAATTCTAATGCTAACCTAGTACAATGTAAGAAACATCCTAGTACTTAACCTAGGATGGTCCAAAAGGCTTAATTTTGGTTCCAATGACTTAGAGGTACTTTAGTACTTACCCTAGTACCTAAAATTAATTAAATTAAGGATTTAATTAGTTAATATAAAGTCAAAATATTTATTAAAACCATAGTCAACACCAATTTTACAGATTTGACTAAATGTTATGTTCTCCTATGTTTAATCAACTTAAGAGGGGCCTTTTGGTAATTGGTTAATTAGTTTATTACATTAAATTATCAAGCCTAAGTTTTATGATTCAATATCAGTTTTTAACCTAAAAATCACGTTAAAACTCATCGGAAAAAAAGGGACGCAAAACAGTAAGCAAGCGAGGGAAAGAAAAACAGAAAATTTCATTGATTCTCCTAGGCGATTTCAAGATTTCTCCAAGTTTTCGTTCAAGATGGTCTTCCTAGATTAAGTTCTACTTAAGGTATGTGTTTCTCTCCTAAACTTCTTTCTCCAAGAGAACTTTCTTTTCAACGATTCAAAGATCTTGAAAACTAGGGTTGTTCCCGTGTTCTCGTCGAACTCCTTTGTCCCTAGTATACTTTTTGATTCCATGTTGAATAGGTTAGATATCATGTTGTTGGTATGTGGTGATGACTGATATTTTGTGCAATGCTCTTGAATTATGAAAGTCGATTAACCTATGAAGTTGTGATCGTATAAAGTTAAGTACTTAAAACGTGAATCATAAATCGACGATGTGTTAGTTACATCAGTAATTGTTGTAAGTGTTGACGTGTTTGTACGAATGTTGCATTGCTGTTATAGTTACATTATGAAGGTGTTAAATTCATCAAATATTAATATGATGTTGTTTAATATGCCTTAAAATGTTATCCTAAAGTCATGAACCAAGATTGGTTAAGAGAATTATACTATGTTAAGATGTGTCCGAAACTGTTATGTATGAAGATGATTACGATTTATTGTGCATCCCTATTGTAAATGTGACATGTTGATGATGTTGTGTTCATATAATGATCATATTATGCTGTTCAATATGTTTAAAAATGTTATGCCTAAAGTTATGTTATAAGATTGGCTAAAAAGATCTCCATGATCATAATTTGAGCGATTGTTTGGCTCATGCAAATAAAATGGTTAGCAATACCTTGTCCAAAAGGGATGCATCCAAATGACTATAATATTATGTAAAAAAAATTAAAATATTGTCTAATGAATAATATACATATCCTACCAAGCATGAAAGAATGTACAATTTGGCCTATGCCAACAAATAAGATTATGTAATCTATATCCAAATGTTTGTGTCAATACTGATCGTATGCCAATAAAATGGCTGACGATACATTGTCTAAAAGTGATTCATGTAAATGGATATAATCCTATGTTATATAATTAAAAGATTGGCTAATGGTTCATACATATTTAATTTAAATATGAACATACGTAAAATTGACACATGCCAACAAAAATGGTTATGTAGTTTATTATTCAAAGGTTGATGCCAATACTAATCATATGTCAATCTTGTGTAGTTAGAATATCAAATGATAATATAAGCAATCCTAAACTAATTCAATGAACTCATAATCAGGGGCATGCCACTCATTGGGACAACTCCCAACATGCTCTAAAACAATGACATATGAACACATGAAACTCATTGAATGAAGTGTTCATCGTCCATAAACGGTGATATGAAGCAACTACACTAAAATAAGTAAGTAATGTGAGTTATAACATAATTAAAGGGGTCTAAATTAAGTAAATGACCAGAATGGGGTGTTAATGGAAGTGACACAAGTCTTACTTACATCTAAGCTACTATGTTAAAAGAATACTCACGAATGAAGGTGTTAGAATGTGTGAGACTAGTTACATTAATACCTAAGGATGATATGTAAGGACAATTCACATTTCATCAATGTAAAGTAAGGATGATATGTAAGGACAATTCACATTTCATCAATGTAAAGTAAGGATGTTATTTAAGGAAAATTCACATTTCATCAATGTAAAGTAAGGATGACTAGTCATCAAAATAGTAAGTAAATCTCAATGTAGAAGCAAGCCTCCATAATGCTTGAGTCAACAGTAGAAGATAAAGAAGAAATGAACATTCACGTAATGAGGTGAGTAATTATGTTAACCTATGATGCTAATAAAATGGTGACAACATAATAAGAGCTAATGTGAAAGATGATAGCAATCTCAAATGAGCCTAAGTAAATGTTATTAAAACGTACTCACCTATTAGAGTGTAAAATTAATGAAGAGATCAGTCTCTATGTACACTCTAATGAAAGTATTGAGACTGATGTATACTTAATAGTAATGATGAGATGAGAAATCATCTATTGAGCTATAATGTCCTCATACTAGAAGCCAGCTTCCATGACGTATGAGTTGAATGAAATAGAACTTTATATCGAGCACCGATAGGCTAGCAATGAGCGGTGATGCCTTCTTTCGAAAAGGGTGGAGGTTCACGTAACACTCATGAGATGAGACTGTCTGGCATGCCGGGTATGGTTCTCCTTATATATCCTAGTCTTCGAACCTATACTGTCAATATAGGGATCTGACGGGGTTCAATTCCCATGTACGCTAGCATGTTTTGGGTCACTTTGGCCAGTGATTCCACGTCTTTTTGGTGTGGGGTAGACACTGGATTTCATGATAGTCACATGATCTATGTAGGTTAAGGTTGGAGTTCCTCAATGTATGAAAGATAATGAAATGAACGATACCAAAGGTGTTTGTGCAAGACAATCAGGAGGTGAAATCAGATTTAAGTAATGACATTAGGTCATTCTTGGTCATTGCACTTGATGACCCCGTTGAGAGTGTTAAACTTCATCCTAGGTATAGATGGTGTTTACATCATCCTACAAATGAATGAAATGAATAAGGTGAAGTACGAATGAACGAAAGAAGCAGATTCTGTGTTTGCTAAAGAAGGCTCTTGAGTTGAGGTCCCATATGTTGGGCCCTCACTTGAGATATATTATGCTACATCAACGATTCCAAAGTCCCATCTATAAGAAATGTATAATATATAAAACATGAAAGTAATGAAATTAATGGCATGATCAATAGAGAATTGCTTATAAAAGGTAATGAATATATAGTGTAAAGAATGACTCACTATAAGATAGGGAAATCATTCCTCAGTCCTTGGATTACATGCATTGATTCATTGTGGGTATGAGACTATAATGAATCATTGTACTTGTAAGTAAAATATAGGACCAAAAGAATTATTGAACTACACAACAATAAGAAAAAGACTGAAAATTAATCTAAGTGTACAAAGAGGAGCTTTCTTCCTAAGAGGATTAAAATCTCAAATCTTCGCCCGAGTTGTTCTAAAATTATGTGGATGATACTAATATTTTGTAATCATATAGAAAATGAGTTGTCTGATTTGAATGCATTAAACTACATCATATTCATATTCACATCTAACGATTAAGGAAAGTCTAGTCACTAGGCTTTCAAGAAATAGCGTGTTGTTTAGGAAGAGCTCTCTTTGATCATGCATAACCTTATGTGTATGTGTGCATACACTCATGCTTAGTACAAGTGGTGTACTAACCCCTACTATTTACTATTTTTGTAGGTGCAGGTCAGAGGACAAGTTGACAACACTTGCATTGGTTTGGACTTCAACATTTCTCCAAACCATTTGGTAGGTTCTCATGATTTTGAGGATGCTACAGATTTTTTCTAGCCTTAGTTTTAGACATAGATAGTGGATGTTTTTCCTAGCGTTTCTTTTGCACCTTCATTTTAAATTTTTGTAATAAGGCCATGTTTGGCAAACTATTTATGATATATACATCGTCAGTTTCGAATTGATTCTTTATGTTAGATGGTTGTTCTCTTATGGTAAGCTTAGTATATGATGTATCTAGTTAATAATTATCTGAAGTCTATGTATACTTCATACATATAAAAAGTTTTAAATTTTCTGAAAATTTAACTAGATGAATGTGATGAATGCAAGATGAGGCTTGTGTGCGACCTCTGAGAGGTCAACGACGTTGGTTGCGATCCGGATTCCAGAATTTGGGTCGTGACATAATGTATGATTTTGAGACTGTATATGTAAGTGTAATTGTGATTGTTGTTGTGTTATATGGATCTGGTGTCATGTTTCGAAACACTAACTAGGATCGTGGCACGTTCTGGCGTATATATGGGATTGGGTTCCATATCCGACACACTAATTGGGATTGGGTACCATATTTTGGTACACTAAAAGTTGAGTATGGGTTCCATGAGAGGACCATTGAATTGTCATAACTTTTTATTGAAAAGAATGTGAAATTGTAAGTTGTTCACTATTGATAATCGGTATACGTGTGTACATTCTGTGCATGTCATATTTACCTTGTTGTGTTTATTGGTATATGTTGTTCTTATTACTGGAATATCCCTGGGATCATAACAGTACACTGTGTTTGTGTATTGATATTGCACTTGCTCTTTCTTTGTTGAGTACAAAGCATCTTCAAGTGGATACTGATAGACCTCAACTAAGAAAGTGGTGATCGAGATAGGATTTCAAGGATGAGACGGCTCTTTCAGGCAGCCATGAAGTTCCTCATTTTGTTAGTCCATATGTTTCGGACTAAGACTTTCTAGTTAGACTTGATAGTATATTTAGTTTGGGTTGTACCCATTTTTCTTAGACTTGTTGAACTTTAGATGTTTTGGTACATTGACTTTCATAATCTAGGGGTATTTTTTGCAATGTTTTAGTAGCGAATGGTTAGACTTTTGGATTCATGGAAACTCCACTTTAATTCTTTATCTAAATATTTTCGTATCTTTAAACATTTTGTTCTTGGGTTAGATGATTAGTATTAATGGTTCTCACACCTTAGGGTTAGTGTGGGTGTCATTCGCAACGGTCTGGATCGTGACATTTTCCTACTTAGTTTGGGTTGCAATTGTCTAGTCTTTTAATTAATTTGAGAAATCCCTTCATATAATAAACCAATATTTAACGACAATTAAGATGCATTAGGGATTAATTGGATAACACCTTCGATATTAAAATTTTAGCCGCAGTTATTGGTGCATTCTTTATATTTAGTAGTGGGTTACATATATTTCGCGGCAATCTAGATTAATTAATTTGTGGTAATCATTTTTTTAAATAAATAAATTATTTTAATTTCTTCCAACTACCGTAGTCGACCATTTTTGGTATTTTAATGGTCTAAGTTTGATTTTATATATTCCGACTATTATAAAAATCGGTAAAGTCCGCCAACACTCAGTATATCGACTACTAAAAAAATAATAAGTAGTTCATTGAAAAATTTCATTTTCCAATTACATTTTTAGTACTTTAGCAGTATACCTAAAAAAAATATCTTCTCTGCAAACGCGAATAAGAAACTGGTTTGCACTAGAACAAGCAATATATAATTAATGATTTGCAATGTAAAATATCAACTCAATACTACTAAAACAAATGAAACTAAAAATATAACATAAGTTTTAAATTCAAAAAAAAGTTAACACAATATTCTTATGTCAAATTTCAACATAACATACATAAATATGATTTAAAAATAAAGAAAAATGTAATTTTATTATCTTATTCAACGATGAATTATACTTTTAAAAATCAGAATACTTAAAAAATCATGCTGATAAAAGATACATATAAATAAATAAATATATAATATGAAAAAATGAATAAAATAACACAAAAAAGTAAAGATTCGGAATGAGAAGGAATAGAAATATAAATAATAAAAAAATTAGAAAATATTAGAATAACAAAAATAATATTTCTAAAGATAATATAAATAAAAAAAATATAAAAGCGAAAAATAGAAATATAAATAAAAGTAAGCAAAGAATTTTAAAAAGTTTTATATAAGTAGATGGTGTAATTACACCTGATTCCTAACCCTCACTTAGGAATTGAGGGATGTAATTACTACCCTTCAATTACACTCAATTCCTCCCTTGTCAAGTAATCTCTTGGTTTAGTGAACACGTCAAAGAGTGTAATTACAATCAATTACATGTCTTTTCAAACTTGTCCTTAGGACCTATTTGGAAAGTCACATTAGTAATTAGGTATGATGTAATTGAGTATAATTATATTGTCTGACAAGCTTGGTTGACCATGTAATAACTTGCCCAACATGTAGCTTGATGTAATTGACAGGACGTAATTTCACTCTTCAATTCATAAGGGTGTGTTGTGAATTGTAGTTAAAATACATAAAGTAATTACATAATGATTACTTTTTAATTTCCTTCTTTTTTTTTCTATTTTTATTATTCTAATATTTTCTGTAAAATATTTTTAAGATATATTATTTATATTTCATTTCCTTCGCATTATCAACCTTTACATCAAGTGATTCCATGCAATTATTTATTTTTATCATTTTTGGAATTATTTATGATTTGTTTACCTCAAAACATATACATATATGAGTAAAAACATCACACTATTAGAAATAATTGCTTGCTCAATTGTAGCCCAAAACGTGCAGCCCAAAAATCATTTTAAACTCAGCCCACTAACTTCGCGTCTCCTCTATTATATCTAATTTTAAAAGCAATTCTTTTTAAAAAATTACACCCACTTTTTCAAATTGGAGGCGGCAATAATTTAAAAATAGTACACCCACTTTTCAAATTTAAGGCGGTAATAAAGAATTATTTTCTCAATTGCAACCTTTATGGTAACATTTATTGTCATTCGAATCCAAATACACATTATGATTTTGTTGAAAATGTTTGGTTACTTATTCAATCCAAAAACAATTATAGTTATATATAATATAACATTATTTCTTTTATCTACTTTATTTGTTTTTATTTGTATTTAAAGTTTTATATTCGTATCTTATACCTATTAGACTTTTACTTTTAATAATATCATTAATTCCTTCCATTTTAAATTTTCATATCTATAACTCTCAGTTATTAAATTATAATATTATTTTAATACACTGTGGTATTTTTCAAATTATATTTCTATAAATTGATAGTTTTCGTATCATGGAACCCCAACTCAAGATTATTCATTTTATTTAAATGTTAATCTTTATATTATTATATATGATTATATTCATCTTTTAGCATAAGTTGATGAAGAAGGTTCTTTGAATTTTGATTAGTTTTTCAAAAGATATGTCGGACAAGAGTTTCAAAAGTTTGCACTAATTTTGTATTTCTATTTTCATGTACTTTCTTGTGAAGAAGGTGTGTTCTCTCCATGTAACTCAAGATTATCCTTTTTATTTCATTGTTAATATTCATATTAATATTATTATTATAGGATCAAATTTATCTTTTGGCATGACTAGATGAAGAAGACTCTTAGATGTTAATTAATTTGTCAAAAGCGGTGTTGAATAAATGTAACAAAAATTGTGCACAAATTCTGTATTATTATTTGTTGGGTTTTAAAGGTGTGAACAAGAAATGAAGGGTTGTGACTCTCTTGAATGGTTGTGACTATGCCAAATGGTTGTGACCTTTATGAAAGGATGTGTTATTTCTAAAGAATTGTAATCGTAGAAAGATTATGCCTTTGTCAAAGTGTTGTGACCTTTCTGAAAGGTTGCATTCTTTTCAAAAGGTTGTGACCTTTACCTTTGTTGGCTATAAATTGATAGGCTCTCTCATTTTTCTGGATTGAATACTGCCTTTTTTTGCATACATTTCTTACAAAATAAAATTGATCGATCGGGTTTGTGAGTGTGATTTGGTGCTGTCATTTTGAGTTTGTTGAAATTATTGAAATTTGAGATACCACTACTTCTTTAATGGTTCATCCGTTTTATCTAGGGAGGATTTAATTAGCAACCTCGGGTACTTGAAGGAATTAAATTTCTTCAGAACATATAGTGGGTTATGTGGACTTAGATACTTCTTTGTGTTTTTCTTTTCATCTTTTATTATTTCTGGTTTGCTAATTTGAATACAGGAGGGTTAGTGTGGGTGTGAATCACGACGATCTGGATCGTGACATTTTCCTACCTTAGCTTTGTGGCAATTATCTATTCATTTAATTAACATCCGCAATCCCTTCATATAATAAACCAATATTTAGCGGCAATTTAGGTACATTTGGATTAATTCGATTACCATCTTGGGATATTAAAATTTTAGCAGCAATTATTGGTGAATTCTATGGTTATTAGTGGTGGTTTACATGTATTTCATGGTGGTCTAGATTAATTAATTAATGGTAATCATTTTTTAAATATATAAATTATTTTAATTTCTTCCAACTACCGTAGTCGACCATTTTGATATTTTAATTGTCTAAGTCTGGTTTTATGTATTCCAACTACGATAAAAATTGGCAAAGTTCAACATTCAATATACCGACTACTCAAAAATAGTCGGTTGTTCGTCAAAAGTTGTAGCACCACCCATGACTAGGGATTATAGTACCAACTTAATCAAACCAAACAAACTTGAATTAAGAAGTAAATTACAAAGCAAAACGAATAAAAACACCGAAGAAAAAGTCACTAACTAAGAAGTGAATTCAAGAACCAATAGTCAACAAGTAGACTAGTTACGAGTTGAGAATCAGTTTAAGATTCTTGACAACGAATGAGAATCAAAAGAAAAAGACACTAAGAATTAGGAACTCATAAGAAAGGGTCATAAAATGAGTTTCCGATCGCCAAATGCACTGTTTTCATCACCTAACTTGAAGTTCAACTTGCCAACTTGAAGATAAGGTCCCAAAATTTGACAATCTACCAAGGCAACTAGGCGATCTAGGTTGAAGTTTGGTGGTGCGCTGGATGGACTCGGCAAACCACGCTGAGTCCGCCGAATTTTTTCCAGTAGAACCTACCAAAACAAGATCGATTCGGCGACCTAGCTGCCCAAAGGGCGAGGGGCCAAGTGAGTTGGGCGATGAAAGTCGGGTCTCTCCCAAAGTCCTAAAGCTGCAACTACAAGACTCCGAAAATTGAACCTTGGTGGTCCCCCCCCCCAACTCGCCACCTTTGTACTTTAGTATTACCCTTGTTGATGAATTCCCTTCGTATAAACACTTTTACATTTTTTCTTCTCTTCCTTTTTAGAATCAAACACCATTTTGGAACATTCCTTCTTCTTAAAGATTTGAGTTTTATTCAAGAACACTATGAAAAAAATGAAGACCCAAAATAAAGCCCTCTATATTTTTAGATCAAAACTTCTTGAAATTTGAGAAACAAGCTCTCCTTGATAGAGGGAACAAAACCTAGTACTTTTTAGCCTTCAATTCCTTGCCAAAACTTCTAGATCTTCAAATCCACTTTGTCTTCTGCAAGCCTTTTCAACATTCAATGATGGTTTCTTCAATTGTGAATCAAACCTTTTCAAATCTCAGCCCTAGACTGTAATTAGGTTTGGGAACATTAATCTAACCTTGAAAACTCCAAAGAAGACTCAAATCACCAAGACCCATTTTAGATTTTTCTAAAAAAATGAATTGAACACTTTTTTTGTAACAATCCCAAAGACTAGCTCCATACGAATGAAAACGAATCTAGACTCACCTCTGATACATAATAATGCAATTGTCACAAGAAAAATCACACTAAAATGCGGAAATCTGATACGGAAAGTAAAGATAAATAGATAGACACAAAAAGAGAAAACAAAGAGAAATTAAAGGGTATATTAAACCCAAATACTTCCATTTGTTAATAAAAAAAAGAAGCACCTAACTCTTATAACGACGTTTCTAAACAAGGTTCAATAAAAGCTTATACGAGCTTTAAAACTCTCAATCATGAGTTCCAAGTTTTCAACCACAATATTCAAGCAAGTCTACCTAAAATGAACCCTTTAATGCCTAATTATAGTTCTAGGGATTTATTACACAAATGGGCCCAAAAGTGAACAAAAATGGCCAATGGGCGAGCCAAGTCGGGCTCGCCTAATGACTTGGCGATCCTTCCAAAAGCTTTAGCGATGGATCCTTCTTGGCTCCTGATCTTGGAACCTACTATAACTTTTAATAGTATTGTGGTTCAATGGGCGATGAACCAAATTCATTCCAACGCGCCCGAATAATCAGCTTCCCTTTGTAGCTCCTTGGAGAACCTTATGCGATCTTGGAAACCACGCCAAGGGAGTTTGGCAAGTCGTCGAAGTGGTTGTTAGCTGGCCTAATGGAGCAATGTCTTCACTTTCTCCTCCTCGCTTTGTTAGGCCTCCACACTATAAGCTATCATCCAAACATGACGGTTCTCAACTGGGAGCTCCTTCACAATGCGTTTGTTACCAAGAGATTCCTGAAATGGCATCATCTCAAGACCAAGAGCCTCCATCCTCAAGAACAATTTATCAGTGCAGTGAAGTTAATGAATGGATGTCTTAGAGGCAATCTAGATTGAATCATCCTCGTATGTGTAGTTTAGGTTGTACCTATTTTCCTTCGACTTGTTGAGCTTTAGATGTTTTGAGACATTGACTTTCATATTCTAGGGGTGTTTTTTGCAATGTTTTAGTGACGAATGGTTAGGCTTTTGGATATATGGAAACTCCACTTTAATTCTTTATTTAAATCCATTTTTTCGTATCTTTAAACGTTTAGTTCTTGGGTTAGCTAATCAGTATTAATGGTTCTCCCACCGTAGGGTTAGCTGGGTGGGAATCATGATGGACTAGATTGTTACACTTTTTCCTACCTTAGCTTGGGTTGCAATTGTCTAGTTATTTAATTAATTTCCGCAACCCTTCATATAATAGACCATTATTTAGCGGCAATTTAGGTGAATTAGGGATTAATTGAATTAACACATTCGATATTAAAATTTTAGCGACAGTTATTGGTGCAATCTATCGTTATTTAGTGGTGGTTTACATGTATTTTGCGTGGTCGAGATTAATTAATTAGTGGTAATTATTTTTTAAATAAATAAATTATTTTAATTGCTTTCAACTACTGATTCGGCCATTTTGGTAATTTAATGGTCTAAATCTGGTTTTGTATATTTTGACTGCGATAAAAATCGGCAAAGTTTGCCAGCATTCAACATCCGACTACTCAAAAATAGTAAGAAGTTCATCGAAAAATTTCATTTTCCAATTATATTCTGAGTATTTAGCAGTATACCGACAACAAATATCTTCTCTAGAAACGCGAATAAGAAACTGGTCTGCACTAGAAACAAGCAATATAACATACTTTACTCCAAACTCTCGAAACAAATCCTCAAAACTCGTTCGATACTTCATGTACGCATATAAATAGTGACAATCAATTATAAACACTTTCGGGACTTGTTTGAATCATATATATATATATATATATATATATATATATATATATATATATATATATATATATATATATATATATATATATATATATATCGTCTTGACCGAATGTCAGGGGCGGACCCACATGCAGCCGTCCGGGTGCTCGAGCACCAATTAACATCGACATAAAATTGTTTATATATATAGTAATTTATTTAAAATCTAAATATATTTAATGTTCACTACCCGATAAACAAATCTCCTGATGGATGCAGTGGTCTAATAGCGAGTTTGAGGCTTTGATTTTAGAGGAGGTTAAGGGTTTGATTCTTTCTTTGAACAATTATTTACACATTTTCTAGTTTTGTCTTTTCCCCCTAATATAAAATCTCATTTTATTTCTTTTATGTATGTATATATATATATATATATATATATATATATATATATATATATATATATATATATAACTACTAGTCATTATTTCATTTACATTATATGAAATTCTCATGACATGGTAAAATTAAA
This sequence comes from Solanum lycopersicum, assembly GCF_036512215.1. Taxonomy (NCBI): domain Eukaryota; kingdom Viridiplantae; phylum Streptophyta; class Magnoliopsida; order Solanales; family Solanaceae; genus Solanum; species Solanum lycopersicum. The sequence continues at coordinate 51,136,393 of NC_090811.1, forward strand.
AAGTCATATATAATCACTTTTATTATTTTACTGGAATTTTTTTGGCTATTTGATTAAAAAATTGTAACGGCCTGTTTAGTCGTTTTGAGCAGCAGATTTTATTTCTGGAAAAACTGGCGGAGAGACGGAACCCACGACGGACCGTCATGGGCACGACGGACCGTCGAGGGGGTCTCGTTCCAAAACACTTCGAATTCTGAAATTTGGATACTGAAATCGACTCTCTGAACTTTGTAACGGAATGGCAGGATAAACCGTCACAGGCGTGACGGACCGTCATAGACTCTTCAGAGAATTGAGTCTCTGAACTCTGTGACGGAGCAACAGGACGGAACGTCGCAGGCGCGACGGGCCATCAAAGGCTGCGTAATCCCAGGCGGGATTGGATTTCTGTAATTATTTTAAGGGGCATTTTGGACAATTCTGGCTTATAATTATAAAGTCGGTGGTTTAATATTAATAACTCAATTACTTGGGGGCTAAAAGAGGTAACCTTGAGTAAATTAGTGGGTTATTGCCATCTTTTATTCTTAATTATATGCTAATTAGAGTAAAAGAAAGAGGGTTTGAATAAAAGAAACTAGAAAGAACGAAGAGAGAGAGAGGATCGAATGAGAAGGGGAAAACGAAAAGGTTTGGGAAATTTGCTTGCTTGATCACTAATCTTCGGTGGAGGTAGGTTATGGTTTTTACACTATTCATAGTAAACTCTTAATAGCGAATGATATGTATTGGGTAGTGTTGTAAACCCTTCTATATGCTTAATTGTGTGTTTGCATGTTGTGATTATATAATTGTGATGAAATAAGCATGATGAAGCTATTGAATCTTAAATCTTGAAAAAGAAACCCTAATCTACTTTGTTAATGATGCTGTCTTAGTATAAAAGAAGGCTTGATGAACGAAAGTAGTGAGATTAGGGGATCGGGTGCCACGTTCCGGTACCAGGATAGTATATGAGGATCGGAGTGTGACGTTCCGACACTAGGATAGAATATGGATCGGGTGCCACGTTCCGGTACCAGGATAGTATATGAGGATCGGGTTCCACGTTCCGGTACCAGGATAGTATATGAGGATCGAGTGCCACGTTCCGGTACCAGGATAGTATATGAGGATCGGAGTGTCACGTTCCGACACCAGGATAGTATATGGATCGGGTGCCACGTTCCGATACCAGGATAGAATATGGATCGGGTGTCACGTTCCGACACCAGGATAGTATATGAGGAGCGGAGTGTCACGTACCGACACGAGAGGAATAAAGATAATGAATCTTGAAAGATGTTAATATATTCAATCTAATGAACCTAATTCCCAAATGAGTATGATGAGGAGGCGTGAGTCCTCATTGATGTGCTTGGTGTTGTAACCAAGGGTTATGGTAATAGTAAATGCTGCATGCTAATGATATTAGTTGATTTTATGATGTTATCTGATATATATTGTTTTCTATTTTGAGTTGGCAGATGATACCTACTCAGTACTTGTGTTTGTACTGACCCCTACTTGTATATGTTTTCTTCTGTTCATTGTGGAGTGCAGCAAATGTGTCGTCGTCTTCAACTCAACCGCAACTCTAGCCAGTCTTCATTACTCCGGATATCAGGGTGAGCTAATGCTTCTAGCTTGGACTGGATCCTCCTTTTCATGTCTTGATGCCTTGAAGTTCCGGCATGGACTAGCTGTTTATGTATTTTAGCTTCTTAGATACTCTTAGATTTAGTAAGTTGAAGTAGATGTTCTTGTGATGATGACTTCCAGATTTTGGGGATAATATTGAATTTGTTTTTATTAATGAGTTAAAGTCTTCCGCATTACTTTCTGTTGATATTATATTGAAATGTTAAGGTTTAGATTGGTTGGTTCGCTCACATAGGAGGGTAAGTGTGGATGCCAGTCGCGGCCCGATTTGGATCGTGACAAACTTGGTATCAGAGCATTAGGTTCGTTGGTCTCATCACACAAGAACGAGTCTAGTAGAGTCTTAAGGAACGGTAGGGGGACGCCTTTACTTTTCTTTGAGAGGCTATAAGACTTTAGGAAAATTCCATTCTTTCTTTCTTTCGTTCTATTACTTGGATCCAATTGGTATCTAGGTGATACAAATTGGTATCTGACCATCTTCACTCTATTTCGCAGATGGTTAGAACTAGAGCAACGACTGCGCCAACACCAACACCGGCAAGACAAGAAGCGTCTGAGCCAGCCACTGGGGATGAAGCTTGAAGAGGAGTAGTGGCAAGAGGCCGTGGAAGAGGTCATGGGAAGACGTCCTCTAGAGGAAGAGGACAAGCACCTAGCCCATCTGGTACTAGGGCGGTGACTCCTCCACCGACTGAGGAAGTAGTAAGAGAAGGGGAGGATGGGGAGAATGAACAAGTGCAGAATGAGGAACTACCACCCCAACCTACCCCAGAGATGATAAATCAGGTTCTTGCTTATCTTAGTGGGTTATCTGATCAAGGCCAAGCGCCTCCAGTGTTTTCTACACCAGCACCTCAGGGTCTGAAGGTACAACATGCGGCTATTGTGGCTCCCCGCATGGATGCCTCATTGGAAATAAGCACATTTTCTCGTCTGACTACTGGGCCTGTAATGACAAATGATCAGCATGAACTTTTCAGTAAGTTCTTGAAATTGAAACCTCCAGTCATCAAGGGTGCTGAATCGAAGGATGCTTATGATTTTTTGGTTGACTGTCATGAGCTACTACACAAGATGGGTATAGTAGAACGGTTTGGTGTTGAGTTTGTGACTTATCAGTTTCAAGGGAACGCCAAAATGTGGTGGCGGTCACATGTTGAGTGTCAACCAACAGAGGCACCACCTATGACTTGGGCATCATTCTCTAGCTTGTTTATGGAGAAGTATATCCCCCGGACTTTGAGGGATAGGAAAAGAGATGAGTTCTTGAGCCTAGAGCAAGGTAGGATGTCGGTTACTGCATATGAGGCTAAGTTTCGTGCATTATCCAGGTATGCCACCCAACTTTATTTCAGTCCACAAGAGCGGATTCGCCGTTTTGTGAAGGGGTTGAGATCAGAGTTGCGAATTTTAGCCTTACAGGTAGCGGCTACAACGAAATCTTTTAAAGAAGTGGTAGACTTCGTGATAGAGGTAGAGGGAGTGAAGCCAGATGACTTCACCATGGCATCGACATCAAAAAGGTTTCGAAAGGGAGGTGAGTTTAATGGTTCTTACTCTAGAGGATAGGGTTCAGGAGGTTACTCAGTCCGACCAATTCAGTCTTCACTACAGACTGTAGTTGGGGGTCCACCTCAGACCGGTCAACACTTCTCTGAGAGACCTATGCTTGAATCCAGAGAATGTTATGGATGTGGGGAGACTGGACACATCAATAGGTATTGTCCAAAAACGAATTACAGACCTCCCATAGTCAGAGGTAGAGGTGGTCATGGAAGAGGCCGTCATTCTGGAGGATGTGGTGGTCGAGGTAATAGTGGTCACCAAAACGGCTGGGGTGATGGGAAAACTGTAGCCACTACAGCACAACATGTTAGGGGCAACGGACAAACAGGTGACAGGGCCCATTGTTACGCTTTCCCTGGGCAGTGGAAGCGGAGACATCAGATGTTGTCATCACAGGTAATCTTTTGGTTTGTGATTGCATGGCTTTTGTATTATTTGACCATGGATCCACATTTTCATATGTATCTTCCTCATTTGCTACTGTTCTTAAATTAAATTGTGAATTGCTTGACATGCCTATTCGTGTTTCTACTCCGGTGGGTGAGTCTTTGATAGTTGAGAAGGTGTATAGGTCTTGTCCTGTGACTTTTATGGAGAGCAATACTTATGTAGACTTGGTTATCTTAGAAATGGTTGACTTTGATGTAATTCTGGGTATGACTTGGCTTTCCCCAAATTTTGCGATCTTGGATTGTAATGCTAAAACTGTGACATTAGCCAAGCCTGGGACAGATCCGTTGGTGTGGGAGGGTGACTACACTTCCAATCCAGTTCGTATCATCTCCTTTCTTCGTGCTAAGAGAATGGTTAGTAAAGGGTGTTTAGCTTTCTTGGCACACCTCAGGGATGACACTACCCAAGTACCTTCAATTAAGTCGGTTTCGGTAGTCCGTGAGTTTTTGGATGTGTTCCCTGCAAATCTTCCTGGTATGCCACCAGATAGGGATATTGACTTCTGCATTGATCTTGAACCGGGTACTTGCCCCATTTCTATACCTCCTTATAGAATGGCTCCCGCGGAGTTAAGAGAGTTAAAGGCCCAACTTCAAGAGTTGTTGAGCAAAGGCTTCATTAGACCAAGTGCATCTCCTTGGGGTGCTCCTGTTTTGTTTGTGAAGAAGAAGGATGGAAGCTTTCAAATGTTGATAGACTACAGAGAACTAAATAAGGTAACGGTTAAGAACAAGTATCCCATTCCTCGCATAGATAACTTGTTCGATCAGTTACAAGGTGCTTGTGTCTTCTCTAAGATTGACTTGAGATCTGGTTATCATCAATTGAAAATATGGGCAACGGATGTGCCAAAGACTGCTTTTCGGACCAGGTATGGGCATTACGAATTTGTAGTGATATATTTTGGGCTTAATAATGCCCCTGCTGCTTTCATGAGCTTGATGAATGGGATTTTTAAGCCATATATGGATCTCTTTGTGATCGTATTTATTGATGATATATTGGTATACTCAAAGAGCAAGAAGGAACATGAGGAGCATTTGAGAATGGTACTGGAAATGTTAAGGAAGAAGAAGCTCTATGCCAAATTCTCCAAGTGTGAGTTTTGGCTAGATTCAGTTTCCTTCTTGGGGCACGTGGTGTCTAAGGAGGGCTTGATGGTGGATCCTTCTAAGATTGAGACAGTGAAGAATTGGGTAAGACCTACTAATGTGTCAGAAATAAGGAGCTTTGTTGGTTTAGCTAGCTATACCGTCGATTTGTAAAGGAATTCTCTTCCATTGCTTCCTAATTGACGAACTTGACTAAGCAGAATGTTCCTTTGGTATGGTCGGACGTATGTGAAGAAAGCTTTCAGAAGCTCAAGACTTTGTTGACTACCGCACCAATCCTTACCTTGCCAGTGGAAGGTAAGAATTTCATTGTCTATTGTGATGCATCCTATTCGGGTTTGGGTGCAGTACTAATGCAAGAGAAGAATATAATTGCTTATGCTTCGAGGCAATTAAAGGTGCACGAACGTAATTATCCGACACATGATTTGGAGTTGGCTGCGGTAGTGTTTGCATTAAAGCAATGGAGACACTATTTATATGGAGTCAAGTGTGAAGTCTATACGGATCATCGTAGCCTACAGTATGTCTTTACTCAGAGGGATTTGAATTTGAGACAGAGGAGGTGGATGGAACTACTGAAGGATTATGATGTTACCATCTTGTATCACCCAGGAAAGGCTAATGTTGTGGCGGACGCCTTAAGTAGAAAAGCAGGGATCATGGGTAGTTTAGCCCACTTACAAGTTTCTAAACGTCCATTGGCTAGAGAGGTTCAGACTCTGGCTAATGACTTTATGAGGTTAGAAGTAAATGAGAAGGGAGGATTTTTGGCTAGTGTGTAGGCGAGATCTTCTTTTCTTGACAAGATCAAGGGAAAACAGTTTGATGATGAGAAATTAAGCCGAATTCGTGATATGGTGTTACGAGGAGAGGCTAAAGAAGCAATAATGGATGAGGAAGGTGTTTTGAGAATTAAGGGAAGGGTATGTGTGCCCCGTGTTGATGATTTGATCCACACTATTCTTACAGCGGCTCATAGTTCCGGATATTCTATACATCCTGGTGCAACCACGATGTACCGTGACCTAAAGCAACACTTTTGGTGGAGTAGAATGAAGCGTGATATTGTTGATTTTATTGCCAAATGTCCAAACTGTCAGCAAGTAAAGTATGAACACCATAGGCCTGGAGGGACACTTCAAAGAATGCTCATTCCTGAATGGAAGTGAAAGAATTGCAATGGACTTCGTGGTTGGTCTTCCAAAGACAATGGGTAAGTATGACTCTATTTGGGTAATTGTTGATAGGTTAACTAAGTCTGCTCATTTCATTCCGGTCAAGGTGACTTACAATGCAGAGAAGTTAGCCAAAATCTATGTCTCAGAAATTGTTTGGTTGCATGGGGTTCCACTCTCCATCATATCAGATAGAGGTACGCAGTTTACTTCTATGTTTTGGAAAACATTGCATGCGGAATTGGGTACTAGGTTGGACCTTAGTACTGCGTTCCATCCTCAGACCGATGGTCAGTCTGAGCGAACGATTCAAGTGTTGGAGGATATGTTTCGTGCATGTGTGATAGAATTTGGTGGTCATTGGGATAGCTTCTTACCCTTAGCAGAGTTCTCCTACAACAATAGCTATCACTCAAGCATTGATATGGCCCCATTTGAGGCACTATATGGGAGAAGATATAGGTCTCCCATTGGGTGGTTTGATGCATTTGAGGTTAGACCTTGGGGTACTGACCTTCTGAGAGAATCATTAGATAAAGTTAAATCTATTCAAGAAAAGTTGTTAGCGGCGCAAAGTAGGCAAAAGGAATATGCAGATCAAAAGGTTAGAGACTTGGAGTTCATGGAGGGTGAACAAGTCTTGCTGAAGGTTTCACCCATGAAAGGGGTAATGCGTTTTGGTAAAAGGGGTAAATTAAGCCCAAGGTATATTGGTCCCTTTGAAGTACTTAAGCGAGTAGGGGAGGTGGTTTATGAGTTAGCCTTGCCTCCAGGGCTGTCCGGAGTGCATCCGGTATTTCACGTGTCTATGCAAAAAAGATTCCCACACCTGTTTACAGACTCAGGTACTCCTGTTCGCCCTTGTTTTTCTTCTTGTGATCATTCGGGGACGATTGATGGGTAAATTGGTATCTATTGTAACGACCTGTTTAGTCGTTTCAAGCAGCAGATTTTATTTCTGGAAAAACTGGCTGAGACGACGGAACCCACGATGGACCGTCATGAGCACGACGGACCGTTGAGGGGTTCTCATTCCAAAACACTTAGAATTCTGAAATTTGGGTACTGAAATTGACTCTTTGAACTTCGTAACGGAATGGCAGGACGAACCATCACAGGAGTGACGGACCGTCACAGACTCTTTAGAGAATTGAGTCTCTGAACTCTGTGACGGAGCAGCAGGACGGAACGTTGCAGGCGCAACGGGCCGTCACAGGCTGCGTAATCCCAGGCAGGATCGGATTTCCGTAATTATTTTAAGGGGCGTTTTGGACAATTCCGGCTTATAATTATAAAGTCAGTGGTTTAATATTAATAACTCAATTACTTGGGGGCTAAAAGAGGTAACCTTGAGTAAATTAGTGGGTTATTATTGTCATCTTTTATTCATAATTATATGCTAATTAGGGTAAAAGAAAGAGGGTTTGAATAAAGAAAATAGAAAGAACGAAGAGAGAGAGAGGATCGAACGAGAAGGGGAAAACGAAAAGGTTTGGGAAATTTGCTTGCTTGATCACTAATCTTCGGTGGAGGTAGGTTATGGTTTTTACACTATTCGTAGTAAACTCTTAGTAGCGAATGATACGTATTGGGTAGTGTTGTAAACCCTTCTATATGCTTAATTGTGTGTTTGCATGTTGTGATTATATAATTGTGATGAAATAAGCATGATGAAGCTATTGAATCTTAAATCTTGAAAAAGAAACCCTAATCTACTATGTTAATGATGATGCCTTAGTATAAAAGAAGGCTTGATGAATGAAAGTAATGAGATTAGGGGATCGGGTGCCACGTTCCAGTACCAGGATAGCATATGAAGATCGGAGTATTACGTTCCGACACCAGGATAGAATATGGATCGGGTGCCACGTTCCGGTACCAGGATAGTATATGAGGATCGGGTGCCACGTTTCGATACCAGGATAGTATATGAGGATAGGGTGCCACGTTCCGGTACCAGGATAGTATATAAGGATCGAAGTGTCACGTTCCGACACCAGGATAGTATATGGATCGGGTGCCACATTTCGGTACCAGGATAGAATATAGATCGGGTGTCACGTTCCGACACCAGGATAGAATGAGGATTGGAGTGTCACGTTCCGACACCAGGATAGTATATGAGGAGCAGAGTGTCACGTAACGACATGAGAGGAATAAAGATAATGAATCTTGAAAGATGTTAAATATATTCAATCTAATGAACCTAATTCCCAAATGAGTATGATGAGGAGGCGTGAGCCCTCATTGATGTGCTTGGTGTTGTAACCAAGGGTTATGGTAATAGTAAATGCTGCATGCTAACGATATTAGTTGATTTTATGATGCTATCTGATATATACTGTTTTCTATTTTGAGTTGGCCGATGATACCTACTCAGTACTTGTGTTTGTACTGACCCCTACTTGTATATGTTTTCTTCTGTTCATTGTGGAGTGCAGCAAATGTGCCGTCGTCTTCAACTCAACCGCAACTCTAGCCAGTCTTCATTACTCCGGATATCAGGGTGAGCTAATGCTTCTAGCTTGGACTGGATCCTCCTCTTCATGTCTTGATGCCTTGAAGTTCCGGCATGGACTAGCTGTTTATGTATTTTAGCTTCTTAGATACTCTTAGATTTAGTAAGTTGAAGTAGATGTTTTTTGTGATGATGACTTCCAGATTTTGGGGATAATAATAGTTGTTGAGTTTTTAGAAGTTATTGAATTGGTTTTTATTAATGAGTTTAAGTCTTCCGCATTACTTTTTGTTGATATTATATTGAAATGTTAAGGTTTAGATTGGTTGGTTCGCTCACATAGGAGGGTAAGTGTGGGTGTCAGTCGCGGCCCGATTTGGGTCGTGACAGAAATCCTTCAAGCTAATTTTTCCCCTAAAAAATTGAACATTTATTTTTTATTTTTTGTTTTTGTAATGGCAATATTAACCTTAATTTTTTTCAATAATATTTTCAACATCACACGCACTTATACTATGTGATTTATAATAATTTTATATTAAAAGAAGTGCCCACAAGTCGGAAATTCTAGATCCGCCACTTTCAAATGTTGACCATGACCAACACTAAGCTTATGAATAACTATTTCATCCGTTTAAAAAAGAATAATCTCTTTTTCTTTTTAGTCTGTTTAAAAAAGAATGACCTCTGTCGTTTTTTTGGTAACATTTTAATTTCAACTTTTCACGTGACATGTTTAAGGCCACAAAATTATAGGGTAATTTTGTGCATTTCACATAACTTTAATTTAGACCTACAAGATTCAAAATTCATCTTTATTTCTTAAACTTTGTGCTAAGTCAAACCAAATCGTTCTTTTTGAAATAGATAGAGTATTTTTTAAGACAATATAATATGCTCGTTCAGTCCAAATCTGCTAAGTGTCAGTGTCTCTCAAACAGAAGTCGAAAGAAAAGAAATCACACAAGAAATATCCAACTCAATAAGGTGCAATAAACTTAAGAAGATGACAATGACTTAAAAGCTGGTCAAACCTTCTTTTAAGTTATAATGAGATTTTTTAATGTGTTTGTCAAGGTTAAAGTAACTTAAAATAAGTTTAAACTGACATGAAAAAAAGAGTTAAAAACCAAAAGTAGGTTACTCCTGTTTTTTTATTTTTTAACTTAGAAGTCATTTAAATTTTACTTTAGATTTTTTTTACTTTAAAACTATTTTTTAAGTCAACCCAACCAAACTCTAAAACATCAAATGCGAAACAAGAGGTTGAATCAAAGGAACGAGAGAAGACACAAACAAGTCAAATTGTTCGCTTTCAAAAATGAGGAGTAAGGTTCGAGACTTTCCACTTTCCAATTTCAATTTGGGGACATATTTATCTATAGGGTTTGTTTGAAAATTATTAGGTAATAATTATCAGTCTAACAAGTATACAATCTAGTAATTACGTCGATTTACTTATGTGTCACAATATAACTACAATGTAATTATAAGTATGCGTTTGGTTTCATCACAAGTGCAATGATAATGTTATATTAAACTTTAGTAGTAAAAGTTAATGATCAAATTTTTTAAAAAAAATTTAGATAAATAAAGATCTTTATAAATGATATTAAATTAAATATTTAGGACATATATTGTCATATATATATGTGTGGGGGATTGTATTTAAAAATATATAATGTTATTATAAGCTAATTATTTTTTTTAATTTCTTCCTTTTACTCCTATTTTTATTTTTGTTTAATTTATTTTTTATTTTTATGATTCGAATATTTTCTAAAAAATATTATTTTAATTTATACTTCAGTTCCTTCTCATTATCAACCTCATGTGATTCCATGCAATTTTTTACACTATCTATTTTTTTTTATAGATATTATTTTTTTAGTATTCTAATTTTTAAATTTAAGTAGAATTTATAATGGAATAAGGTTATAGTCTTATGGGCTTGTGTTTTTTTTTCTTTTAAATCGTACGTATATACGTTATGTTGATATTTGACATAACAATATTATGTTAAACTTTTTGTTTTAATTAGAACTTATGTTATCTTTTAAATTTTATTTGTTATTGGAGTATTAACTCGTTGTTTTACATTGCAAGCTACTTTTATAAGTTAGACTTGACAGATTATATTTTTGTTAAATATTTTTATTACTTTATGACATTATATTTATAGTATTAATCTTTTGCCAAACGTGTATTGCTGATGTTCATAGAAATTTTGTACTTTTAGCTTTATGATTAATTTAATTAAAATATATTAATTTTAAAAAATAAATTAATTATTATTTTTATAATATTTGTTAAAAACATATGTTTTTTTTTTGCAATTTCCTTTAACCCAACCATTCTTAAATTGACTCTATATGTCTCTATGGATGTTACTTGATTTGAAAATCAACCCGATTTTCATGACCCAACCAAGAAAACCTTGAGTCATCAACAAGGTGCCATTATTTTCTGGTTTGAAGAAAAGTTTCTATTACAACATATGCATTGATACATTAATATATATCATGTTTTCCAGTCTTTACCTGCAATTTTTTTCCATATTCATCATTTTAACGAGGATAAGGAGTATATATATTTTGGGGAAAAAATAGAAGATATATAGAAAATTGGGTTCAAAGACAATTAAGTTTTTATTCATATTTTGAATATATTTGAAATAACAAAATAAATTAAAACAGACAATATATTTCTTATACATTCATAATTTGAATAAAAATTGAATCTAAACCCAACTCTCCCTTTCTATTCTATGTTTTTCTCATTATATATAAACTCTTTCTCCTCCCCTCTTTAAAACGATGATAATGAAAGCAACAAAAATGTCGGGACAAAATGGGCAATATGGTATGTTGATGTAGCTTCGCATTTGTGGTGAAAGAACTTTTCTTCGAGGCAAGGTACAATAGCTCATATAAGGAGTCACTTCAAGGATGACTTGTTTAAACGAAGCCCCCCAAAGAAAAGTGGTTGGGATAATTTTTTAATTAACCATAGCAGAGAAGGGTTCAACTACAACAAATCAAGACCCAACAACAACTACAACAAATTTTAGTTTAGCAACATTTGGCATTGATTAAAAAAATATTCATCAATTTTTTCCATCTCAACTTTGTAGGACAGATTTCAACCATGACCCTAGGAATGATTTGAGGCTTTGTGATATAAATATTCTAGCTTGTGTTAAGGCTAATCTTACTGACGATGAGGAAAATGTTAATTTGAGTCTTCTTGATAAGAAAAATGATTGTTTTATCATTGATAAGTCTCGAGCCTAGATAAAATATTAATATAACAAATCCTCAAATGATGTCTGGGGGGGCTATGGTCAACATTTGTTAGAAAAAGTGGGAGATTGACAATTGATGAACATTTGTTCAATAAACATTTGATGAACATTGCAGAAGAATCTATTGTTGATATAACTGGGAATTGCTAAGTTAGTAGTAGAATTGTAGAAACCTATTGCTATTGTTGACTTGAAAACCACAAGAACACTTTTCTTTGTGTTTTTTTTATAATAATAAAAAAAATTCTTAAACTCACTCCGAGTTTATGCTACTATTCATTGGGTTAAAGAAAATATTCTTTTATAACATATGCATTGGTACATCAACATATCATGATTTCTGTTTTATCCCAACATTTTTGTTGGTTCAATGTTCATCGTCTTACGGGGAGATGAGGGGTATAGTAAAGAGAGCAAAAATAGAAGAGGCGAGGGGCTTTGAGTTGGAAGACATTTTAACTTTTATTTAGATTTTAGATGTATAAAAATTATGATGACTATTTCACTTTATTTTTTTTATTTGTCACCAGTGCATTTATTTTATTTCTCAAAAAAAGGAAACTGAATAGATAAATAACTTATACGAACTTACTAAATTTTAATCATTATCATGATATTTAATTTGGAAGAATATCTCTAAACTTAGTGTGTTTATTTAGAACCCTCTAAATTAATAAAAATATTACTTATCCTTCTACTTTGAATAATCTTACATGATATCATCATTAGAGAGTGAGATACACTCATGTAGATTTTTTTATTCATGTGACATTTTTTATGATAATTTTTTTAAAAAAAAGATTGTACATTATTTTTTATATAAATTTTTTTCCTAGAACTTCACTTTTTAGGAAAAAGAATTATTTGTATAAAAATAATAAAGCTTGGTAAATTTTTGTTTTACATAATTTACCCTAAAGAAATGAATTCTTGAAATAGATAGTTATTATACCTATATAAGATAAACTTTTTTTAAAATATAATTTTTACCTTTCTATTCTGTTAATTTTTTTTATCTAACTTAAAATAAAGGAGGTTTAACTAACTATTATAGATGAATAAGTTGTTTCGAAGAAAGAGGGGGCAATCATGATGTACCAAGGCACTTCATCTACTTCTTTGGCAGTGTCAAATAATCATTAGCAATTGAAACATGGCAAGACAACCCACATCTTTATCTCCACGTATATGGTAAGTTGGGGAACCCAAATCTTGAGAAGTAACCTATGTATAACCATTTAGCATTTATAAAAATTAGTTGAGGCCGTTTTTCAGATTTGATATCAACTAAAAATTCATATATCTTTCAACGTCAAGTCATATATAGCTATATGAATCTACTCCTAACTAAAAAATAAAAATTTGATCAATGAAAGAGAAATAGGATAGAATGAATCTTTCATTTTATTGATAGAAGTCTAACTATAAATATTGATTAAGAAATCTAATTAAAACATGAGAAAAATCAAATTTCGGATGAACGTTGTCTTGATATAGTACAATTTGATCTCAAAATAAGAGTTTTTTTTTATCATGGCATATGGAATCTATTGAGGAAGCATGTTAGCTCTTCAAATCATGCTATGCAATCATATATTACCGAATACAATAGTTGAAGTAGCCAAAAATAAGAAAAGTGCGAACTTCTTCAAACTAAAACAAAAAACGCAATAAATCAATTCTAAAATTTACCCTAAGCACAAACAATTAGACTAAAATAGAAATCAAAATTGAAACTCATATAAAGAAATGAATCTATTGAAACACAAAAATAAAAAGGAATTTACACAAATAAAACATAAATGCAAAAATTTAAACTCAAATAAAAAAAGAATCTACTCTAAGCAATATAAAGTATAAACTAAGAAAAATAGGAGTGGAGAGGACACAATTATCTCTTGTAGAGCAGGAACTAGGACGACGACCTAAAATCCTTTTAACATCTTCGTCCACAAACAAACCAGAAAATCTCTAAATTCATAGGATGAACCATCATGAGTTCTTTTTATGCAAGAGCACTGCTCTTACACCTAAGTATCCCTAAATTTCCTCTGTTCATTCAATGCATAGAGATGACTATTACATATATTTTATTTTTAGGGTAAATCATGCCCAAAAACGTTGTGGGACTTTTGAATGGAAAAATTACGTAGGTAATAAATTATAAGACCAAAATTACCAATAATAAATATTCTATTAGATATTCACTCATAATATCATATTAATTCCTAAGTAACTTGAATACTAATAAATAGATGTTGACGCCCAATTTTGGACCTCCACAATATAAATCAATTATCAAGCTTCTTAAATTCCAAATGATTTGAAATAATTAATTTTTTATAAAGTTCAAAATATTTTTCAAGTTAATTAGTTTAGAGTTAAGTTAATTATTTTATTTTATTAAGATGAAAATGCTCGATAGTTTAATTATATTAATTCATCTTATACTAATCGAATTTACTAAATGAATTCAATTCAGCTACGTTTGTAATTTCGAATGGCTATAATCACAATCTGTGTTGCCAAGTCTTAAATCCATTTATTTTGATATTACAAAAACACAGCTCACTCCCATTTCCTTTGAGTTCCCAGCCCAATAACAATACATTCAGTAACCCATCAGCAGCCCAACCTATAAAAAATCCATGAGTTGGTTCGTCCTTGCTCCTCGAGTTGGACGACTCTCATCTTCTATCCCTAGAAAATTGTACAATATCGGTACAATTGATAGTTGGCCAACCTATGAAAAATGATTTCTTCTTCATTTGAGTACTGTCTTTGGCATAGTACATAAAAGTATGCCTTTGCCTCATTTTATATTTATGTCCTTCAATGTTGACTGCGTATAAATAATCACTTAAACTTGTATTAAATTGAACAAATAGACACATAACCAAAGACAGTACTCAAATGAATAGAGGCCAAAGACAGTACTCAAATGAAGAAGAAATCATTCAGTCCACTGCTTTAGAATCGATAGGGTCATTTATAATCAATTGTCTTATTACTATTTCAGAATCTTTGTTTCATCCATTAAACATCTTTTGCTGCTCACCTTGAACAAAATTAAGGCCCATTTTGAATTTTCAGCAAGATCTCTAGTTTAAGACAGGGGAAGTGGGCCCAAAATGAAATTAGGCCCAAGTATTGGTTTAGACGAACATAAAATCAGTCTTGGACCCAAATATCTTTCTCTTTATTATCTATGTTATATATTTATTTAATAATCATCGTCTCCTTATTTGTTAGTCATATTTTAAGGTTGTTCCTAACTCAAATCCCAAGTATAGCCATTTTTGAATTAGTTATCAACTTTGTTTTAAAATTAAAATAAGTGCTTGCTTTTTCAATTTGGTTTTCAAAGACTCTTAAATGTTTAGTTCCAAATGTTTTCTTACATCTCTTTCCCCTTTAATTGTTTTAATCCTTAAAGTTTGTTTTGTAAGGATTTTAATGATTTTGAAAACATAAACAATCTAACATTCAGAAATCATATCAGTTATTTAGGGTTGCAGAACTATATGATTTTCACATAAATGTATTCCTACGATAATTAGATCAAGAACATATACCTGAATCAACCATTATAATTCTTGACTTGATTGAGCGGAAGTCTTTTTTTTTGTTCTTCAGAAGTTGTTTCTCTCTCTTGTCTTATACTTTATGAATAGCTTTGAAGAATAAGATTATATATTTATGGCAGAGAGAGGAACCTTTAAATAGAGTGTGTTTAACATCATTCCCACCTTTCCATCATGGTGAGTAGTGGAGATAATGGATAGTTGGAAGAGGTAATGGGTAAAGGGAAAGACTTAATGGGTAGTTGGAATAACTTTTGACTTCCCCACTTCTCCACACATGTAAGTAACTTCTCCACATATCAAATTATTCGAATTTAGTTAGAAATTAAATATTAACCAAAATAATATTAATGTGAGTGAGTCATAAAACTAACATTCTCACTTGACACACGTAACATCATCTACTTCATGGTTTAATAAACATTTCAATTACAATGTGCACGTATACTAAATTCAACATTAGTTGATGTTATTAAGTAAATCAACTAATATAAATCATGGCGGTTGTACACCACTTTATTTGGGATAGTCCCTTCCATGCACTACAATATTAGTCTATTGTCCAACAAAACATTTCAAATACATAATGGGTCTACCATAATGCTTCGAATATCTTTATCTAAAACAAAACATGTCATCATCATTCTCAATATAACGTATACAAGAGAAAACATCTAATAACAGAAACATTTATATAGTTGAGCTCAAAGTGTCAATTGCATAAACATAATATAATCTTTACATAAAGTCAGTCACTGCTATTAATAAGACACATTCTTTCAACATGTTCAACAAATATTTTGAGCGGTAATCCTTTCGTCATAGGATCAACAATCATAAGCTTGGTGCTAATGTGTTCAATTGTAACTTTATTTCTGGACTTCTTTTTTAACTGAAAAGTATTCAACTCCATATGTTTGGCCCCCTTAGAATACTTAGCCGTTTTAGATAAGAAGAATGCTGCAGTATTATCACAATAAATTTTCAGCGGCTTGGAAATATTGTCGACTAGTCCAAGTCCTGAAATAAAGTTCCGCACCCAATTAACCTAAACTGTGGCCTCAAATTATGCCACAAACTCAGCTTCCATAGTGGATGCAGCTATAACAGACTGCTTCGCACTATTCCATGATATTGCTCCTCCAGCTAATAGGAACAAATATTCAAATGTGGATTTTCTTGTATCCACACAACCAGCATAATCTGAATCTGAATATCCAATCACATCAAGATGATCAGATCTTCTATAAGTGAGCATATGATCTTTAGTTCCTTGCAAGTATCTCAACATTTTCTGCGCAGTTTTTCAGTGATCCATTTCTAGATTACTTTGATAACGACCCAACATTCCAACAGCAAACTGATGTCTGGTCTAGTACATGTTTGGGGATACATTAGACTCCCAACTATTGAAGCATAAGGAATATCATTCATTTTCTTACGTTCCAATTCATTCTTTTGATATTGATTGAGACTAAATTTATCTTCTTTTCTGAATTGGAATGGGACTTGATCAGCATTTTTCCATTCTAAATCTCTCTAACACTTTATTAATATATTCTTTCTGAGACAAACCTAATAATTCTTGTGATCTATTTCGAAATATTGCCATCCCAATCACATATGATGTCTCTCCCATATCTTTCATTTCAAAATTGTTAGATAGATATCTTTTGGTATCATGCAACAAATAAAGATCATCAGTAGCAAGTAAGATGTCATCAACGTACAGGACAAACACAATAAAGTTACTCCTACTAACCTTTAGATATATACACCGATCAACAGTGTTTTACTTAAATCAAAACTTACAATAGTTTCATTAAACTTAAGATACCATTGTGGGAAAACTTGTTTAAGTCCGTATAATGACTTCTTAAGTTTACACACCATGTGTTCCTTTCCTTTACAAGAAAACCCTTCAGGTTGATTCATATAAACTTCTTCCTCCAAATTTCCATTAAGAAAGGTAATTTTCACATCCATTTGATGTAGCTCTAAGTCATAATGAGCTACTAAAGCCATTATAATTTTGAGTGAATTTTTTTGTAGAGACGGGTGAAAATGTTTCCTTATAGTCGATGTCATCTTTTTGAGTGAAACCTTTTGCATTAAGTCTGGCCTTGTGACGTTCAATGTTGCCAGTTGAGTCACGTTTGGTCTTAAAGACCCATTTGCACCCAACTCTTTTGCAACCTTCTGGTAATTCAACAAGGTCCCATACTTCATTTTGTTCCATAGATTTCAACTCATCTTTCATATCATTTATCCATCTATCAGAATTATTACTTTCAATAGCTTGTGAAAATAAAACTGGATCATTGTCAATTCCCAAGTCAATTTCTGACTCGTGTAAATATACCAAATAATTATCAGAAATAACAGATCTCTTTTGTCTTTGAGATTTGTTTAATGCTACTTCTTGTGGTACATCTACTGCAGGTTCATCAATTATCGCTTTATTGAGATTAACAGAAGCATTAATTTGTTGTTCTTGTTGATTTTTAGGTTGTGCAACAACTTTAGGAACAACATCTTTAAAGTAAGTAAAAGATAGAGAAAATCTCACCCTAACTTCTTTAATTTCCACTTTATGTGATTCATCAGTCCCTCTAAATTCACCATTCTCAATGAACCTAGCATTTCCAGTTTCAAATATTCTTATACTATGATTAGGACAGTAAAATTTATACCTTTTGATTATTCTGGATAATCACTCTAAACTTAAAAAGCCTTTAAAATTCTTAAACCTAAACTTCAAACTCTAGAAAACCCAAAACCCAATGAACAAACCACTGGTTGTTCTTGAATCCAGTTTCTTTTCTTGTGAGTTATAAACTCTAACTTCTGTCGGGCAACCCAAAACATGGAGGTGCCTTAAACTAGGTTTTCTACCAGTCCATAGTTCAAAAGGAGACTTTGGGACTACTTTACTAGGAACCCTATTAAGTAAGTAAATGAAAGTCCTTAAAGAATACATCCACAATGAAAGAAGAATAAATGAATTACTTAAAATACTCCTAACCATGTCCATTAATGTAAGATTACATCTTTTTGCTATACCATTTTATTGTGGTGTTTCAGGCATTGTGTATTGAGCATATATGCCATGCTTTTAGAGGAATTTAGCAAATGGACCTGGGTGTTGTCCATTCATATCTTCGATAATATTCACCACCTCTATCTGACCTGATTATTTTAACCTTTCTATCTAATTGTCTTTTAACCTCAGTAATAAAGACCTCTAAAGCATTTATCGCTTGAGATTTTTTATGCCAAAAATGGACATATCCATAATGTGAAAAATCGTCAATAAAAGTGATAAAATATTTTTCTTTACTGAAAGATGCAATATCAAAAGGACACATATATCAGTGTGTATAATTTCAAGAAGTTGTGTGCTTCTTGTGGCTCCTTTGTTTGTGTGTCTTGTTTGTTTTTCTTTAATACAATCCACACAAATGTTAAGGTCTGAAAAATTCATATTTAAAAGAATTTCATTATTAACTAATCTTTCCAATATTTCTTTGGAATGTGACCTAAACGTTTGTCCCACAAGAAAACAGATTGTTCATTCATCAAACTTCATTTGGTTCCAATATTATGATGTAGAGTTAAGGGTGTTTAGACAAATAGATTATCAAGATTCAATTTGTATAAGTTATCACAAAGAGTACTAGTACCAATGAGATAATGTTTAAACAAACTAAAACATCCATTATCGAAATTAAAAGAGTATCAGTCTTATCCAACTTAGACAAAGAAACTAAATTTCTCAAAAAAGAAGGTACATAACAAGTTTCAAGTAAATCTAAGTGGGAGCTCAGTATCAAGGATCAGACGGTAAGTTCCTATAATTTTGACTGGAGCCTTCACGCTATTCCCCATATACACATATCTTTCATTCCGATTTATGGTTTGTGTTGTAAGGAATCCCTGCATAGTATTAAAAACATGAACAATAAAATCAGAGTCAATCCACCAAGTATTATAAGAAACTTCAATTATATTTGATTCAAGACATCTAAAAGCACTAGACTTACCTTTCTTCTCGAGTCATGCTTACATTTCAGGAAATCTTTATGAAAGTGTCTAGATTTTTCATAGAAAACACTTATCGTTTTTGTGTTCCGTCTATGAACTTGAGAGGAGGACTCATTAACATTATGGTGCCTCTGTTTTCCTTTAGCATGTTTCTTTCCTTTCTTTTAAACTCCTTGATGACTTACAAAGTTAATAGAGAGGGTTCCTTGATTCTTGAGTCTTACTTCCTCTTGAACCAACATTTCGTGCAATTCATGCACGTTCGCTTTATCTTTCATGGTGTTGTAGTTCATTTGAAAAGGGTCATATTCAGAAGGTAATAAGTTGATAATAAATTGTACAAGAAAATTTTGTTCCACTTCCATTTCCAAAGACTTAAGTCTTGCTGCTACGTTTGTCATTTCAATGACATGCTCATGCATGGTACGTGAACCATCAAACTTCATGGTGGTCAAAGTACCCATTAGTGTCTCAGCAAGATACGTATCAGCAGTTTGAAAGGATTCTTTCACAAATTTCATAAAATCTTTTGCATTTCAGTTTTGAGAAGAGTAATCTTTATGTTGCTCGCAATATTCATTCGCATAAACATTATGCTAATCTGTTAGATCGATTCCAGTGCTTATAATGAGACCTTTGTTCAGTATTGCTAATTTCAGTAATAGCAGTTGACTTCTCAATGTAAAGTGCAACATCAAGATCTAAAACTCTAAGATGAAATTTGATCTGTTCGCACCAATCTGAGAAGTTAAGACCGTTAAAGGTCGTAATAGAGGTAGAGTTTGAATGAATAGCAAATGCTGCAAATATAATATACTCATTTGTTAATACTTTGAGTTATGAATTTTAACTTACTATCAAATTCATAAATGGTTTATAAATTCTTAAATGTATATTAATGTCCTCCCTTTAGTGAAACATCAAAATACAACTTTAGACATAATGATGCTTCGATGTGAATTTAACGTAATTTAATATTTTAGTGTGTCAATCAATAATATTTATTATCTTTGGATAAATAAATAAAACTGACGACACATCTAAATTATCTCCTTAATGTTCAATGGTTATAAAATGAAATAATCAACCTTTGGGTGATTCGTAAATATTTTACAACCAAAAGCTTCAATATATCCATAAGTGTTATATCAGTTATAAGCATAAAAAATAATTGATTATTGAATATACATTTAGTTATTATTATTTTGAATTAAATCTTCAAAGAATAGACCACTTTGGTGATTAACTAATTTAATATGCATAATTTCAAAATAAAATACATTATGATAGTGAATTTAAGATATATTAGTCCAAATAAATATTATGTTTTAGTATGATTTGACTAACTAATTAAGTTCAATAAGTAAAGATTTAATTAAAGTTAAATTTCATTGGGATAGCCCGTCGAAATGAATCATAAATGATAAGCATACGTTGCAAAAGTCCAAGATGTAATCTCATTCTACAAATCCAATTTAGTGTCACATGTTAACTGACGTAGCTTACCAAGTAAAGTGAAGGAGCTAATACGATTATTTGACGTATCAAGTGACATAACATGCCTAGCCAAATCAAAGACAAATAAAAATATGTCACATGCGTACAAGTGACATATTTTGAATAATCAAATATCATCATGCCACTTAAATCAGATTGATCAAAGGAAGTCTCTGCTAATCACAACTCTTCCTTTCTATAACATAAATAGAGGTTCACGTCGTTAAGAAAAAAACAGAATTACAACAAGTAGCAAGAGAGAGAGAGCTCGTGGATCAAGCACTACAATATTTTCTAAAAACCTACAAGTTCAAGTATTCGGGCACTCAAGTTCAAGAAATAACTCAAGTTCAAGATCGACAGATTTAAGAATAAGCTCAAATGACCTTGAAGTAAAGACCAAGTTCATCAAGATTCAAGATCAAGATCGAAGACCCTTGAATCCAAGTATGAGTCATGTACAAGTCCATTAAGATTCAATATTAAGTCCAAAATTGTCACGATTCGAAATATCAAGTCATGATGACATGTAATAACAACCCACCATTGAATAAGCCAAATCCATAACCCAAAACTAGAAGAAACAAGCTATCACGTGAAAGAGGAGAATGTGGAGAAGAAAGAAAAAAATATAAAAAAAAAAAGAAACAAGATATACATATCATACCCCACGATCAAATATAGTCGAGTCATTAATTACAAAAGGAGTACAAGATAAATTACCTTTTATTTATATTTTTTTATATAATAAGCCAACAAGGGTTGGACTATCACAATATCATACAATTGTACAAAATGCTATTCTAATTGTAGTATAAAATGTTGGGTTATGGGTCTTTTTTCCCTTCCTATGTGGATAAATAAAAGCCCAATTTGGACCAACCCATTTTTGCCCATAGGCCCATTCTTATGAGACAAATATAAACCTATTTAGGGTCTTATTTTCAGACATACAGAGAGTTTTTTAGCAGCCAAAAAGAGAGAAAAAGAGCAGATTTTCGCAGTCAAATTTCAGCCATAACAGCCAACTTCAAATTGTGATTCCCACTTCGTTTCTTGTCCGATTGAGCTGATTTTTGGACAGCATATTATCTTCATCTCAACCTTTGATTAGGAACTGACATAGTTGTATTTGGTGGCCTGCAGCTTCAGTTTTGCTGTCGTGAATAGTAGCTGCGAAATTGGTGATTTTGCTCCTTTAATTCTCTAGATTTGGTGCAATCTTATTTTGTTGTTGCTAGTTGTTTGGCACTTGTTTTGTGGCCAATTTTGGAGAACAATATTGTAACTCTTGGTGATTATAGTGGAGCTTTTGGTCCCGTGGTTTTTTTACTCTTCACATCGAAGGGTTTTCCACGTAAATCTTTGTGTCTTGTGTGATTGGTTTATCATTGCCTTGTTATATTTGTTTGATTGAATTACTTGTTGTCTTACTATCATATTGCTTGTGGTTGTTTGCCTTCTCTTGGTTCAAATCGAAAAGGGAAAGTATAGACTTGGGTATTTATCCGTTGTTATCCTGTCAGGCATTCTTTGTTAGTGCCTTGTCTTTCCCAACAAAGTGGTATCAGAGCATTGGTTATTGTTGATTGTCGTTTTGAATGATGGAGGCAAATATGAGCAAAATGGTGTGTTTAAATGGTAGTAACTATCATATTTGAAAAGGCAAGATGAAAGATCTTCTATTTGTCAAGAAGATGCATTTACCTGTGTTTGCTTCTAATAAGCCTCAGTCTTTGAATGATGAAGAATGGGAATTTGAGCATCTGCAGGTTTGTGGCTATATTAGACAATGGGTTGAAGATAATGTTAGAAATCATATTGTGAATGAGACACATGCCAAAAGTTTGTGGGACAAGCTCGAGACACTTTATGCTTCGAAGACTGGCAACAATAAGTTGTTCCTATTGAAACAATTAATGAATATCAGGTATAAAGAGGGCACTCCTATTTCTGATCATATTAATGATTTTCAGGGTGTTCTTGACCAGCTGTCCGGAATGGGTGTAAAGTTTGATGATGAGATACAGGGACTTTGGCTTCTTAATACTCTGCCAGACTCTTGGGAAACTCTTCGTGTTTCTTTGACTAATTCTGCTCCCAGTGGTATTGTAACCATGGAATATAGTAAGAGTGGTGTCTTGAATGAAGAAATGAGAAGAAGATCTCAAGCCTTATCTTCTTCAGCTTCACACTCCGATGTTTTGGTTACTGAAGATAGGGGGAGAAACAAGTCCAGAGGTCAGAATGATAGAGGTAAAAGTAGAAGAAAGTCAAAATCTAAATACAAGAATATTACATGTGACTATTGCCACAAGAATGGGCATATCATGAAATATTGTTACAAGCACAAGAGAGATATGAGACAACAAAAGAGAGAAGGCGATAATGAAAATCGTGTTGCTGTTGTTGCTAATGATGATCTTCTTGTTTCTTGTGATGCAAATGATATTAATCTTGTTCGTGATGAGTCTAGCTGGTTTGTGGATTCTGGTGCTACTTCTCATGTCACGCCAAAGAAGGAATTATTTTCTTCTTATACTCCAGGTAATTTTGGAACGTTGAAAATGGGCAACAATCATGAAGTTGAAGTTATTGGCATTGGGACAGTTTGTTTGGAAAGTAACAATGGTTCCAAACTAGTTCTTAATAATGTCAAGCATGCTCCAGATGTTCGCTTGAATTTGATTTCTGTGGGATATCTTGATGATGAGGGTTATGTTAATACATTTGGTGTTGGCCAGTTGAAGCTTAGTAGAGGTTTGATGGTTGTGGCCCGTGGTGACAAGTTGTCTAACTTGTATGTATTTCAGGGCTCCATGTCCAGAGACTCAGTAAATTTGGTGGAGAATGATACTTCATCAGAGTTATGGCATAGAAGGCTGAGTCATATGAGCGAGAAGGGGATTGATAGTTTGGCTAAGAAAAATTTGCTTTCTGGAGTGAAACAAGCAAAGTTGAAGAAATGTGTTCATTGCTTAGCCGGTAAACAGAACAGAGTTTCTTTTCAGAGTCATCCGCCTTCAAGAAAGCTCGATTTGCTGGAATTGGTACATTCTAATTTGTGTGGTCCTTTTAAGGTAAGATCTCATGGTGGTGCACTTTACTTTGTGACTTTTATTGATGATCATTCTCGCAAACTCTGGGTATTTCCTTTGAAGTCCAAGGATCAAGTACTTGATGTGTTCAAGAGTTTTCAGGCCTTGGTTGAAAGACAAACAGGGAAGACATTGAAATGCATCCGCTCAGATAATGGTGGTGAGTATATTGGTCCTTTTGATAGATATTGCAGAGAGCAGGGTATTAGGCATCAGAAAACTCCTCCAAAGACTCCTCAGTTAAATGGTTTAGCAGAGAGGATGAACAGAACTCTAGTTGAGAGGGTTAGATGTATGCTTTCAGATGCTAAGCTGTCAGATTCCTTTTGGGCAGAAGCACTTAATACTGCTGCTTATGTTATCAATTTATCTCCTGCTGTTGCTTTAGATGGTGATGTCCCTGACAGAGTTTGGACTGGTAAGAATGTTTCTTATGATCATCTTAGAGTCTTTGGGTGTAAAGCCTTTGTACATGTTCCTAAGGATGAAAAGTCAAAGTTGGATGTTAAAACTAGGCAGTGTATCTTCATTGGTTATGGTCAAGATGAATTTGGCTATCGTTTCTATGATCCTGTTGAGAAGAAACTTGTTAGAAGTCGTGATGTTGTGTTCTTTGAAGACCAAACAATTGAAGATTTTGACAAAGCTGACAAGGCTAATTTTCAGACTAGTGAGAGCTTAGTTGATGTTGATCCAGTTCCTTTGAATATTGCACCGGAAGAAAATCTTCATAATGATGAAAATCAAATTGATAATGAAGATGGTGATCATGTTCAGAATGACCGGCATGATGTTGTTGATGCTCCAGTGCAAGATGGTGTGGTTGTCCAACAACCAATTATAGATGCTCCAGAGAGTTCTCTCAGACGATCTAGTAGAGAGAGAACTCCTTCATCTCGTTATTCTCCCAATGAGTATGTACTCTTGACTGACGGGGGAGAACCTGAGAGTCTTGATGAGGCCATGGAAAGTGAAGAAAAAGAAAGGTGGTTTGATGCTATGGAAGATGAGATTAAATCCTTGCATGATAATCATACATTTGATTTGGTTAAGTTACCTAAAGACAGAAAAGCTTTGAAAAACAGGTGGGTTTTTCGGGTGAAACACGAAGATGGTAATCCTGTTCCACGGTACAAAGCTAGATTAGTTGTCAGGGGATTTAATCAGAAAAAGGGAGTTGATTTTGATGAGATATTCTCTCCAGTTGTGAAGATGTCATCCATTCGTGTGGTTCTAGGCTTGGCTGCAAGTCTAGATTTAGAGGTTGAGCAAATGGATGTTAAAACTGGTTTCCTCCATGGTGACTTAGATGAAGAAATTTATATGGAGCAACCGGAAGGTTTTGAAGTCAAGGGTAAAGAGAATTATGTTTGCAAATTGAAGAAGAGCTTGTATGGTTTGAAACAAGCTCCCAGGCAGTGGTACAGGAAGTTTGGTTCTTTTATGAGTCAGTAGGGCTTCAAGAAGACTTCTTCAGACCATTGTGTTTTTGTGCAAAAGTTCTCTGACGGTGACTTTATTATTGTGTTGCTTTATGTTGATGACATGCTTGTTGTTGGTCATAATACTTGCAGGATTCAGAAGTTGAAGCAAGAGTTGAGTAAGTCTTTTGCTATGAAAGACTTAGGACCAGCAAGGCAGATTATTGGCATGCAGATTGTCCGTGATAGAAAGGCCAAGAAATTGGTATTATCACAAGAGAAGTACATTCAGAAAGTACTTCGCAGATTCAACATGGATAAAGCTAAGGTTGTCAGTACACCTTTAGCTATGCACTTCAAATTGAGCACGAAACAGTGTCCTTCTAGTGATGATGAGAAGGAAGATATGAAGAAAGTTCCTTATGCTTCAGCTGTTGGTAGTTTGATGTATGCGATGGTTTGTACAAGACCGGATATTGCTCACGCTGTTGGAGTTGTTAGCCGTTTTCTTTCTAATCCGGGAAGAGAACATTGGAATGCTGTGAAGTGGGTTATGAGATATCTCTGTGGCACTTCTAGTCTGAGTTTGTGTTTTGGTACAGGGAAGCCTATTCTTTGTGGTTATACTGATTCAGACATGGCTGGTGATGTTGATATTCGCAAGTCTATTTCAGGGTACTTGGTTACTTTTGCAGGGGGAGCTGTGTCTTGGCAATATAGGTTGCAAAAATGTGTTGCTCTATCTACTACAGAAGCTGAGCTTATTGCTATCGTTGAAGCTTGTAAAGAATTGCTTTGGATGAAGAGATTCTAGGGGGAACTTGGTTGTGCTCAAGAGAGGTATGTGCTTTATTGTGACAGTCAAAGTGCTATACATCTTGGCAAGAATTCTACGTTCCATGGTCGGTCTAAACACATTGATGTGAGATACCATTGGATTCGAGATGTGTTGGATTCTAAGTTGCTTGAGCTTGAAAAGATTCATACAAATGACAATGGTTCCGATATGATGACTAAAACTTTGCCAAGAGGGAAGTTTGAAGTTTGTTGCATGGTCGCCGGGATGGCGGTCTCCTCCACATAGTCGTGAGGGGGAGAATTGTTGGGTTATGGGTCTTTTTTCCCTTCCTATGTGGATAAATAAAAGCCCAATTTGGACCAACCCATTTTTTCCCATAGGCCCATTCTTATGAGACAAATATAAACCTATTTAGGGTCTTATTTTCAGACATACAGAGAGTTTTTTAGCAGCCAAAAAGAGAGAAAAAGAGCAGATTTTCGCAGTCAAATTTCAGCCATAACAGCCAACTTCAAATTGCGATTCCCACTTCGTTTCTTGTCCGATTGAGCTGATTTTTGGACAGCATATTATCTTCATCTCAACCTTTGATTAGGAACTGATAGAGTTGGATTTGATGGCCTGCAGCTTCATTTTTGCTGTCGTGAATAGTAACTGCGAAATTGGTGATTTTGCTCCTTTAATTCTCTAGATTTGGTGCAATCTTATTTTGTTGTTGCTCGTTGTTTGGCACTTGTTTTGTGGCCAATTTTGGAGAACAATATTGTAACTCTTGGTGATTATAGTGGAGCTTTTGGTCCCGTGGTTTTTTTACTCTTCACATCGAAGGGTTTTTCACGTAAATCTTGGTGTCTTGTGTGATTGGTTTATCATTGCCTTGTTATATTTGTTTGATTGAATTACTTGTTGTCTTACTATCATATTGCTTGTGGTTGTTTGTCTTCTCTTGGTTCAAATCGAAAAGGGAAAGTATAGACTTGGGTATTTATCCGCTGTTATCCTGTCAGACATTCTTTGTTAGTGCCTTGTCTTTCCCAACATAAAATTGGACAAATATAGTGTTTTCCCCTGTCCTAGAAACACATGTATGCACTATTTCTAAACACGTGCAATTTTCTCATAAAAACATGTGTATTTTATTTTATGATCGATGCCTCTTCTTGGTTCTCACGGGTTTGATCTGTTCTTCATTTTCTTTTTTTGGTGTTAGAACTTTTCCTCAACAAATATGTGCTAACTGAAAAGAAAATGATGAATCTCAAATTTTAAATTTGTTGATTATAAATAAAGAGGAACCATTTTAAAAAATAATGCCTTCAATTTATGGCTGCTCAATGTGCTCAATGTTTAGCCAACTGGCTAATTTCTTAGAGATGCATCAAATTTTTTGGCATAAAATTTTATATATCTAAAAATTGTAGTTTTGTAAGACTCTCGTTTGAGTTTTCCATAGGAAAGTAGATTAGCCCAATTTCATTTGTTGATTTCAAGATATAATATTCTAATTTACATTACCTTTTTTTTTTAGGGAAAAGAGTCTAAAATATCTTTAATGTTTTGAAAATGGTACAAAATTGAATTTCATCTATCTATTGGCTCAAAAATGTCTTTTTCATCCACCTATTGGCTCCAAAATATCCTTATCATCCATCTTTGGTTCAAAATTGATCACTTATTTTGACGATTTTAAATTTAAACTATTTAAATATTTAACTATTGGTATAATTTAATGTATTATAAATTAACCCACTACTCACTCATTACTAATTAAACCTCATCTAGATAATAAACCAATTCTAATATAAAAATCTCCACAAACACTAAAAGAACACGATAAAATTACATATTCTTGAAAATAACATCCAAAATTATTGGAGCCCAAATTGAAGCCCCAATAGAATTTAGGTTGAGCCGCTTATTTAGGACACTTACAATAGGATTCTCTTTCAAGCTTGAATTCAAATTTTTTTATTAAATGTAAAACAGTAGTACATTCCGAATTAATTCATGCACTTTTTAATATAATTTATAAATATTTATTATTTCTTTTGAATATTAAAACTTTAATATAGTAATTTTAAAAAAAATTTCTATTAAGTAACACCACATAATTGAGACGAATGAATAATTAAGATGAACATAGTTAGCCTTTTAAGTTTATCGGTAATTTTTATTTAGACACTTGAATTATAATATGTTTTGTTTGAAGACTTGAATAATAATGTACTTCTATATACATTTTCGCCTAAGATTTGTAGAGACACTCATTGGCAGTAGTTAGCCTTTTAAGTTTATCGGTAATTTTTATTTAGACACTTGAATTATAATATGTTTTGTTCGAAGACTTGAATAATAATGTACTTCTATATACATTTTCGCCTAAGATTTGTAGAGACACTCATTGGCAGTAGTTCTCCTGTTGTTGCATTAGTAATGAGGTGGGTTTATTAATTGAGTGGAGTTTAATTAGTAATGAGTGAATAGTGGATTGGTTTATAAATTATATTAATAAGTTAATTAGAACAAATAGTTGAGCGTCACTCAATTAAAAAATATTTAAATAGTTTAAATTATAAACCGTTAAATAAGTGGTCAATTTTGAACCTAAAGGTAGCAGACAATGTTATTTTGAAGCTAATAGGTTGACGAGAAGGATATTTTGAAGTCAATAGAATGAAGGGTACTTTTGTACAATTGCTAATACTTAAAATATATTTTAGGCTCTTTTCTATTTTTTATTCAAACTACTGCTAAATTATCACTATGGAGACATGCAAAAATTAGTAAGGGAACATGATATATATGTGATATTAATTAATGAAATTGATTCAATTAGGATACTAAATTAAAAGAAAAATTGAATAATTTATGGATTCTTTGTATTTTCTGTTTCTTATACTAGACTGCTATCTGCCTTTTAAGTTAGGAATTAGAGATCTGCTTTCCTCGGACATCACCTATTCGATAAAAATTTCTTCGAACTTAGAAGGAATATAATAGTCCATTGATTCAAAGTACATATGTAACATGTTCTTCACATGTTACTTAATATTTATAATGTTCCATTTGTAATGTAAATCTACAGATGACAAGGGTTAAGAAAATCATTTTAAGACTTGTGTTAAGTAGACTATAGCATTCTTCGGAGCGCATGCTGAGGAACGCTGAGTCTGCTAAATGATTTCATAGCTATTTGATATTTAAAGGTAATAAGAATCTCTCCTGGGAGTGCAGAATGCTGAGTACCATCGCATTGTCAATCTCTTTATATTTCTTGACATTAATTTATTAGTCTGTTGCATGTCGTAACGATTTACTTTACTGTATAAACATGATATATTTTTAAGTGAACTTTTTTCAAGGAAAAATATGTTTAAAAATTTTAGGAAGGAGTGTAGGAAATATAGAAGGAAAATACTACTCTTTAGAGAATGCTCAAGTTTTATTTGAGATGATTACAATCATCAACTGCATCTCTATTTATACTAGTAATAATGTAAATCAAAGGTCTTGACGAACTACTTGATCACTTTTAATCTTTTCGTGAGACTTATGTTGTCATTTAGTTTTGACCTGTGTTCGGACTCTTCAAAAGTTTCAACGGTGCATGTCGGACTCATATATTTGGAAAATTCAACATGAGTGTGGCATCGAAAGTGAAGTGTACAGAGGTGTGGTTCTCTCAGAAGAGAATGTCGGGTAGATAAACACATTCAATTTTAGTATGCCTTCTCTTTGCGTATTGATTAACGTCATCGTCTAGAATATTGTAGCTTCACGATCTTTGTGATTTTGAAATTTAATCATCTTAGAACAATCTTACTGCCTTCGTAGATAGCTTAATGTGATTTTCTGTGGTGTCATCAATATATGTGGTTTTGAAATTTAATTATTCAAAGATATCATATATCAGTCAGATATCATCTTGAAAGTTAGCTAATAGGAGTGAGCTTGATTTGTGGTTTTTGTCTTCTAGATATCTACTCAGAACATAGACATTTCATATGATTTTGCAAATAATATATTGTATAATGCTCGAATTTTTGAGTAATTCATATCACATAGTTCATATATCAGACAATCTTTTCATGTTTTGATGGAATGTTCTGCTTATTTGTCGTCATAAAATTTAGCTGATTAGAGTGTCTTTTAAAGTTAAATTTTTGTAGTAGTTGCTTCCATTTGTGCATTGAAAATGAATTGAATACGCAAGCTTTATTTGTAGTAGTTGCTTCGATCACTTTTTAAAATTTAGCACTCATGCCAATCTATAACATGTGTTTTTTTTTTTGTTTTCAGGTCCTATGGAGATAGGCAACACTCCTTTAATGTAATTCTCAATGGTTTGTCTCCACGAGTAAAAAAAAATTGGAGTGTTTACATTGTGTCCATTTTGTGACTTCACAACACATCAAATTTTATTTTTCGGAATTGGTAAAGAAAGAGGTACATGTTAATGGGTGTAAAGTTAGTTGGTGAGGCTAACCAAGACATGTTGGAAATGATTCAAAAAGCATTTCAAGTAAGTTGCTCTCGATTATCTTTTGCGCAACTTTGAATAGATGTATAATTATATTATTGCACCACCGTGCATTTGGTGTTACTATAAAAGATTGAATTACTTGGTCTACCAAATAAGTCAAAGATTATAATTGCAATCAATTACACAAAATCCCGATTACATATGACTTTTCAAATGTAATTGAGTATAATTATATTGTCTGACATGTTTGGTTGATCATTTATTACTTGGCCAACATGTAACTTGTTGTAATTGGAATAATTACAATCTTCAATTCATAGGGGTGGGTTGTGAATTGTAGTTAAAATACATTAAGTAATTACAAGCTGATTACTTTTTAATTTCTTTTTTTAATTTTTTTTCCGTTATTATTCTAATATTTTCTAAAAAGTATTTTTTTGATTTAAATTATTTATATCTCATTTCCTTCTCATTATCAACCTTTACATCATGTGATTTCATGTAATTTTTTGCATTATCTATTTTTTTATTGATATAATTTTATTAGTGTTCTAATTTTTAAATAAAGCCGAATTTCTTATGGAATAAGGTTACAGTCTTATGGGCTTATATTTTTTCCTTTCTTTTAAATCATGCTTATGTATGTTATGTTGACATTTGACATAAGAATATTATGTTAAATTTTTTATTTTGAATTTAGAACTTATGGTATAATTTAAATTTCAATTGTTTTAGGAGTATTAATTTGTTGTTTACAATGCAAGCTATTTTTATAAGTTAGACAGATAGAGTATATTTTTGTCAAATATTTTTATAATTTTATGACAATATATTTATAGTATTAATTTTTTTGTCAAACATATATTCATGATGTATTGTACTTTTAGTTTTATGATTAATTAATCAAATATATTAATTGGAAAAAATAAATCAATTTTTTTAATAATATTTGTAAGAACATATGTCGTTTTTTGGGATTTCCTTTAACCCAACCATCTTAAATTGACTCCCTGTATGTGCCGTTATTTATTAGCTTGAAGAAAAGTTTTGTTTACAACACATGCATTGGTACATAAATATATCGTGTTTCCCAATATTTTTTTGCATTTTTTTTCCATATTCATCATCTTAGAGAGAGGATGAGGAGTGTATATAAAGGGAAAAATAGAAAATATATGGAGAATCGCGTTCAAAGACAATTATGTTTTTATTCATATTTTGAATATATTTGGAATAGAAAAAAAGGTGATACATACTATATTTTCTTATATATTCATAATTTTAATAAAAGTTGTCTCTGAACCCAACTTCCCCTTTATTATTCTATTTTTTTTCTCATTATATATATACTGCTTCTCCCCTCTTTAAAATGATGATAATGAAAGCAACAAAAATATTTGGACAAAATGGGCAGTATGGTATGTTGATGTAGCTTAGCATTTGTGGTGAAAAAACTTCTCATATAAGGAGTCACTTTAAGGATGACTTGGTTAAACGAATCCCCCTTCCACTCACTCCTCCAAAGAAAAGTGGTTGGAATTATTTTATTTAATTATCTATAATAGAGAAGGGTTCTACTACAACTAATCAAATCCCAACAACAACTACACCAAATTTTAGTATAGCAACATTAGACGTTAATTCAAAAAAATGTTCATCATTTTCTTCCATCTCAATTTTGTAGGGCAGATTTCAACCATAACTCCTAGAAATGATTGGAGGCTTTGTGTTATAAATACTCTAGCTTGGCTCAAGGCTAATCTTATTGAAGATAAGAAAAATGTCAATTTGAGTCTTCTTGATGTGAAAAATGATTTCTTCAGCAAATCTTGACCCTAGATAAAGTCTTCATATAACAATTCCTTAAATGATGCCTAGCGGGCGATAGTCAACATTTGTTAGAAAAGGGAGATACTGGAAACTGATGAACATTTGTTCAATCAACATTTGATGTTGTTGCAGAAAAATCTATTGTTGATGTTGTTGGAATTTGTTGAGTTAATAGTAGAATTGTAGAAACCTATTGCAATTGACTTGAAAATAACAAAAACACTTTTTTTGTGTTTTTTTTTATAACAAAAAAAATTCTTAAACTCACTTCTAATATATGTTGCTATTCGTTGGGTTAAAGAAAATATTCTTTTTTAATGTGTGCATTGATAGATGAACATATAATGTTTTCTTTTTTATACCAGCATTTTTGTTGGTTCAATGTTCATTGCCTTATAGAGAGAATGAGGGTATAAAGAAGAAGAAAAACAGAAGAGGCAAGGGGCATTGAGTTTGGAGACATTTTAACTTTAATTTATATTCAAGATGTATGAAAATTATGATGACTATTGTACCTTATTTTTTTAATTTGTCACTAGTGCATTTATTTTTATTTCTCAAAAAAAAATTGAGTATATAAATAACTTATTCGAACTTACTAAATTTCAATCATTATCATGATATTTAGTTTGGAAGAATACCCCTAAACTTAGTTGTTTTATTCAGAATCCCTAAATTAGTAAAAAATTACGTACCTGTCCAACTTTGATTATTTGATAATCTATACTCTCATATGATATCATCATTAGAGAGCGAGATACACTTACACAAATCTTTTTATTCATGTGATATCTTTTTATACATTATTTTCTACGTAATAACATTGCTAGAACTTTACTTTTTAGAAAAAAAAAATTATTTGTATAAAAATAATGAGACTTGGTAAAACTTTGTTTTTACATATTTTACTCTTGAAAGAGATAGTCATTATACCTATATAAGATTTTAAAAAAATATTATATAATGTTATCTTTTTATTCTGCTAAATTTTTAATTTCACTTAAAATAAAGAAAGTTTAACTAACTATTATAGAGAAACAAATTGTTTGGAAGAAAGAGGGGCAATCATAATGTACCAAGACACTTCATCTACTTCTTAGACAGTGTCAAACAAACATTAGCAATTGAACATGGCAAGACAACTCACATCTTTATATTCGCATGTATGGTAAGTTAGGGAGCCCAAATCTTAAGAAGTAACAAATGTATAACCATTTAGCATTTATAAAAATTAGTCGAGGCCATTTTTTAGATTTGATACCACTTAAAAATTCATACATCTTTCAACTACAAGTCATATATAGCTATATGAATAAAAAATACTTTCAAATAAAAAATATATATTTAATCAATAGAAGAGAAATAG
Organism: Solanum lycopersicum; assembly: GCF_036512215.1. Classification (NCBI taxonomy): domain Eukaryota; kingdom Viridiplantae; phylum Streptophyta; class Magnoliopsida; order Solanales; family Solanaceae; genus Solanum; species Solanum lycopersicum. The sequence continues at coordinate 51,170,233 of NC_090811.1, forward strand.
AAACTATGAATATTGATTAAATCAAATTAAAATATGAAAGAAGCAAATTTCGGATGAAACATGTCTTAATATAGTACAATCTAACTCAAAATAAGAGGTTTTTTACCATGGCATATGAAATTTAATGAGGAAGGACGTTAGTTTTTCAAATCATGCTCTATCATCCATATATCAACTAATACAATAGTTGAAGTAACCAAAGATAAGAAAAATGTGAACTTGAAACTAAAACAAAAAACATAATGAATCAATTCTAAAATTTACCCTAAACACAAATAACTAGACTAAAATAGAAATGTAAAATTGAAAGTCATATAAAGAAATGCAACTATTGAAGCACAAGAATGAAAAGGATTTTAAGCAAACAAAAACATGAATGGAAAAATTAAAATTCAATTTAAAAAATGAATCCACTTGAAGCAATATAAACTTAAACAAGAACAGAGAGGAGATAATTACCTCTTGTAGAGCAAGTAGTAGGACGGCCACCTGAAATCCTTCTAAAATCTTCGTTCACGAAAAAAATTAGAGAATCTCTAAATTCATAGGATGAACCTTCGTGTGTTCATTTCATGCAAGAGCGTTGCTGTTACACCTAAGAATTGTTCTCTGTTTAGTCAATGCATAGAAATGACTATTGTATATACTTCATTTTAGGGGTAAATCATGTCCAAAAACAATGTGGGACTTTTCGAATGGAACAATTACGTAGGGAATACATTTTTAAGACCAAAATTACCAATAATACATATTCTATTATATATTTACTTATAATATTGGATTTATTCCTCAGTACACTTGATTACGAATAAATAAATGTTGATACCCAATTTTGGAACTCCACAATATAAATCAATTATCAATCTTCGTAAATTTCAATTAGTTTATAGTTTAAGTTAATTATTTTATTTTGTTAAGATTAAAAAGCTTGATAGTTCATCTTATTTAAGTATTAGCCTAATTTACTAAATGAATTCAATTGGGTACATTTGTAATTTCGAATGACTATAAACACAATCCATGTGGCCAAGTCTTAAATCCATTTCTTTCATCCATTACAAAAACCCAGCCCACTCCCATTTCCTTTCAATTCCCATCCCAATAACAATACATTCAGTAACCCATCAGCAGCCAAACCTCAACCCACAAATACAACAATGTGAACCTAACAACAAACTCGACCCGGCAGCACATCAAAATCGATCCAATCGCGAGTGTTGTTTTCTTTCTCTCTCTCCCTTATCTTGTTTGTACGGGATTAATCCAGGTGTGATGGTTCGTCTTTGCTCCTCGAATTGGACGACTCTATATCCGTTGGAAATTGTACAAGATCGCTACAATTGATAGCTGGACAACCTATGAAAAATGATTTCTTAATCATTTGATAACTGTCTTTGGCATAATAAATAAATATGTCCTTTAATTTTGACCCATTTTATATTTATGTCCTTTAACTTTGAGTGTGCACAAAGAGACACTTAAACTTGTATAAAATTAAATAAGTAGACACAGTTATACGTCCTATGTGGCATGGAAATGTGTGTCCTACGTGGTGTCATATGTGTATTGTGTCACATAAGACAAATGTGTCTACTTGTTTAACTTTATACACGTTTAAGTGTCTATTTTTGCACTCCAAAGTTGGAGGATATAAATTTGAAATAATGTCAAATAAAGGGAATATATATGTATTATGCCACTGTCTTTTGCTCACGTGTTTATTAGATGGATATGAAACTCGCCCGTCACAATTTAGTTGAGCTTCTTATTTTGTTTAAGCTTGAGTTTTCTCTATTAAGCTTGCTGGTTTGAGTCATTTTCTTTTCCTCTCCTCTAATAGAAGGTGACTATTCAGTCCACTGCTTTAGAACGAAGAGGGTCATTTATAAATCAATAGTCTTATTACTATTTCAGAATCTTTGTTTCATCCATTTAACTTCTTTTGCTGCTCACTTTGAACAAAGTCAATGATGGTTTTAGCCACCAACTCCTTTCTTTTTTTTTCTTGGTTTATTTTTCGCTTCATTTGATGTAGTCTAACTCATTGTTTCATCGTTGTTAATTGTATGATGTCACGATCCAAAATCACGAGTCGTGATGGCACCTATGTTCCAAACCAATAGGTAAGCCAACCAATATATTTTAACAAACTTAACTAACTAAAAGTGAAACTAGAGCAATTTGCCAAATCTCTAACATTGAGTTCCTTATAAGTACGAATGTGGAAAACTGAAAAAGATACTACCCAAGAATTGGTGTCATAACTACAAGAGCTTCTAAAATACGACGCAAGTCTGAAACTAAAAAGACAAATCTAACATAAGGGATATCCTGTCTGAATACTGAATAACAGAATAAGTAAAAGATAGAGGGAGGTGTGGGCCACAGAACAACAAAGCAGCTCACCACAACTCCAAGACACTCCAAACTCGGACTCACACTGCTCCTCGAGATGTGCTCCTACTCGGAATCGAATCTGCACCACAAAGAGTGCAACAAGTATAGTATGAGTACGAAACTACGTGTACTCAATATGTCTCATTGACCGACAACAAAGAAGTAGTGACGGGAGTTTATATAAGAAAATAAATTCTTAAATTATACAAGTATATATATATATATATATATATTACACTTACTATTTAAGTTTCATCAATAAAGGAAATCAACATCAAGTACTTTTCAAACATCAAACGAAACATACAATCATCAAGAATGAATAATGTGATGAATTGCAATGCAATATCATACCATGTAATGGTATGTCTCAGAATATCCTGTACTCACTCCACCGTATATACATGATACTCCTCGGAAATACATCCAGAGTTCATGACTCATGGGGGACTCGCGAGGTCCATATACCGACACGGACGATCTCCACGTGTCTGTGCGGACGATCTCAACGCACCATCATAATATCAAACAATTTCCGCACGGACGGTTTCCACGTACCCAAATTACAATCTTAACATCTCAGCATCCCCAGCACGGACGATCTCCACGTGCCAACTTATACTCAATCTCATGTCAATGCATGTATACAATATCATTTCAATATAAGGGGATAATGATGCATCTCACTCAATCAATATCAACATAATACATAACCACCTCAATTATATCAACTATACGGGTGTAATAAAGAAAACACAATCACACAAAAATTTCAAATCAATAATATATCACCTAATGCCCATATGCTTTGGCATTCTCAAATTACAATCCACTTCTACAGTGGTAATTTTCCTTTTTATAACACCAGTATTCGTACCTATGCCCGTCACACCATTGATACGAGATCCCCATCTTTCACCCTTACCCCTTTGGTTACTTAATTTTTTATCTTTTATTAAGAAATGTCCTTCAACAAGTCTAAAAAGTCTTAACATACCTAAGATGCCGAACTCGTGTCACGAATCTTTACAACTTTTCCTTTTCCTTTCACAAAGCTTCAGAATGTTCACAATCTACCAATTACGCAGTATTCGTAAGTAAGCGAGTTTGTAGACATTCAAATTATTGTATGTCTATCATAGACCCAAAAACTCACTCATAATTCTAATCAACTTCCAAATCATGATATAGTTTATATGCCAAAAATTCTTATACTTGCTAAATTTTAAGTCAAGAATTGAACTTTCATCTCTTCAAATACCCTAAAATTCAATCTTAAATTATATAATATACACCTAATAATTAATTACCTATCTCAATATACCAAAAACTAGTATCTTAATGTGATAATAAAAAGATAATAATCCAACTTACAACCATTTAAGAAGAACTAATTTGTTGACCTCAAATTCCTATAAATTTGTATCTTTGCATACAATTTCTAAATCCAAAAAGAAAGAGAACTATCGCTGGCAGCCATTTGAAAATCCTTGGGAACTAATTTAAGCTAAAATCTTGCCAAAAGTAATTAAAAAAAATCCAAAAAATTTCAACCAAGTACTAGTAAGGACCCATAATATGGAACCATTATTTAATCGTCTCTTTCGACCTATTCTGACCATTGCATTCTTGAAACTCAAATCAAAACCTTAGAAAAATAATAATTTTATCTATAAAAGAAGAATTGGAAAGTCACAAAATATGTCCACTAACCTTGCAGGTATACAAAGCAAAATTGGAAAATTGACATATAAATATAAAACAGATTCAATAAAAGTTAAAACTCCTTCGCTCAATGACTAACACACACCTAACCCCACCACTTTTGCACTATATTATCCCATTAAATCTTAAAAATCAGAATAATATATTATTATGAACATTCAATAACACAATTAGATTAAAAGCTCACCTGGAATACACGACTCACGAGTAACTATTATGCCCACGCCGCTGGTAGTTTTTGAACCCTTTTATTTTTCTGCTTTTCTAATGTTAATTAAGTATAACGAATAAACTAATCCCACTAACTTAAATAAATTAATAGGTCAAGTATAAGAAATTGAATAAATTATGGATATAACTCATTAACTATTAACTATATTAATTCTTCACTAAAATTTTGTAAACTAAATACTCTTAGTCTTCGAATAGTTTAAAAATACTCCTTTAAATTTTCAAAAGGAGTCAAGCTAGTCCTAGTTCTCAAAACGACCTAGCGGTTCGTTTCATCACCTACCACTTAAAAAAATGTTCGTCCTCGAACTGGAAAAAAAAAAGAGCTAACCTGAACGCTAAAAAAGATGAGGATATTTACTCTCATGTATGACTCTATCTCCCATGTAGCCTCCTCCACTGGACGATGCTTCCACTGAACCTTTACTGAAGCAATCTCCTTGGACCTTAGCTTCCGAATTTGCCTATCCAAAATGGTTATCGGCTCTTCCTGAAAAGTCAAATTCTGATCAAGTAACACTGAATCCCATTGAATCACATGATCACCACCCTGATGATACTTCTTAAGCATTGAAATATGAAATACAGGATGGACACCTGACAAATCAGGTGGCAAAGCCAACCGATACGCCACCTCACCAATACGCTCAACAATCTCGAAAGGACCAATATACATTGGTCTCAACTTACCCTTCTTTCCAAACCTCATCACACCCTTCATGGGTGAAAAATTCAATTAAACCCTCTCTCCAACCATAAACTCTAAATCACGAATTTTTCGATCTGCATAACTCTTTTGCCTATTCTGAGCCATGAGAAGTCTATCTTGGATCAAGTTGACCTTTTCCAAGGACTCCCTCAACAAATTTGTACCTTATGGTCTAACCTCAAATGCATCAAACCAGCCAATTGGAGATCAACATCTCCTACCATACAAAGCATCAAATGGTGCCATCCCAATGTTCGAATGATAACTATTATTGTAAGCAAACTCCGCTAAAGGCAAGAACTGATGCCACTGACCACCAAAGTCAATCACACACGCCCGCAACATGCCCTCAAGAACCTGAATAGTCCGCTCAGACTGACCATCATTCTGAGGGTGAAAGGTTGTACTAAGATCCACCCGAGTGACCAACTCTTTATGCATAGACCGTCGGAAATGAGATGTAAATTGGGTGTCACAATCTGAAATAATAGATATAGGAACTCCATGAAACCGAACTATCTCCCGAATATAAATCTTGGCTAACCCTTTTGAGTTATAAGTAGTCTGAACTGGTACAAAGTGTGCAGACTTAGCCAGTCGATCCACAATGACCCATATAGCGTCGAACTTACCCAAGGTGCATGGAAATCCTACCACAAAGTCCATAGCAATACGCTCTCACTTCCACTCAGGTATAGGCATCCTTTGTGTCACACCTCCAGGCTTTTGGTGTTCATACTTCACTTGCTGACAATTTAAACAACGGAATACAAAATCTACTATGTCCATCTTCATACGACACCACCAATAATGTTGTTTCAAGTCATGATACATCTTAGTAGCCCCCGGATGAATACAGTACCTTGAACTATGGGCCTCCTACATGATTAATCTAGTTAAATCACCTGTACGAGGTACACCGATACGACCTTTAATCCTCAAAACTCCCTCACTATCAAGAATTGCAGCCTTGTCTTCTCCTTTTAACACCATGTCTCTAATCTTACATAAATCACCATCATCAAACTATTGAGCCTGAATCTGTTCCAACAAAGATGATCTAGCCTCCATATAAGCCAACACCTTACGAGGTTCTGAAATATCAAGTCTCACAAAGCTATTGGCCAAGGATTGGACATCCCTAGCTAAAGGACACTCATCGACCTGTAACATGGCTAGACTACCCATACTTACCGCCTTTCGACTCAAGGCATCTGCTACAACATTTGCCTTGCCTGGATGATAAAGAATAGTCATCTCGTAGTCCTTGAGCAACTCAAACCATCTCCGCTGCCTCAAATTCCGATCTCTCGGATTGAATATATATTGGTGGCTACGATGATCCGTGAACACCTCACAATGCACACCATAAAGATAATGCCTCCAAATTTTCAATGCAAACACAACAGCCGCCAACTCTAAATCATGAATAGGATAATTCTTCTTATGAACCTTCAACTGTCTCGAAGCATAAGCTATCACTTTTCCCTTCTGAATTAATACACAACCAATACCAATCCGAGAAACATCACAATATACAACAAAACCATCTCCCTCTATGGGTAGGGTCAAAATCGGAGCAGTAGTTAATAAACTCTTAAGATTTTGGAAACTAACCTCGCACTCGTGAGACTACTGAAAAGTCACTTCCTTCTGTGTCAATCTAGTTAATGGTGATGCAATAGATGAGAAACCCTATACAAACCATCTATAATAACCCACAAGGCCTAAGAAACTCCGAATCTCAGTAATTGAAGCCGGTCTGACTCAATCTCTAACTGCCTCAATATTCTTAGGATCCACCATGATACCCTCCTTGGACACTATATGTCCTAAGAATGCTACTGCACTAAGCCAAAACTCACACTTTGAAAACTTTGCATAAAGCTTCTTCTCCATTAGAATCCCAAGCACGATCCTCAAATGATGTTCATGTTCCTCCTTGGTGCGTGAGTATATCAATATATCGTCTATGAAGACAATAACAAAAGAATCCAAATACGGTTTCAAAACTCCATTCATCATCTCCATAAAAGCTGCAGGGGCATTAGTCAATCCAAAAGACATCACCAAAAACTCGAAATGGCCATAACGTGTTCGAAAATCCGTCTTAAGGATATCCTACGCCCTAACTTTCAGCTGATGATAGCCAGATCTCAAGTCAATTTTGGAGAAAACTGAAGCACCCTGCAACTGATCAAATAAATCATCAATACGAGGTATCAGATACTTATTTCTAATGGTTACCTTGTTCAATTGACGATATTCAATACACATACACATAGATCCATCTTTCTTCTTCACAAATAACACTGGAGAACCCCAAGGAGATACACTCGGTCTAATAGAACCTTTGCTCAACAAATCCTATAACTGCTCCTTCAACTCTTTCACTTCAGCCGGTGCCATATGATAAGGAGGAATGTAAATAGGCCGAGTTCCTGGCTCCACATCAATACAAAAAACAATATCACGATCTAGTGGAAGACCTGAAAAATTGGTCGGAAATACTTTTGAAAATTCACTCACTACTGGAATAGATTCAAGCATAGGAGTCTCAATACTAGTATCTCGAATGTGGGCCAAGTAAGCCAAACATCCTCCCTGTACCAACTGACGAGCCTTAAGAAATGATATCACAACCTTAGAAGGGTGACTAAGAGAACCTCTCCATTCTACTATAGGAATTCCAGGCATAGCTAAAGTAATTGTCTTGGCATGACAATTTAAAATTGCGTGGTAAGAAGATAACCAATCCATACCGAGAATCACATCAAAATCTATCATATCTAAGACCTTTAAATCTGCATGGGTGTCATACTCCATCAAGGTAACAGTACATAATCGATACACCCGATCTACAACTACAGAATCCCCGACAGGAGTAGAAACACGTATCGGCAAATCAAGAAACTCACATAATATATCTAGACTAGGAGCAAAATATGTGGACATATAAGAATAAGTAGATCCTGGATCAAATAATACAGTAGCTGATCGATGACAAACCGGAATAATACCTGTGATAACAGCATCTGAAGCCTCAGCCTCTGGCCTACTTGGAAAAGCATAACAGTGAGAACGACCTCCATCAGATTGTGAACCTCCACGACCACCACCTCAACCAGAAGGAGAACCACCTCTACCTGAATGAGAACCACCTCTACCATTCTGTGCACCACCCCTATCTGGAAGTTGTGCAGCCCTGGAAGTCGAAGCCTGAGAACCCTAATGTAAGCCACTATGTCTGGTCCTAGGGCAGTCTCCCACAAAGTGTCCCATATCACCACACTCAAAACAGCCCCTACGAGACGCAGGCTGATGAGAGAAACCTGAATGACCAGAATGCCCTCCACGAACTACAGGTCTAGAAGATGAACCCTGCGAAGTATGCACCGAGCTCTAAGAGTTATGCCCAGCGTAACCAGCCTCAGGCGCTGGTATAGCAGCATGAATGGGTCTGCTGGGCTGAGGGTGACAACCTCTGCCCAAGTAACCCCAAATCCTAAGCAGAGCACCACCATAATCACCTGAATAACGAGTCCTCTTGCCCTCTTGCTGCTCAAATCCCTCACGCCAAATCATCTCCAACTCCTTAGCAGCATCTACCACTTTCTGGAATGGAATACCAGAAGCAGCAACCTGAGAAACTCCTAGATGGATCGGATTAATCATCCCCTTAACAAACCTTCTCACTCTCTCAGACACTGTGGGAAGTATCATCGAAGCATGCCTAGCCAAGGCATGAAATTTACCCTCATACTCTGCAACTGACATACCATTTTGCTGCAAACCCTCAAACGGCCCTCTTGCGCTCCCTCTCACTGCATGGAACAAATTTGGATAGAAATACCTGACTAAACTGAGTCAAGGATAGTGGATGGGATCCAGCTGGCCTACTACTAATATAATCCCTCCACCACTGCTTAGCAGAGCTAGTCATCTGAAACGCTGTGTAGTCAACTCCATGAGACTCGAATAATCCAAGATTATGCAATCTCTCATGACAACTAACTATAAATTCATATACATCCTCAGCTAAGTCACCAGTATAAGTAAGAGGATTCATTAGTCTGAACCTCCCAAACATCTTTTGCTCATCAATAGTCATAGAAGGCCTGTTCACCAAATGTGATGTTATATCTGGAAACTCCATACTATCCAAACGAAGAGCTACAACGGCAGCCGGCTGAGTCTTGGAAGTCTGAGAATCTGGAGCAACTATCGGATCTGGAGTTTGACCTCCAACGCGGGTCTGTGAGCCATCAGAAGTGACAGGCAAAGCTCTTGCCTGGGCCATCCCCTCTAGGATTCCTAATATATGATCCAGGGTATCTTGAAGCACTGGGGGGACAATAGTAATGGGTGGAGCCTGAGCTGGCCCATCCCCCTCGACACAATCTTGCACATCCCCATGAATAACTTCTACATTAGGAGGTACGATCCTATCACGAACATGGGTAGCTATTGGTACTTGACCATCCACAGGTGGTGCAATACGACCCTTACCCCGACCTCGATCTCGTCCCCTACCTCTACCTCGGATAGTGTTCCCAGAAGCAGGCGCAGGAATAGGATCCTGACTACCACCTCCCGATGTACGATTCCTCGCCATCTGAGAGAGAATGAGATATAAAGATTAGAATTTCTACAAGGTCAAGTGTGCACGATAATGAATAAAAGAACAGAATATTTCCTAAATTTCCTATAGCCTCTCGAAGATAGGTATGGACGTCTTCATACCGATCCACAAGACTATACTAGACATTGCTCTTGTACTCTTGAGACCGATGAACCTAGGGCTCTGATATCAAATATGTCACGACCAAAATCATGAGTCGTGATGGCACCTATGTTCCCAACCAATAGGTAAGCCAACCTACATATTTTAACAAACTTAACTAACTAATAAGTGAAACGACAAAAATTTGCCAAATCTCCAACATTGAGTTCCTTATAAGTACGAATGTGGAAAACTAAAAAAAATACTACCCAAGAATTGGTGTCATAAGTACAAGAGCTTCTAAAATATAATGCAAGTCTGAAACTAAAAAGACAAATCTAACATAAGGGATATCCTTTCTGAATACTGAATAACAGAATAAGTAAAAGATAGAGGGAGGTGTGGGCCATGAAACAACCAAGCAGCTCACCACAACTCCAAGACGCTCCAAACTCAGACTCACACTGCTCCTCGAGATGTGCTCCTACTCGGAATCAAATCTGCACCACAAAGAGTGCAACAAGTGTAGTATGAGTACGAAACAATGTGTACTCAATATGTCTCATTGACCGACAACGAAGAAGTAGTGACGGGAGTTTATATAAGAAAATAAATTCTTAAATTATACAAGTATATATATATCACACTTACTATTTAAGTTTCATCAATAAAGGAAATCAATATCAAGTACTTTCCAAACACCAAACGAAACATACAATCATCAAGAATGAATAATGTTACGAAATGCAATGCAATATGATATCATGTAATGGTATGTCTCAGAATACGCACTACTCACTCCACCATATATACATGATACTCCTCAAAAATACATCGAGAGTTCATGACCCATGGGGGAGCGAGGTCCATATACCGACACGGACGATCTCCACGTGTCTGTGCGGACGATCTCAACGCACCATCATGATATCAAACAATTTCCGCATGGACGGTTTCCACGTGCCCAAATTACAATCTTAACATCTCAGCATCCCCAGCACGGATGATCTCCACGTGCCTAACTTATACTCAATCTCATGTCAATGCATGTATACAATATCATTTCAATATAAGGGGATAATGATGCATCTCACTCAATCAATATCAACATAACACATAACCACCTCAATTATCACAACTATACGGGTGTAATAAAGAAAACACAATCACACAAAAATTTCAAATCAATAATATATCACCTAATGCCCATATGCTTTGGCATTCTCAAATTACAATCCACTTCTACAGTGGTAATTTTCCTTTTTATAACACCAGTACTCGTACCTATGCCCGCCACACCATTGATACGAGATCTCCATCTTTCGCCCTTACCCCTTTGGTTACTTCATTTTTTATCTTTTATTAAGAAATGTCCGTCAACAAGTCTAAAAAGTCTTAACAAACCTTAGATGCCGAACTCGTGTCACGAATCTTTACAACTTTTCCTTTTCCTTTCACAAAGCTTCAGAATGTTCACAATCTACCAATTACGCAGAATTTGTTAGTAAGCGAGTTTGTAGACATTCAAATTATTGTATGTCTATCATAGACTCAAAAACTTACTCATAATTCTAATAAACTTCCAAATCTTGATATAGTTTATATGCCAAAAATTATTATACTTGCTAAATTTTAAGTCAATAATTGAACTTTCATCTCTCCAAATACCCTAAAATTCATTCTTAAATTATATAATATACACCTAATAATTAATTATCTATCTCAATATACCAAAAACTAGTATCTTAATGTGATAATAATAAGAAAATAAGCCAACTTAAAACCATTTAAGAAGAACTAATTTGTTGCACTTCAAATTCCTATACATCTTATCTTTGCGTACAATTTCTCAATCCAAAAAGAAAGAGAACTATCGCTGGCAGCCATTTGAAAATCTTTGGGAACTAATTTAAGCTAAAACCTTGCCAAAAGTAATTTTAAAAAATCCAAAAAATTTCAACCAAGTACTAGTAAGGACCCATAATATGGAACCATTATTTAATCGTCTCTTGCTACCTATTCTGACCATTGCATTCTTGAAACTCAAATCAAAACCTTAGAAAAATAATAATATTATCTATAAAAGAAGAATTGGAAAGTCACAACATTTGTCCACTAACCTTGCAGGTATACAAAGCAAAATTGGAAAATTGACATATATATATAAAACAGAAACAATTAAAGTTATAACTCCTTCGCTCAATATCTAACACACACCTAACCCCACCACTTTTGCACTATATTATCCCATTAAATCTTAAAAATAAGAATAATATATTATTATGAATATTCAATAACACAATTAGATTAAAAGCTCACCTGCAATACACGACTCACGAGTAACTATTAGGCCCACGCCGCCGGTAGTTTATGAACCCTTTTATTTTTCTGCTTTTCTAATGTTAATTAAGTATAACAAATAAGCTAATCCCACTAACTTAAATAAATTAATAGGTCAAGTATAAGATATTGAATGAATTATGGATATGACCCATTAACTATTAACTATATTAATTCTTAACTAAAATTTTTATCAACTAAATACTCTTAGTCTTCGAATAGTTTAAAAATACCCTTTTAAATTTTCAAAAGGAGTGAAACTAGTCCTACTTCTTAAAACGACCTAGCGGGTCGTTACATATGAAGTGTTTCATACCGTTCCTTTTTTTCTTTTAGTATACTAATCTTTATTTTCCATTATATTTGCATTTAAAATCTGTCTGAGTTCACCCCGAAATTCTATATTTCTCTTTGCATTTCGAGAGAGCCATAAAGTCTCAAGCTCTTTCATTTTCAAGTCAACTAGATTATTGAAATTGAAGACAAGTTCTTTGAGTTGACGTATATATCTCGGAGCAGAAAAAAGGGGCCTGATACATAGGATATACAGTGATATACATCATTCGTATTGCATTGAAAATGAGCTAAAAGAGCCTTAAATTTTCAAAATTTTGTATTTTTGTAATTATTGGAACAAAATCTCATTTATCTTGATTAATATTGTGTTATTATAGGACAGGTACCAAGTGTTGGTCCAAAAGCCCAAAAAACTGAATTAAGGCCCATTCCAAATTTTCAGCAAGATCTCTAATTTAGGATAGGATAAGTGGGCCCAAATTGATATTAGGCTTAAGTGTTAGCCCAGACGAACATAAAATCAGTCTTGGTCCCAAATCTCTCTCTTTAGGAAAAATATCATATATGGCAAACATAATTTAAGAAATAACATTATATAAGAATAGTTTACATAATTACATTCTATTGGTATAGTTTAGTTTGTTATGTATCTTTTAATTTGTATAAATCTTTTTTTAAAAAATTTATTCAATATTTTACTTTTTCATTGAATGGTAAGAACAACTCTAAATACGGTAATAAACATTTACACAATCCCATGATTTAAGCTAACCATTCAAAATCAAATATTTTCCCAATTTTTTTAATAAGTCGTATGAAACGCTCAAACGGTAATGATTTTATTTGTATATGTATAAACTGATTATATTCTAAATATTTGAGAAATTGTATACAAGTTTTTATACAATTTCGTGTGTAATTTATTATGGGTTATTAAATGGATATGTGACCATCATAGTATAGAAATTGTATATATGACACTCGTGTTTTTCTTAAAAAAAGTGTATTGTGTTTTTTTAGAAAATTATTTTGTGTAGTCTGTTTGTATACAATATTTTATCATGATAATTTTTTTTATATATCTAGGAATATGTATAATATACAATAATTTGGTATATGGTTTATATTTGTATATGTGCATATGAAATTTCTTGTTTTAAAAAAATTAATGATTAAAATGATTGTATAATATTTATTTGTTAATTGTATTTATGGTAAGCTTGAAATATGTTTGTATATTTGAGTCTATAATGTTTATATAAACAATATTTGTAATGTTTCATAATTTTTTTGTATATATCGATGAATTTGTATGATACTATAATTTTGTATATGTATTACACAATGATTTTAACAAATTTCTTTTATACAAAACTAAATATTTGTATACAAATAGCTATTGTCACATAAGACTTTGTATATGTTACTTTAATATACAACCCACTATATACATAATTTTAGTAATTGGTATATAAATTACACTACCTGATAATCTTGATGTTCCTCAGATTTGTGTCTAGTTTTGTCCAGTTTTGATGAGGCAGATCCAATCTCCTCTGAACTTATGTTTCTGATTTTTCTCTTACTTCAACCTCCAGCAATCTTAATGCCGCTAGTTCGCGTTGTTGATGACTTTTTGAATTGTCATTGTTTTTTTTCTTGAATCTCAATTCAACAGATTGTTCAACTTGAACTTGTTTATGTTTCGCCATATACCCTACATTGACCCCAAATCCCGACTTAACCCAATTGAAAACAATGGTGGATTATCAATAATATTGACATATAATGACATATATCTAGTAATCCTCATATATGGAGATAGATTTTCCATTCTCCAGAACTTATAATCTGATAAAAAAGAAAGAATATTTTTTTGTAAAAAATATATGCATAATGCACAAGTACCTCCTCAACCTATGACTGAAATCTCAGAAAGACACTTATACTATAGTAAGGTCCTATTACCCCTGAATTTATTTTATTAATAATTTTCTACCCCTTTTCGATCTACGTGGCACTATCTTGTGGGCCCAACGCTGGTTGACTTTCTGTTTCAAGTAGTGCCACATAGGCCGAAAAGGGGTAGAAAATTACTTATAAAATAAGTTCAAGGGATTAATAGGACCTTAATATAGTATCAGTGTGTCTCTGAGATTTCCGACATAGGTTGAGGGGGTACTTGTGCATTTTCTCAAAAATATATGAAAAAACTAAGAAACATAATACATGTATAATTATGTTGATGAAGTAAAAAATAAATTAAAATGAATTTATGAAAGTAAGACAGGAGAAGGAACGTGAAATTTTCCCAGATTCAAAATTCGAATTAGGAGTGAAAGAGTGATTTTAGGAGAAAGATATGGAATGGGTCTAGGAGAGATAAAATTAATTTTATATAACATTATATACAAAAAAATAAAAAGATCTTTTATGATTGGGTATACAAAGAGGTGGTGGGTCCCATTAATTATAACAAAAAAATGAAACTATAATTATTGAGAGTAAATAAATTAAGCTATACTTTTATTAGTTAATTACTTAGGAATGTTTGTCATCCCACTTAATTTACCTTTCTCTTTATACCTATATTTTATATTTGCTTAATTGTTATCATCTGCTTACTGTTAGTCGGACTTTAAGGTTGTTCCTAACTCATTATTCCAAGGATGGCCATTTTTGAATTAGTTATCTACTTTGTTTTTAAAGTAAAATAAGTTCTTTGCTTTAATCTCTTGAAAATATTAGTTTTCTTACTTTGACTTTGAAAATTTAGTGGCGGCTCTTAAAATCCGTTATTTTTCTTTTTAAACTTAAAACAATAGATATATAATTAATTATTTATAACTATCCTTAGTATTAGTCTCTTAATTTTGTCATAACAATTTCTATTGTTGATTGTATACACTATTGAATTTTTTCTTTTATCATTATTGATTGTATTATTTTTGTATAAGAAATTGATAATTTGATATTAACACACAATCTTTGAATCTTTTCATAGGTTCTCATTATTTTTTAATCAAATGATTTTTCTGTAATTTTTTCATTATTTTTAAATTATATGGATTCTCTCTTTGTTGTTAAGGTTTTACAAATTATGTTATGAGTATCATCCGTCCACTTTATTTTGTGTACATAAAGCCCAATGATTCTTCTTGAGTCAGATGTTTTAGAGCAAAAGGATGGGAAAGTAAACATGTTGGGTCCAAAGTAATTCGAAAACGACTAATTAATTTAAAAATTTATCCCCCCCCCCCCCACTTCCCACAGAAAAAAACTTTCAATAGTAATGGAAGACCCAAACATTAGTTCGAACCGAGCATAAAATTGTCTTTACACTAATGTTCAGTTCTAGTCACTATTATTGGGGCAAGATCCACATTATTTTCTAAAGTTGTGTGGTATTTGTTTGAATTTTTAGCACTAACTTTTTACTGGGTAAATCACATAAATATGCTATATTATAAAAATATTTACCATCTATGTCAACATAATTTTTTAAACTAAATATAACTTTTTTTAGAATTAGAAAAATCCTACAATGCCTCTTTTCTCAACCCTTTTTCCTTTTTTTATTTTCATTATTCTGCTTCTTCGTCTCTTTCTTTCTTTACTCCTATGCTTCTTTTTTCTTTCTTTTTTTTAATCTTCTACTTCTTAGTCTCTTTCTTATGCGTTTTTTATCTTCTTCCTTTTCTTTTTCTTTTTCTTCTTTGAGCGTTTCATGTAAAAATCCATCCTCATTCAGTTTTTGCTCATATGTTACTATTTTTATCCAAAAACAAACTGAAAAGAGGATAAAAAGATCAAAAATTTGTACAAAATCATGTTTTTAAGCAGAAATTTCAGATATCTAAAATTACAGAAGTAAGAGTTCACATTGATGGTCATTATAAAGCTTCAAATTTTGAATTTTATGAATTTGTGATTAATTTGGCTAGGTAGTTCATACAAATAATTAAAAATGTCGTTTGAAGTTTCTATCTCAATTTTAAGAGAGTTTAATTAAGTTTATAATGGATTTTGAAAAAAAATTAGATTAAAACTCGAAAAAAGTGAAGTTTGTGAAACTATATCGCAATTGTATTAAAGTTGTATTACAAACTTCACTATTTTTTATAGTGATATGAACCAAAATAATTTAAGAAAACACTTGTAAATACATTTATAACATAGACACAATACATATTGCATACATCACTCATGTTCTTAGAGAATCAAATCAAAATAATTTATAAGATACTTATACTACATAATTTATTCACGAATAATACAAGTTTAATTCAATTTATAAATTATTGTCTTGTCTTTCGTTAGTTATGTTTTTCATTTTTAATTTTTTCTTCTTATTCAATTTTAATATTGTGTAATACACTTTTAACGCAAATTTAATTCATGTTGTAGTTTATTATTTGTTACTATTAGATTACTTGTTTAATTCGTTATTGATATAAACTTAATTCACTCTATAGATCATTGTCTGGTGTTTCATTAGTTACATTTTTTATCCATGCATAATTCTCTCTTCTAATTCAACTTTAATATTTGTTTAATTCACTTTTAATACAAATTAATTCATTTGCAGTTTATTGATTGATTTGTTATGATTGAATTACTTGTTTAATTCATTATTGATGTAAGTTTTATTCGGTTTACAAATCACATAGTGCTCTTTCGTTTGCTTCATTTTGAATTCATGTTTATTTCGGTTCTAATTCAACTTTAAAATGAGTATAATACATTTTTAGTTTAAATTTTATTCATTTGACCGTTTATTATCTTTTGCATTTCTTACGATTAGATTACTTGTCTAATTAATTATTGATTTATATTTTATGTAGCTTACGAATTAGAGAGTATATTTAAAATAAATAATTATTTTTTAAAAGAAAGTCACTCAACATAAATTATGGATAACAAGATCACAACATGAAGACTTGCAAAAATGTTAGGCCTTATGATAAAGAATAAAGAATACGAAATAAAATCTTTTTTAGCATTTTGTTTTAGAAGTTGATTAGTTTACTATAAAAATTCAGATTATTTTTTTGTCTTCTAATTAAGTATTAACGCATGTCTAATATTATGTATGATGTTATGAAATTTTCTATGTTTTATATCATTACACAATTTGTGTTAAAATGCTATATATAATTTATTTATATTACATAAAAATTATGTGGTGAGAAAAAAAGTATTAAATGTGTATTAAAAATAGTTATAATTCATTTGTATGACATATGTAAGTTTTAAGAAAAATTATAAACTGAAGCTTGCATTATGAATTAGTGTTGTATTAAACATGTATTAAAGTTGTTTAAAATTATTTTAAATAAGTATTGTTAAAAGTTGACACAAATGGTAATAAATAAAAAATATACTTAAAAGTGGTAATTATTAAATAAAAGACCTTCACTTGTGTAGTTTTCACCTTTTTATTTTCAATAAAATGAATTCTCTTGGAAAAGTTATTTTCTTGCTATAAATCTTTACTTTTAATAAATTTTCTTGATATAAATATAAAAACATTTCTGATATTTTCATATGGTTAGTCTACCTTTTTTGAGAATAAATGATGACCCATGGTTAAATTTTACTATCTTTGTGTGGATAACAAAGTTTTGTTAAATTTAAATACGTAAGGAATTTAGATTATATTAAATTCAAGATATATTAGTCCAAATAAATATTATGATTTAGTATGATTTGACTAATCATTTAAGTTCAATATGTAAAGACTTAATTAAAGTTAAATTTTATTGGGCTAGTCCGCGAAAATGAATGATAAATGACAAGCTTACTTTGCATAAGTCCAAGATGACATTTCATTCTACAAGCCCAATTTAGTGCCACATGTCAAATGATGTAGCTTACCAAGTAAAGCTATGGAGCAAATACAATTATGTGACGTATCAAGTGGCATAACATGCCTAGCCAAATCAAAGACAAACAAAAATGTGTCACATGAGTATAAGTGACATATTTCAACTAATAAAATATCATCATGTCACTTAGATCAGATTGATTAGAGGAAGTCTCTGCTAATCATAACTCTTCAATTCTATAACATAAATAGGGGTCCACATCATTAAGAAAAATGCCAGAATTTCAACAAGTACCAAGAGAGAGAGCTCGTGAATAAAACACTACATTAGTTACTAAAAACCTACAAGTACAAGTATTCGGGCACTCAAACTCGAAGACCTTGAAGTAAAGATTAAGTTCATCAAGATTCAAGATCAAACTCAAAGACCCTGAATCCAAGTGCAAGTCATGAATAAGTACATTAAGATTCAATATTAAACTCAAAATTATCATGATTCGAAATATCAACTCAGGATGACATTTTATAACAACCCACCAGTAGGTAAGACAAAACCATAACTCAGAACCAGAAGAAACAACATTCACATGAAAGAGGAGAATGTAGAGAACAAAAAAAATATATATAAAAAAATTAAAGAGAAACATGATATACATATACCCCACGATCAGATATAGTCGAGCCATAAATTACACAAGGAGTGCAAGGTAAATTACCTTTTATTTTATATTTATTTATATAATAAGCCAAAAAAGGTTGTACTATGACAACATCATATAATTGAACAAAATGCTGTTCAAATTAGACTATAAAATTGGACAAATATATTGTTTGCCCCTGTCCTAGAAACATATCTATGCACTATTTCTAAACACGTATATTTTTTCTCATAAAACACATGTCTACTGTATTTTATCATCCAAGGTAAAGACATTTCTCTCTGTTTCACTAACAAATAGTAATTCTAAGAAGATTAATTTTACAATTCTCTTCACCCTCCTGATTTTTTCTCAACTGCATCGATGCATCTTCTTGGTTCTCACAGGTTTGATCTGTTCATTTCTTTTTGGTGTTAGATATTTTCCCCAACATATATGTGCTAACTTAAAAGAAAAAGATGAATCTCAATTTTTAAATCTGTTGATTATAAATAAAGAGGAACCATTTTAACAAATAATGCATTCAATTTATGGCTGCTCAATGTGCACAATCTTTAGCCAACTGGCTAATTTCTTAGACATTCATCGATTTTTTTTTGCATAAAATCTTATATATTCTAAATTGTAGTTTTATAAGACTCTTTTGAGTTTTCCATAGGAAAGTAGCTTAGCCAAATTTCATTTGTTGATTTCAAGATATAATATCCTGAGTTACATTACATATTTTCTTTTTATGGAAAAGAGCCTAAAATATTTTTAAAGTATTAGAAATGGTACAAACTAAATTCCATCCACCCATTGGCTCCAAAAATGTCTTTATCATCCATCTTTTGGCTCCAAAATATCCTTATCATCCATTTTTGGTTCAAAATTGACCACTTATTTAACGATTTTAAATTTAAATTATTTAAATATTTTTTTAAAAATACTTGGCACTCAATTATGGGATATAATTTAATTTATTAATATCATGTATAAATCAATCCACTACCCACTCATTACTAATATAATTAAACCTCATCTAAATAATAAATCAATTCTAATATCAAAATCTATCACGCCCGGAGACTACATCCTGGACACGGCCGACATGTAACGACCATTGCTGGCCTTGAGCAAACCCTTAGTCTGGCTTACTTAACTCAGCAAAATACTCGACCAACTCAATCAAGAAGTAGGGGATGGTTAAAAGAAATACTTAATATGATAGTCTAGCCAAAATGACACTTAGGTCTCAACACTTGAACATATGAAATTACAAAGTAAATGAGACTCCAAAATTGAACTACTAACTATCTATGAAGCCTCTAAACTGATTGAGATGGATGTTGGTACAGATCCCACAACATCCTTATGCACTAAACTAGAAAAACAATTAAAAAAGATGTCCTAGGGAATGCAAAGAGGCTTACCACTGACTTTAGAGCTTAAACTTGATCAACGAAGCGTTGCGTGCTGATCCTGGTTACTTTCAACTGCATCATAAGACGATACAGACCAACTGACATCAGTACATTGAATGTACGAGTATGCGAGTTGGAATGCTAAACAACAACTGCTATGCTTGAATTGGAATAAGGAGGAACTTACGTTGGCTCTTGCTAAACTCATGAAATAACAACTCAATATAAAGCAGTAAAGACATATGTAATATATATAAAACTACCAAAAAAGTGTAAACACTAAGTTCATTAGAGATAAAGCAATAATATACTCAACTTTACTTATATATTTTACACATAGTTCATTAAAGATAAAGCAATAATAAACTCAACTTTAGTTATATATGGAATTTATATAATTTCTGTGAGAGATTCTGTAACTGACAACCATCACTTAAGCCTAAGTGATGATACAACATGTTACCTCACGCTACCGAGGACCATCCTATATCTTTCCATCAATATAAGACCTTACTTAACTTAGTGGATCCACTAG
Organism: Solanum lycopersicum; assembly: GCF_036512215.1. Lineage (NCBI taxonomy): Eukaryota > Viridiplantae > Streptophyta > Magnoliopsida > Solanales > Solanaceae > Solanum > Solanum lycopersicum. The sequence continues at coordinate 51,191,079 of NC_090811.1, forward strand.
CTTAACTTACGTGATCATCTAAAAGGTATTGACCCGTTAATACACATGATGACTGCATGATTTACATGGAGACTTAACTTATTAGGAACTCTCCTCCCCACACCGGTGCTCAAAACTACTCCCAAAATGTATATTAGCTCATGCTTTTAACATAACTTCCTTCCTTTGGGTTGAGATGATCTGCTCAACCATTTTTAGCTTTAAAAATCCCTCTTGGAATCAATGTTCCCCTTTTCTTAATGAAAACTCTTTTGGAACTCTTACTTTTCTCTTAACTCAAACGTGAAAACATTTATAAACCTTTTCAAATACTTAGTTCCTTTATAGCTTTTTAAGAAATGAACTCAACTGTTGCTCTTTACTTCACTTGAACTTAACTCTTCGGGAATACTTAGTTCCCTTATAGCTTTTAAGAACTTAAGTCAACTCCATAATCTTTGCTCAACTTGTAATTTGAGCCGTAAAACAAAGTTAAAATGATTGTTTAAGACTCTTTAAAAACTTTAAGAACTTACTTTGACTTACTCCTTAACTTTTGAACTCGAGTCTTAACTTTTTTGACCTTGATCTTAGCTTCCCTTGAATTAGATTATGGATTGAAGGATCATGATCTCATGTTCATGGATGCTTTCATGATTTTTATATGTACTTTAGAGTGTTGGAATCAACTAGGAATGATAGGCTCATCATTTAGGAACTAGTACGAGAAGATAGGGAAAGAATGGGATGTCCAGGTGACCTTGGTGCTCTGAGAGGCGCTGAGTGCCAAAGCCTGACTGACAGAGACTGTCCTCAGGAGCCTAGTTGGCGCGACGTGCCAGGGCCTAACGGACAGAGTCTTTCCATAGGGGATCTGGTATGAGCGGCGCCCTAGTTCATGTCATACGGGTTGCCCGACCTTTTTTCTAATTTTTCAACTCTAAACCTCTCAAACTTCAATGTATCTTCCCCCAAACACTTAGAATCACCAATATACTCAATACCCAATAGTTTAGACTTGTAAAATATCCCGAAAACACGAATCTAATCAACTAGAACATGCTACAACCCATTCAATCATGAATTTGATAATTGTTCATCAAAATATCAATATTCATCATTCAATATACTCTTACTTGTTGAATTGAATCAAATTGTTGTATGGGTGGAAGAACCTAACACATAAAGATCTCACATACCTCAAAGGGATCACCCCTAAAGAAATTAACGCAGCGATTCGTGGTCTTTTTGCTTCTTCTTCTCCTTTCTCCTCTTTTCTCCTTTTTTTCTCTTCTCTCAAAATCCTATCTTGTTTTGTAAAAGCGTGAACTGAAGAGAATCAGCTTAGACCCCAAGTTATTAACCCAAAAAGAAATTAAATAAGTGGGTAAGGAAAATACCATAACACCCTTTAAAAATCCAAATTGGATCCTCATACCAACAATGCAACTTCCGAAAGTCATATCTCCCTCATACGACTTCGACATTTCACAAACTTGGCGCTATTGGAAAGATCTTTCCAAGATCCTCCCATCCATATAAATAAATACCCTAACTCTTCTTGAGTTGGACGTTACGACCATTTGAAAATAACCAAAATTCACTTTTAAAATCTGGAAAATATCCAGATTCGCTATTTATTTCCAAAAATGATTATTCCTTGTTTCCTATCTTATTCTTAGTTATTTCAAGTTATGAGATGTTACAATATCTCCTAATTCATCATCTAATGATAACTCTTTCACTAAGCTAAGGATAGTGACATCATTTCAGCACTCAACAGCCAAAACAAGTAATAACATACTTACACATAATCTTATAAAGTGCTAGGAAGAGAATTTAATACCTTGATCTGCATTTTCTCTGGATTCAAAGATATGTGGTTATATCTTCTTCATATCCTTTTCATCTACCAAAGTCGCTTTCTCAGCGAATTAGTTCCTCCAAAGAACTTTGATTGATGCAACTTCCATCGTCCTCAATTTGCGAGCTTGATGATCAAAAAATCTACACTTGAACTTCTTTTATAGGATAAGTTACCTTTGTCCCAAAATTTTCAGTTGGTACTATCAATGAAGGATCACACAATCACTTCTTCAACATAGAAATATAGAATACCGCATGAACCGATGCCAACTCTTGGGGTAGCTTAAACTCATAAGACACACTATCCACTCTCTTGGAGATTCTACATGGTCCAATATACCGGGGACTAAGTTTCCACTTTTTATCGAACCTCATAAATACCTTCATGGGTGAAACCTTTAGCTATACCCAATCATATACCTCAAACTCTAAGGTCATCTCCTAACATCTGTGTAGGACTTTTGGCGACTCTGTGTCATCTTCAATCTTTCGTAAATCAGTTTTAAATTCTCCATACATTGATGAACTAGATTTGGTACTATCAACCCTGCTTCATCAACTTCGGATCATCCAATTGGATATCTGCATCTTCTCCCATAAAGGGCCTCATATGGAGTCATTTGGATGTTCGAATGGTAGTTATTATTATAAGAGAACTCAATGAGAGGTATGTGATCATCCCAACTTTATTTGAAGTCAATCACACAAGGTCTCAAAATATCTTCTAAGGTCAGGATAGTACGCTCTGCTTGTCCATCCTTTTGAGGATGAAAAGCGGTGCTTCAGTTCACCTTTGAACACAAACCATTTTGGAAAGATTTCCATAACTGTGCAGTAAATTGTGGACCATTATTAGAAATAATGGAGACTGGAACTCCATGATGTCTTACCACTTCTTAAAGGTACAACTTAGCATAATCCTCTGCAGAATAGGTAGTCTTTATTGGTAAGTAATGACTTTGTCATTCTATCAAAAATCACCCAAATAGAATAATACTGCTTGCGAGGCAGTGGCAAACATGTGATAAAGTCCATGTTAACCATCTCCACTTCTATTCTGGAAGGTCTATAGTTTGATCCAAATCTCCTGGCCTTTGGTGTTCTACCTTCATTTGCTGAAAATTTGGGCATTTGGCAACAAACTCAACAATATCTTTCTTCATGCCATACCACAATTATACCTCTCACAAGTTGCGCTACATCTTGGTGAAACCCAGATGAATGGAATATCTGGAGCTATGAGCCTCATCCTAGATCCTCTCTTGGAGTCCATCCAGCTAAGTCACACAAAATCTACCTTGGTAATTCAGCACATCATGTCCCCCTTGTTCAAAAGTCAATACTCTCTACTTATGAACATTTCCCTTCAAATCAAGAAAATGGGGTCTTGGTCTTGCTTTTCTTTGACTACAGACACTAGTGATGATTCAGCCCCATTAGTCACCACTATCCTTACTTCGTGTTATCCATAAGTATGACTCCCAACATGCAAGTGTACGCACATCTTTAGCTAACTCCCTCTTCCCTTCTTCAACATGAGAAGTACTCCCCGTGGATAACTTGCTTAAGGCATCGACAACCACATTGTTCTTACTTGGGTGGTAAAGAATACTCATGTCATAATCCTTGAGTAATTCTAACCACCTCCCTTATCTGAGATTTATCTTATTTTAAGTTAATACATATTGGAGGCTCTTGTGATCAGTGAATATATTCACATTAACACCATACAAGTAGTGGCACCATATCTTCAAAGAAAAAACTACAATAGTCAATTCCAAGTCATGCATTGGATAATTCTTCTTATAAACCTTCAACTGTCTGGAGGAATAAGCTATAACCTTGACATTTTTTCTGCATCATAATACACTATAAATGCTTGAGTACCCTCTGTAATGTCAAAACCGGTGCGGTAGTCAACCTCTTTTTCAATTCCTGGAAGCTTTTCTCACAAGCTTTATACTATTGAAACTTGTTTGTCTTTTGAGTTAGATTGGTCAAAGGAGATGAGATAGATGAGAATCCTTCAACTAATCTCCATAAACAGCCAAGGGGTCTAGGCCAACTCTGAACTGCTTCAATATTTGGAGTGTCAACTCTAATCCCTTCACCAGAAAAAATGTCGCCCAAAAATGCCACCGACTTAAGCCAAAACTCACATTTGAAAACTTGGCATATAACTCTTTATCTCTCTCAGTCTACAAAACAATGCTGAGGTGACTAGCATGATCTTCTTCATTCCTTGAATAAATGAGTATGTCATTAATGAAGAGAATGACAAACATTTATAAATAAGGTTTGAAGACTCTATTCATAAGATCCATGAATGTTGCAGACGTATTTTTCAACCCAAAGGACATAACCAAAAACTCATAATGCCTAAATCTAGTTCTATAAATTGTCTTTGAAATATCACATTTCCTAACTTTAACTGATGGTAGCCTGAATTTAGGTCAATTTTCAAGAAGGGGGAAACATCTTGATGCTGGTTTAAAAGATCATATATCCTTGGTAGATGATACTTATTTTTCGATGGTCACCTTATTCAAGTGACGGTAATCTATACACATCCTAAGCGAACCATCCATTTTCCTTACAAACAAGATCGGAGTGCCCCGAGGTGACACACTTGGTCGAATAAAGCCTTTATCTATCAAATCTTTCAATTATTCTTTTAGCTCTTTTAACTCTACTGTTGCCATTTTGTATGGCGTAATAGAGATAGTACGGGTATCTAGAATGATGTCTATGCAGAAGTCTATCTCTCTTTCCGAAGGGACTTTGGGTAGATCATCGGGAAAGACTTCTGGAAACTCACTGACTGAAGGGAAGGTATCTCAGCTTTAGATATGAAATGAAATGACCTTTAGGCACTGCTGAATTACTAGTTAACTCTATGACTAGATCATTAGGAATATGGAACTTGAAAACTCGAGTTCTACAATCTATTTGACGCATCACAGGCATGAAGCCAGCCCATGCCTATAATGACATCAAAATCTACCATGTCTAACTCTACTAGATCAGCCATGGTGTTCTTGTGATTGATGGAAATATGACAATCATGAGAGATTCTTTTAGCTAGAATAGACTCCCCTACAAGTGTAGAAACACAGAAAGGTCCACTAAGTTATTCAGGAAGAACCTTAAACTGATTTGCAACATATAGAGTTATAAAAGATAAGCTTGCTCCTGTTCTAACAAAGCATAAATATCAAAAGTATAGACTTTGATCATACCCGTGACAACATCTAGATAGTTCTCTTGCTCTTGGCGGCTAGTGATTCCAGAGATGATTTGACCCTCCGCCTGTACCAGAAGTGGATCCTCTAGGTGCATCCCTATCTGGTGGAGTAACTGATGAAGATTCAACTCTATTTCCCAGATTTCCACCACCTTGCTTATTCTTGGGGAGCTCTCTCATGAAGTGACGATCTTGACCACACTTGAAGCAACCTGTTTGTCCATCACGACATTTATCGGGGTGGCTTCTACTATATCTACCACATGCAGGAGACAACCTACCTCCTCGTGCCACACTACCTTGGGACTGGGCTGGTCTAGCCTTGAAGTTTTGCGAATTTTGTCCATTATGTTCACCTCTATTTCTGGGGGCAAAAGCACTAGAAGATGATGGTGCATGCCATTAATGCTTCTGAAATTGTGGTCGACTTGAGCAACTTTTTGCTGCCCAGACTTACTCCTAGTCGTGGATTTATTGTTGTAATCCTCTATGTCCCTCAACTTCTCCTCTTCAACTTGCTGCACATAGAACTCAACCTGGATATGTCTACTTGCCTATCAACATTGCAGCCCTACTTTCTTTACTTGAAGCACGACCCAAACTGAGAACAAACAAGCTCATTTTGCTTCTTATATCCTTTACCATATCTAGAGCATAGCGAGACAGTAGGAATCCATATTTATGCACAATCAAGGAGTTCTGTTTCAAATCGATGAACTCCCGTACCTTTGTCTCAGGAAAAGAACCTCCCCAAGAAGACTTCTTCAAAGAAAGCCCAACTTGGATGTGGTGAATCCTCAACTCTTCCCTCTTTCCATTGGACAAACCAGGTTCTAGCCACACTCTTCAGCTGATATGGAGCTAATTCAACCGTCTTAGTATTAACTACATGCATCACCTCAAAAACCTTTCTTCAATTCATCTACAATGTTTTCCAGATCCTTAGTGGTGCGTGATCCGATGAAGCTAGGAGGATTCATTCTCTAAAACTCACGAACCCTCGGGTGTCAGCCCCTTTTTGTCAAGCTCCTCTCTATTTTCCAACTTGGTTGGTTTTACTTGACTTAAAATTCGGATAGCTTCTCGGAATTCGGTGTTGGTAACCTCTTGTTGGGGTTGCACATCTGGGGCATTGGGTAATTTCTGTTCTTAAGCTCCTACATATCTCCTAACTAGAAGACCTCTTACTTCACTTCGTGGTGGCATTTTAATATGAAAAATGGGCACGCTCAAATTAGAGACTTTTAGAGATAAACACTAACACACGAAAAATAATATGAAAGAAGTGAAGAAATTTCTAAATGTTGCAGCCTTTTAATCATAGATGTGGTTTACTTCAAACCGATGAATAAGACTCTACTGACACGACCCCATAGACTCCCTAGGACTATTGAACTCTACTTTTTGATACCAAGTTCGTCACACCTGAATCCTACACCCTGGACGTGGCCGGCACCCAACGACCATTGATGGCCTTGAGCGAACCCTTGGCCTGACACACTTAATTCAACGGAAACTCGACAAACTCAATCAAGAAGTATATCATGGTTAAAAGAAATACTTAATATGATAGCCTGGCCAAAATGGCACTTATGTCTCAACACTTGAACATATGAAATTACAAAGTAAATAAGACTCCAAAGCTAAACTACAAAATGTCTATGAATCCTCTAAACTGAATGAGATGGATGTTAGGACAGATCCCACAACATCCTAATGAACTAATCAAAAAAACGATTAAAAGAATGTCCTCGGGAATTCAAGGAGGTTCACCACTGACTCTAGAGTTCAAACTTGATCAACGAAGCGTTGTGTGCAGATCGTTGGTTAACTGTGTCTCCATTATAAGACGATGCAAGACATCTGACATTAGTACATTTAATGTACGAGTATGCGAGTTGGAATGCTAAATAACAACTGCTAAGATTGAATTGGAATAAGGAGGAACCTACCTTAGATCTTGCTCAACTCATGAAATAACAACTCAATATAAAGCACTAAACACATATTGCAATATGTATAAAACTGATAAATAGTGTAAACACTTAGTTCATTAAAAAAAATAAACTCAATTTTACTTATATATGAAAGTATTATAATTTATGTGGGAGATTCTTTAACAAACACCCATCACTTGAACCTAAGCGATGATACAACGTTTTAAATTATGCTTCTAAGGACCATCCTATACCTTTCCATCGGTATAGGATCTTACTTAACTTAGTGGATCCACTAGCTTAACTTACGTGATCATCTAAAAGGTATGACCTGTTATTACCCATGATGACTACATGGTTTGCATGGACACTTGACTTAATAGGACTCTCATCCACACATAGGTACTCAATAGTACTCCCAAAATATACTTTAGCTCATGCTTTTAACATTTCTTTCCTTTGGGTTGAGATAATTTGCTAAACTTCTTTTATCTTTAAAAAGCCCTCTTGGAATCTATGTTCCCCTTTTCTTACTGAAAACTCTTTCGAAACCCTTAGTTTTCTCTTAAATCAAATGTGAAAACATTTATAAACCTTTTTGAATGCTTAGTTCTCTTATATATTTTTGAGCGATGATCGCAACGCTTACTCTTTATTTCACTTAAACTTAAATCTTAGAGAATACTTAGTTCTCTTATATATTTTGATAATTTAACTAAAATCTTTGCTCTTTCCTCAACTTGTAATTTCAGCCTTAAAACAAAGTTAAAATGATTGATTATGTCTCGTTGAAAACTTTAAAAACTTACTGTTACTTACTCCATAACTTTTAAACTTGACTCTTAACTTCTTTGACATTGATCTTAGCTTCCCTTATATGGGATTATGAATTCAAGGATATTAATCTCATGTTTGTGGATGATTTCATGATTTTTAAATATACTTTTGAGTATTTGAATCAACTAGGAATGATAGGTACATCACTTAGGAACTAGTCAGAGAAGCTAAAGAAATAAAGGGGTCTTTAAGTGACCATGGTGCTCTCAGATGCGTGGAGCGCCAAAGCCTGACGGACAGAGGTTGTCCTCAGGAGCGCTGGCTTGCGCGGCGCCCAGAACCTGATGGACAATGTTTATCCAGAGGGACTCTGGTAGGTGCGGCGCCCGAGGTCCGGTCCAACGAGTTTTCTGACCTAAATTTTCTGATTTTCAACTCTAAGCCTCTCAAACTTCTATAGATCTTCCCCCAAAAACATAAAATCACCAATTTACCCATACCCAATAGTTTAGACTTTTAAAACAGTCTGGAAACACGAATCCAATCAACTAGAAAATGCTACATTTTTCTGTTTATGTTTTCATACTGTTCTACGAGTCTAAACTATTGGGTACTGAGTATATTAGTGATTTAAGTGCTTGGGGGAAGATCCATGGAAGTTTGGGAGGTTTAGAATTTTAATTCGGAGAAGTAAAGACGGAAAACCCGTCTGACAGGCCTTGGTGCACCACACCTACCATAACACCTTAAGACAGATTTTGTCAGGCTCTGGTGCGCCGCGCCTGCTAGAACACCTTTGGACAACCTCTGTCCATCAGGATCTGGCGCCCCCCGCCTCTCAGAGCGTCAGGTTCACGTGGAGTTCTAATTCCCCCCCCCCCAGTTTTTTTGTATGAGTTCCTAAGTGATGTACCTATAAATTATAGTTGATTCCAACACTTTAAAGTATATTTAAACATCATGAAATCATCCATAAACATGATATCATGATCCTTAAATCCATGATCCAATTCAAGGGAAGTTAGGATCAAACTCAAAGAAGTTAAAGAGTTAAGTCTAAGGCAACGAAGTTAGTTAAAGAGTTAAGTCTAAGGCAATGAAGTAAGTTAAAGAGTTAAGTCTAAGACAGTCAAGTAATTTGAAGTGAAGTTTCTAAAGCATCCAAGAGTCTTGTTTAAAATTTTTAACTTCGTTTTAAGTCTCAAGTTTTGAGTCAAAGAAATAGTAAAAGTTGAAGTCTTTTATTCAAAAGAGGTATAAGGGGACTAAGTATTCCCGAAGAGTTAAGTTTGAAGTTGCACAAAAAGTAAGAGTTGAGTTCATTTCTCAAAATGTATAAAGGAACTAACTGCTCCCTTAAATCTTATAAATTTTCACATTGAAGCTCAGAGGAAACTAATATTTTCCAACAGAGTTTTGAACCAGAAAATGGAACATTGATTCCAAGGGGGATTTTAAAGCTGAAAAGGGTTAAGCAAATCATCTCAATCCAGAGGATAAAGGTTGTTTTAAAAGCATGAGATAAAGTATATTTTGGGAGTAATATTGAGCACCAATGTGGGGATGAGAATTAAACTTAACTCGAGTCTCCATGTAAACCATGTAGCCATCATGGTATTAACGGGTCATACTTTTTAGATAATAATGCAAGTTTAGCTAGTAGATCCACTAGGTTGAGGATGTTTTATGCAATGACAAAGTATATGACAGTTCGGGCATCGTGGTGAGACGCTGTATCACCACTTAGGCTCATAGTGGTGGTTTTCTCAGTTAGAGATACTTACACATAACTATATTACTTTCATATACATGTAAATTTGAGTTGCTATTGTATTTTATTTGATGAAATGAGTTGTTTTACTATTTTCCACACTTTATGTATATCACATGTGTTTTAAATTATTATATGTATATACATTGAGTAGACTAGTTATTGCGTTGAGTAGAGGCAAGGTAAGTTCATCTTATTCCTACCAAGCTTAAGTTGTTATTTAGCATTCCAACTCGTATAGTCGTACATTCAATGTACTGATGCCAGTTGGCCTGCATCTTTTTATGATGAAGATGTAGGTAACCAGGATCAACATCCAGCATATCGTTGATCCAGTTTGGGCACTCATAGTTAGTGGTGAGACTCATTGCTTTCTAGAAGATCCTTTTTATATGTTTTCCCATCTTTAAATTTTAGAATGTTGTGTCCTTTCAACATTCATTTTAATATTGTTAGAGGATTCATAGACTAATAGTCAGTTAGTTTAGTGGAATCTTTTCATTTCAGATATTATAATTGAGACTTAAGAGTCATTTTGGCCAAGATAATCAAGTTTAAGTATTTCTTTCAATAATTTTCTTATTTCATAATTGAGTTGAGTTAAGTCTTTCGTGACTTAAGCAAGCCAGATCAAGGGTCTGCTCAAGACCAGGAATGGTCATTAGGTGCCGGCCACGTCCAGGGTGTAGGCTTCGGGTGTGACAAACTTGGTATGAGAGCAAAGAGTTCAAGAGTCCTAGGGAGTCTATGAAGTTGTGTCTCTAGGGTCTTAATCTTCGATGTGAAGCGCGCCATATCTATTATCAAAAGGCTATAATATGAAATAGCACAAAACAAAAAAGGGCTACGCGAATAATAGTGTTAGTAGTTCGTGAGGCTAATTTTGAGCTAGATAGTGGATTGATCCGGAGTATGAGTGTGTGACTTGTTATAATTGATCCTATTGATAGTACAGAAAATGGGTTTGTTATCTTGATAGAGATGGTTCTACTTCATCAGATATTTATTCGAATGAATTTCTTACTTCTTTCACAAATCCTTTTCGTGCATTAGAGTTTATATCTAAAAAGTCTCTCTCTAATTCATGCTTGCGCATATTTTAGATAACAATGCCTCTACAAAGATAAGTAAGAGGTCGTCCATCTAGGAGAAATGTAGAAGCTCAGAAACAAGAGTTACCCAATGCTCCATAAGTGCAACCTTAAGGGGACATAACCAATACTGAGTTCCGTGAGGCTATCCAGATGTTGAGTCTAGTTGTGACCAACCAAGTTGGGCAAGAAACAGGAGCTCGGCAATAAAGGGTTAAACTTTGAGGATGAAAGATTTCTTGAGGATGAATCTCCCAAGTTTCACTGGTTCAAGCACTACCGAGGATCCGAAAAACTTTATAGAAGAGTTGAAGAAGGTATTTGATGTAATGCATATTGTTTGTGTTGAGAAAGTTGAAATGGTTGAAAACCAACTCAAGAGTGTGGCTAGTACTTGGTAAGACCAATAGATGGAGGGTTTAGATGAAATGCACCACATTCAAATTGGACTTGCTTTGAGGAAGCTTTCTTGGGGCGTTCTTTCCCTGTGAACAGAAAGAGGCCAAGGTACGTGAGTTCCTTACCTTGAAACAGGACTCACTCTGTGTGCATGAGTATGGTTTGAAATTCACTCTTGTTATGCTCCAGAGATGGTTAAGGAGATAAGGAGTAGAATGAGCTTTTTTGTTGTTGTCTTGGGTCATGCTTTAAACAAAAAGGGCCAGGCTGCAATGATTATTTGGGGTATGCACATTTCGTGATTAATGGTGTATGTACAACAATAAATTTGAGGGACATACGAGAGTATAGAAATAAGAAAGCTAAGATAGGGAATGAGTCTAGTCAACAAAAGAGTGGAGCGAGTCGACCACAATTCTAGAAATAAAAGGGGCATGCACCATCATCTGCTAGTGCACCTGTGCCCAGAAACTGAGTAGAGTATAATGGCCAGAATTCTCACAACGTTACGGCTAGACCAAGCCATCTCAAGGTAGTGTGGCACAAAGAGGGAGTTGAGCTCATGTATGTGCTAAGTGTTATAGAAACCACCTAGTTAGATGTCGTGATGACCAGATAGCTTTTTCAAGTGTGGTCAAGAGGGTCACTTCATGATAGCGTTCCCTAAGAATAATTAAGAAGATGAAAATTCAGGCAATAGACATTAATCTTCATCAGTTGCTCCACCAGATAGGGCTGCACCTAGAGGAGCCACTTCTGGTACTGGCGGAGGGGCAAACTATCTTTATGCAATCACTAGCTACTAAGAGCAAGAGAACTCTCCATATATTGTCACGGATATGATCAAAATCATTATTTTTGATGTTTATACTTCGTTATAACTAGGAGTAAGTTTATCTTCTGTAACTCCTTTTATTGCAAATCAATTTGAGATTGTTGCTCAAAAATTTAGTGAACCCTTTTGTGTGTCTAAACCTATAAGGAAGTTCATTCTAGCGGAAAGAGTCTATCGAGATTTTCATGTTTCCATCAATCAAAATAACATCATGGCTGATGTATTAGAGTTATACATGGTAAATTTCAATGTCATTCTAGGTATGGACTGCCTTCATTCTTGTTACGCGTCAATAGATTGTAGAACTCGAGTTGTCAAGTTCAAGACTCCTAATGAGCCACTCATACAGTGGACTATTAACTCATCAGTGCTTAAGAGTCCTTTCGTTTCATACCTAAAGGAGAGAAAGTTAGTCCTGAAGTATCTATCACTTAGTTCGAGTTAAGGACTCAAGTGATGAGATACCTTCCCTTCAGTCAGTTCCAATGGTGCAAGAGTTTCCAAGAGTTTTCCTGATGATTTACCAGGAGAACTTCCCAAAAGAGAGATAGAATTTAACATAGACATCATTCCAAATACTCGTTCTATCTCTATTATTTCATATAGAATGGCACCAACAGAGTTAAAGGAGTTAAAGAACAACTGAAAGATTTGCTAGATAAAGGTTTCATTCAACCGATTGTCTAACCTTGGGGCGCTCAGGTCTTTTTTGTAAGGAAGAAATATGGTTTGATCATCAAGAATAAATATCCTCTCACAAGGATAGATGATCCTTTCGACCAACTTCAGGGTGCTTCCTGCTTCTCAAAAATTGATCTCAGATCAGGATACCATCAGTTTAAAGTTAGGGAATGTGATATTCCAAAGACAACTTTTAGAACCTGATATAGGCATTACAAATTCTTGGTTATGTCCTTTGGTTTCAAAAATGCATCTGCAACATTTATGCATCATATAAACAGAGTCTTCAAACCTTATTTAGATCTGTTTGTCATCGAGTTCATTGATGACATACTTTTTATTAAAGGGGGGGGGGGAGGAAGATCATGCTAGTCATCTCAGGATAGTTCTTCAGACTTAGAGATATAAAGAGTTATATGCCATGTTCTCTAAGTGCGAGTTTTGGCTTAAGAATGTGGCATTATTGGGTCACATTATTTATGGTGATGGATTAGAGTTGACACTCAAAAGATAGAAGTAGTTCAGAGTTGAACTAAACTTACGTCTCCAACGGATATGAGGAGATTCTTGGGTTTGGTTGGTTATTATTGGATATTTGTTGAAGGGTTTTTGTCTATCTCGTCTCCTTTGACCAAGATAACTTAGAAGACAATCAGGCTTCAATGGTCTGAAACTTGTGAGAAAATTTTTCAGGAATTGAAAAAAAGATTGACTACCGCTCCAGTTTTGACCTTACCAGAGGCTACACAAGGTTTTGTAGTGTATTGTGATGCATCAAGAGTTGGTTTTAGTTGTGTGTTAATGCAGAATGGCAAGGTTATAACTTATGCCTCTATACAGTTGAAGGTTCATGAGAAGAACTGTCCAACTCATGACTTGGAATTGGCTCCAGTAGTTTTTGCTTTGAAGATATGGCGTCACTACTTGTATGATGTTCATGTTGACATATTCACTAGTAAAAAGAGCCTCCAATATGTGTACACTCAAAAAGATCTAAATTTCAGACAAATGAGGTGGTTAGAATTTCTCAAGTTACAATATGAGTATTCTTTACCACCCATGTAAGGCTAATATGGTTGTTGATGCCTTGAGTAGGTTGTCCATGGGTAATACCGCCATATTGAACAAGGAAAGAGTGAGTTAGCTAAAGAGGTGCATAGAATTCAACGTTTGGGAGTCAGACTTATGGATTCCACATAAGGAGGAATAGTGGTCACCAATGGGGTTGAGTCATCATTAGTGTCAGAGATGAAAGAGAAGCAAGATCAAGACCCCATATTGCTTGATTTGAAGGCAAGTGTCCATAACCAAATAGTATTGACATTTGAACAAGGGGGAGATAGTGTGTTGAAATACAAAGATAGATTGTGTGTACCTAGGGTGGATGGACTCCAAGAGGGAATCCAAGAGGAGGCTCATAGCTCGATATATTCCATTCATCGATTTGAGAGATGTATATTGGTTGGAAGGCATGAAGAAAGATATCGCTGAGTATTTTGCCAAGTGCTCAAATTTCCAATAGGTAAACCTACACGTCTTGCTTTTACTGTTATATTGGGAGTTACTCCACGTATTGCTTGACGTAAAATGGATAGTGGATTTTTTTCTGTCTTTTGTTGAATCTTTTTCACGGCAGACTATAGAACTTATGTAATGGAAGTGGGAGATGATTAACATGGACACAGGCTTTCCACGATCTCGTAGAAAACATGATTTTATTTGGGTGATTGTCGATAATGACAAAGTCAGCCCATTTCTTGCGAGTAAAGACTACCTATTCGGCCGAGGATTATGCTAAGTTATACCTTCAAGAGGTGGTTAGACTTCATGGAGTTCCATTCTCTATTATTTTAGATAGAGGTGCATAATTCTGGAAATCTTTCTAGAATGGTTTGGGTTCAAAGGTGAACTTAAGCATTGTTTTTCATCCTCAGACCGATAGACAAGCAGAGCTTACTATCCAGACCTTAGAATATATGTTGACAGCTTGTATGATTGACTTCATAGGTAATTGGGATGATCACATACCTCTCATTGAGTTCGCTTACAACAACAACTACCATTCGAGCATCCAAAGGGCTCCATATGAAGCTCTTTATGGGAGAAGATGCAAATCTCCAATTGGATGGTTTGAAGTTGGCAAAACAGGGTTGATAGGACAAAATTTAGTTCTCCAAGATTTGGAGAAGGTGAAAAGTGATTCAAGAGAGATTGAAAATGGCACAGAGTCTCCAAAAGTCCTACACAGATATTAGGAGAAGCCCATTAGAATTTGAGGTTGATAATTGGGTGTATCTAAAACTTTCACCCATGAAGGATTTTATGATATTTGCTAAGAAGGGTAAACTAAGTCCCAAATATATTGGACCTTATAGAATATACAAGAGAGTGGGCAATGTGGCTTATGAGTTGGAGCTACCCCAAGAGTTAGTAGCGTTTCATTCGGTATTTAATGTGTCTATTTTAAAGAAATGCTTGGGTGATCCCTCATTAATTGTATGAACTGAGAATGCTGGGATTAAGGACAACTTGTCCTATGAGGAGATTCTTGTTAAAATTTTGGATCGTCAAGTTCGCAAGTTGAGAACAAAGGAAGTTGCATTAGTCAAAGACTTTTGGAGGAATCAGTTTGGTGAAGAAGCACTTGGGAAGCTAAAGAGGATATGAAGAGGAGATATGCACATCTCTTCGAATTCGGAGAGAATGAAAATAAAGGTATTAAGTTTTCTTCCTAGTGCTTTATATAAGACTATGTGTAAGCATGTTATTACTTGTTTTGGTTGTTGAGTGCTGAAATGATATTACTACCCTTAGCTTAGTGAAAGAGTTCTCATTCGAGGACGAATATTCCCAAGGGGGATATAGTGACATATGGTAACTTGAAACAACTATAATGAGCTAAGAAACCAAGATTAATCATTTTTGGAAATAAATAAGGAAATCTGGAAAATTTTCTTAAGTGTAAAAGTGATATTTTTGTTCATTTTCAAACAGTCATAACTCCCAGCTCAAGAGAAGTTAGGGTGATTTATTTTTATTGTTGGATACCCCTTAGAACGATCTTTTAATGGTCCAAGTTTGCACATTTTCAATGTCGTATGAAGGATATATGTCTTTCGAAAGTTAGGTTGTTGGACAGAGATAAGTCCAATCCAGATTTTAGTAAGGGTAAACTAGTCTTTTCACTCTAGTATTTCCTAATTCTTTTTAGGGGTTTATTAGGGGTAAAACCAAGTCCCAATTTGGTTTTAGAAAAGTTGATAAGGCTTAGGGCTTGAGAGAGAAGAGAAGAGAAGAGGAAGATCAAGCATTCTTCACGAGCGCCAAGAATTATTGTATGGATTTCATTGGGGATGATGTATATCGATGTATGTCAGATCTTTCTGTGTTGGGTTCGTTCACCCACACACAAATATGTATAATCAACAAGTTTCATATACACTGAATGATAAATCTTGAAGTTCTTGATGAACAAATTGTTAAATTCCTAACGGCTAGGTTGTAGAATACATTTAGTGGTTTGGTTTGTGTTTCCGGGCTGTTTTACGAGTCTAAACTATTGAGTATTGAGTATATCAGTGATTCTAAGTGTTTGGTGGAAGATTAACGGAAGGTAGGGAGGTTTAGAATTGAAATCGGAGATAAAGTCGAAAAACATATCTGTTAGGCTCTGGCCCCCCGCGCCTCTCTGAGCACCAGGGTCACCTGGAGTTCTCATTTTGCCCCATCTTTTCGTACGAGTTAAATGGTGTACCTATAAATCCTATTTGATTTCAACACTCTAAATTACATCTAGTATCTTGAAATCATCCATACACATGAGATCATGAGCATTGAATCCGTAATCCAATTTAAGGGAAGTTAGGATCAAAGTCAAAGAAGTTAATGAATTATGTCTAAGCCAATAAAGTTAGTTATAAGTGAAGTTTGTAAAGCAACCTAGAGTCTTATTTAAATGTTTTAGCTTCTTTTTAAGACTCAAGTTTCGAGTTAAAGAAAGAGTAGAAGTTGAAGTTTTTCTTCAAAAGAAGTATAATCGGAAAAAGTGTTCCCTAAGAGTTAAGTATCAAGTTACGCAAAGAGTAAGGGTGTGTTTGGTTGGGACAAAAGTCTTGAAAATTTTTTTCCAAATCAACTCATTTTCCTCAAAATTTAGGAAAATGACTTCCCTTCAAAAATTAAGGAAAACATTTTTCAAAACTCTCCTCTAAGTTCGAATTACTTTTTTTTTTTGGCAAAACATCAATTCTTAGAAAATATTTTCAATTTTCAAAATTTTATTGTTCAATCGATCCCTGGCCCCCCATCCCACCCATCCACTATTGGCCAGCCCCCCCCCCCTCCAAAAAAAAATTGAGTTCAATTTTAAAAATAATGTTATTTTAAAAATCCTCCTTCCTCCCCCCCCCCCTAACCAATAAAAATTAATTTTATTTTAAAAAAATATTTTCAACTTCAACATTTTATTTTTTTCAACTGCCCCCTGCCTACGCCAGCCCCCCTACCCACCCCCTACCAGCCACTCCCCTCCCCCCAACCCTCAAAAAAATTTATTTTATTTTTAAAAAATATTTTCAACTTAAAATTTAGATTTTATTTCTCCTACCCCTGCACCCTCCCCCAATATACACCCACCCTGCCACACCCACCCACCCACCCCAAAAAAAATTATTTCTAAAAATATTTTCAATTTATTTTATACTCTAGTAAAAAAAAATGTTTCTAAAAAAAATTCATTCATAAATCAAACACTAAAAAATATTTTCTACTCACCAACAAAAAATGAGAAAATAAGTACATCATCTACGTGTTTTCCAGGAAAACATTTTCCATGAAAAACATTTTCTTTCATACCAAACACACCCTAAGAGTTGAGTTCATATCTCAAAAGGTATAAGGGAACTAAGTACTCCCTACAAGCTTATAAATATTTCACATCTAAGTTAAGAGGAAACTAAGATTTCCCAACAGAGTTTTGAACAATAAAATGGAACATTGATTCCAAGAGGGCTTTTAAAGCTAGAATGGGTTGAGCAAATTATCTCTACCCAAAGGAAAGAGGTTATTTAAAAAGCATGATCTAAAGTATATTTTAGAAGTAGTATTGAGCACCGATGTGGGATGATAGTTCAACTTAAATCGAGTCTCCATGTAAACCATGTAGCCATCATGGGTATTAATAGCTCATACTTTTAGATGATCACGTAAGTTTAGCCTTTGGATCCACTAGGTTGACGATGTTCTATGGGATGGAAAAATATAAGACAGTTCTGGCAGTGTGGGATAAACGTTGTATCACCACTTAGGCTCACATTGGCGGTTGTCGGTTAGAAAAACTCCCTTAAAACTATATTACTTTCATGTATAAGTAAAGTTGAGTTGCTATTGCATTTTCTTTGATGAAATGAGTTGTTTTACAGCTTTACAAACTTTTTATATATAGCACGTACACTGAGTAGAGTAATTCTTGTGTTGAGTAGAGTCAAGGTAAATTCATCTTAAACCTACCAAGCTTAAGTAGTTGTTTAGCATTCCAACTCGCATAGTCGTATATTCAATCTACTGATGCCAGTTAGCCTGCATCATTTTATGATGAAGACGCAGGTAACCAGGATCAGCACCCAGCACATCGTTGATCGAGTTTGAGAACTTAGAATCAGTGGTGAGCCTGCTTACTTTTCGGAGGATCCTTTTTATATGCTTTTCAGTCTTTAAATTTTAGAATGTTATGTCTGTCCAAACATTCATCTTAGTATTGTTAGAGGCTTCATAGATTGAGATTCAGTTAGTTCAGTTGAATCTTTTTAATTTCGGATATTATATTTGAGACTTAAGTGTCATTTTGGCAAAGATAATCAAGTTTAAGTATTTCTTTCAATAATTTTCTTATTTAATAATTGAGTTGAGTTAGGTCTTCTGCTGAATTAAGCAAGCCAGGTCATGGATCCGCTCAAGACCAAGAACGGTCATTAGGTGCCGACCATGTCCAGGGTGTAGGCTTCGACCGTGATAGGTAGGAAAATAAACAATATCCTAGAAAATATGAGGACATGCCAACCATCTAGAGAGAAATCTACTTCCCAAGCTTCAATTTCTAGGAACCTCGCTTGCCACCACCTACACTTGAAGAAATAGAGAAAACATAGGAAATTAGCACAATTAATGCACTAAGTATGGTGAACATGCAAGAAAACCATGCAAAAAGAGACATTTTCTTAAGGATATTATTTTCATGCTATTTTGATAAGAACCTTTATCATAAGAGTTCAGGAGACATGATACAAGTCAACAATCACATAGAGGACATATTCCATATTCAACAAGTAAGTCTTTTTATCACTTTAGAATCCCTACCTAAGATTACTCTGGGACCCACCTAAGTAAGACATGAAGAGACCGCCCATACACCCTCTTTAAACACACCTAAGTGGTGCTCAAAGCTACCCTAGATAAGAACCTTTCTATTCAACATGTTTCACTAAGTAAACATTATGCATTAGAACCCTTTAAAAGACAACTAAACAATTAGACTTCACATAATGGTCTTGGAAGACCTAGGGAACTCACTTTACCATTTTCAAAGCCTACTCGTGCCACGTGTATATAGCGTCCCATTCAACTACCCACTCGTTGTAGAACTTATCCAATACTAGAGTGCACATCCCATATGATGAGAATAAGCATTAACCGACATAGACCATACTAGCTAGGTGTGAATCCGGTGTCAAAAAGACCCCACATCGTGGAAGGCGTTCTACTTGACAAGGTTAGAACTAAGGACTTATCCCATGTAGGCACATGGTTTAGGGGATATCAAAAGGTTTCTTTGTACTATAGCCTCATACTAAATTAGAATTATATCCACTCGGTGCTTTGCGTTTGTTCTCATAGATTAAATTCATTCACATAAGTGTATTTGAGAAGGTACCATCACTAAGCCCTACCAACTCATCATACCATTTCCAAGAAGGGATCCACACGGGTCTATCGATCTAGGTTCATTTGGATAACTCTTTTGACTTTCTTAGAAATGGTCTCATGCCGTTCCAGCCAACCTACCTCTAAGTCAAAATTCCACTCAAGAAGGGAACCATTAAAGTCTTACCACTTCAATGCTTCTATATTAACCTTCTTTTCATATGCAAGGTTTCACATTCTTAACCTTCTTTCGGATTCAAGGGTCCATATAAGTCTTTCATAAAAGGGCACCTAATTTAGGTCTATCGATCCAAAGCTTTCTTTCTTTCTTTCATTCATTCATATATACATTCATACGTACAATTCAAGTACGAAGTAGGGACAACTAAGTCTACGAATACAATATACAACATCATTCTATAAAGACTTTCCTTAGTCCTCCATCATCATATATTAACAACTACAGAGGAAGTACTTTCAATCATATCATTATAGGACCCATACAAGATCATATAGACATCACATGAGCATATTCACCCTATACATCCATTTATACCATATCATGATAATACCATACTTCACATAATAATGCCGACTAGGCCAGGTTCATAACATTTATAAAAATTTAAACACCGCTACTATAAGTGGACCATACCAATCAATGAATATTCAATATCAATTTTATACTAAATAAAGAATTAGTTCAACTCACCCCTTTCCAATAACCACTATCACTATTCCTTAGCCTTTCCAACCAATTCACAGAACAAGAGATCTTACCAATGACAATGTACATAAGACTAGGCCAACAATTCATCCATATCTATGATCCAACAAAGCCCAATATATATATCAATACTATAAGTCAAATTATGAACAATTTCAACAATGATCAACATATAATTCAATAGCCCATAACAATCTAAACACGAATTCAACACAATTAAGATATAATCAACACTCACTTTGGATTCAAAATTAGGAATTTAAGGAATTCATGGGTTCATGGAAGTTTTGATCATAATACCATCAACTAACATTGATTACTTCATACAACATCAATTTAAACCTTTTATGATAGAACTCATGCTTAGAATTCAAAATAGAGTTCCAAGATTTTTGGTGATCTTTTGAAAAGCCTTTGGAATTGGATCCTTGAATGAGAGAAGAATCAAGGATGAAATCAACATACCGTACTATAATAAACCCAAAAAATTGATGAAGAAACCTTCAATCCTAGCTTCACTTTGACTCTAAGTTTCCATGGAGGTTTTGAGAGAACTTCTCTTGAACTTGGGGTTTTGAATTTGAAGAATGAAGTCTAAGTCTAGGTTTTAGTGTTTTAAGTAACTTAAAGTATCATAAATAACCCAAAATAATTGTCCCCCTATTTAATTTGCAAAGGGTATAATTTACCAAACAAACTTGGCTTGGCCTAATCACTGCAGAAATGCAAACCCAAACCACGATTCCCATTGACAGACTGTCAATGGGTCGACGGGGCGTCCTGCTGCTCCATCTTTCTGGTAAGATACCCCTCATTTGGGGAAAGCTCCCATAACTAAGTGTGGATCCACACCCTTTTTTTACGGGGCGTCGTTTGGTTGAAGGGACGTCGTTTGCCTCCGTCAAAGAGGTTGTCCTTGGAAGCTTCTTGGCGAACTGTGGGTCCTCTTCAAGGAAGCTTAGGATAGTTCTTGGGGAGTCTAACCTAGAAGTTTCGACCCTAAACATAACCATCTAGATGCTAGGGTCCCCTCCTATCATTTTAGACACCAAACAACACATAAAACATGCAAAGGCATACTAGCACACACAAGAATAGTTTTCGAACCTCTTGGTCGTTCTTTGACATTTGACTTCCAAACTCTAAACTTCCTTCTAAATCTATTATTCATAATTTTAACACCTTATTAACTCATAAAACACATATGAGGCTCTAGTTTATCCTAGTTAATTTTGAGGGTGTTTCTGAAATAAGTGAAAAACAATTGGTCTGTCATCAATATAAGAACGGAAAATTGTATTGAATATAATACACATATATTTCTGAGCTTTAAGACTCGTGAGTAGATGAAAGATGTAGATTATTATGTATTTGAAATGTCGAAAAATAGCTGAAAGAGCTTTAAGACTTGTGAGTTGCAAGGGTTGCCAGGACTCTGATCCTTGACTTATATTTTCACTTCACGAGTCTTTAGTAGATTGTTTTGATGTAGGAATAAAAGAAAAATGATATGAACCATATTCACTGAAAAGGGAAATTGAACATACAATTATATCTTGTACCGTTCTAAGATGTTTAACTTGAATAGATATTTGTCACTCAATTTCATGCACCACTCTTCTCAATAAGCACCCAATGAATGCATGTAAGACCACATATTTTTAATATATATATTCAGATAGAACAGAAATTCTACGAGTCAAAATATGTAGTGTAAGTACATAATTCAGGTATCTTCCGCTCAACGCTTTTATATGAACTCCTATCTAGAAACACTTAAAAGCAACTGTGCTGGGGCAATATGATAGTAAGACAAATTCACAAAAAGGAGCATAATAGGGATTCAGTTGCGTGTCAGATGTCTCAATAACGATCTACTCAGTACTGCAATTTGTTAAAAGAAACAGAACTGCTAAATACTACCTCTTTTCTCTTCTTTTTTTCATAAATTGAGTCCACCTAAAATTTATGTTCAAAATAATAAATTATCAGTTAACTCCGAACCTCTTTGTCGTTCTTTAACATTTGACTTTCAAACTCTTTAAACTTCCTTCTAAATCTATTATTCATCATTTTAACACCTTATTAACTCATAAAACACATGTGAGGCTCTAGTTTATCATAGTTAATTTTGAGGGTGTTTCTGAAATAAGTGAAAAACAACTGGTCTGTCGTCAATATAAGAATGGAAAATTGTATTGAAAATAATACACATATATTTCTGAGCTTTAAGACTCGTGAGTAGATGAAAGATGTAGATTATTATGTATTTGAGATGTCGAAAAATAGCTGAAAGAGCTTTAAGACTTGTGAGTTGCAAGGGTTGCCAGGACTCTAATCCTTGACTTGTATTTTCACTTCACGAGTCTTTAGTAGATTGTTTTGCTGTAGGAATAAAAGAAAAACGATATGAACCATATTCACTGAAAAGGGAAATTGAACATACAATTACATCTTGTACCGTTCTAAGATGTTTAACTTGAATAGATATTTGTCACTCAATTTCATGCACCACTCTTCTCAATAAGCACCCAATGAATGCATGTAAGACCACATATTTTTAATATATATATTCAGATAGAATAGAAATTCTACGAGTCAAAATATGTAGTGTAAGTGCATAATTCAGGTATCTTCCGCTCAACGCTTTTATATGAACTCCTATTTTAGATACACTTAAAAGCAACTGTGTTGGGGCAATATGACAGCAAGACAAATTCATAATAAGGAGCATAATAGGGATTCATTCAGTTGCGTGTCAGATGTCTCTATAAGGATCTACTCAGTACTGCAATTTGTTAAAAGAAACAGAACTACTAAATACTACCTCTTTTCTCTTCTTTTTTTCATAAATTGAGTCCACTTGAAATTTATGTTCAAAATAATAAATTATCAGTTAACTCACGTATAAAACAGAAGTAGAGGAGACTAGTTTAATTTTACGTTGCTTCTCACAACAACGTTAATTGCACCAAAAGGATGAAGTTTAAAGCTAATACTCTATATTAATGGTGGTTATGTTGCCTACCCTAGCCTAAAAATATAATGAGACATGGGGACAATTAGTTGGTTTTTTAAATCTTATATATGTACCATCAAAGCACTCCATGCTTGTGCCTCCAATGCCTCACCAGTCCTAATAAAACAGACCGTG
Organism: Solanum lycopersicum; assembly: GCF_036512215.1. NCBI lineage: Eukaryota > Viridiplantae > Streptophyta > Magnoliopsida > Solanales > Solanaceae > Solanum > Solanum lycopersicum. The sequence continues at coordinate 51,214,458 of NC_090811.1, forward strand.
AAAGCACATTCTAAGTCATGATACATTGAAACTTGAACGTTATGGATGGAGGCAGCAACATGATACAAGACTTTCGAAGAGGCATGTTGTAGTTATAGAGCATGTTTTCCATGGGAAACAGGGAAACATTTATAGACCACATTTTCTAATTTCTAAACAGAAAAAGCAGTTGGCAGCCTCTGCAGCTCCTAGTAAAGTTATATATATTTCTAATTTGAGGTTCAATGGTTTTTACTAAACAAACCTTAAAGTGTAATTCGAATTCATTTTTTCTGGATACTAATATCAATCTTCTCCCAATCCCAATAGTGAACACAATTATATAATTCTAATAAGAGAAAACCAAAAATGTCTGACAATTTGTAAAAAAGTGTGCCGCTAAGCCTATCCTTAATCGACCTCATTGTTACTGTCTAAGCATTAATGTGGCCCCCTGTACTCATTCTTAGGATATATATTTATTCCAAAACCTTAACTTAATGTTTTTACCTAATGAAAGTGTACAAATTTGGAAGAAGAGTTCATAGGAATTTTTTTTATTCAAACTGAATTTTCATATATCTCAACATAATACAAAGGGTACAACTCAATATATATATATATATATATATATATATATATATATATATATATATATATATATATATATATATATATATATCCTGAAAAAAGAAATTAGTTACTACACATTAACCAATGTAACTAACTAAAATACAAAATAACTAACTAAATGAAAATAATAACTAACTAATTTCTAATACTCTCCCTCAAGCTGGATGTATACTAATTTCCAATACTCTCCCTCAAGCTGGATGTATCGAAGATATTCAATAATCCAAGCTTGGATAAAAGAAAATCATGTTGCGTTCTTCCAAGAGCTTTTGTTAAGATATCTGCTTATTGCTCTTTGGAATTTATGTAATTGGTTCGTATTAGTCCTTGTAATATCTTCTCATGAATGAAATGACAGTCTATTTCGATGTGCTTCGTCCTCTCATGAAACACAGGATTAACAACAATCTCAAGAGCTGCTTTGCTATCACAATGTATTATGGTTAAAGATTCCAAGTTTACACATGACTCTTTGAACAAACCAGTTACCCAAACCACCTCTTTAGTTAAGGTTGTCAAACTCCTATATTCTACCTCGGCAGAACTTCGAGATATTGTATTATGTTTCTTAGATTTCCAAGAGATGAGGGAGTCACCAAATTTCAACAAACAACCTATCATAGACCTTCTAGTATTGACACAAGCTGTCCAATCAGCATCACAAAATCCAGTTAGCCTTGTATCTTTGTGTGAACTCATAAGTAACCCCGAACCTGGACTCCCTTTAATGTACTTAATAACTCTCAAAGCAGAATTCCAATGTGAATGTTTAGGTTGTTGCATATATTGACTCAGATTCTGGACTGCAAATGCAAGTAAAGCAATTTACCAATCATCCTTTGGCATCTACTTATATCAAGAAAAAGAGGATCAACATTGCTTGTGTCATATGCAACTGAAGTGAGCTTTATATTACATTCCAAAGGAGTAAAAATAGGTTGTGCTCCTGCAAGACGAGCCTCGAAAATTAATTCCAATGCATACTTCCTCTGATTCATTACTTTACCACTTTCTGATGTTCATAATTCAATTCCTAAAAATATTTCAGTTCTCATCTTGAAGTGACTATGCAACACTTGCTTAGTAGCATGAACTAACACAGGATCACTACTTGTAATCAACAAATCATCAACATAAACCAAAACTATTACCATCCCTATATCACTCTTCTTAGTAAACAATGAGTAATCCAAAAGACTTGGTATGTATCCAGACTTACACAATGCCTAAGTAAGCTTAGCATTCCATTGTCTTGAGGCTTGCTTAAGACCATATAATGACTTAACTAGCTTGCACACACAATTTTGTTCTGCACCCTTGAATCCTTTAGGCAATTCCATATAGACTTCTTCAAACAAATCACCTTGTAAAAAAGCATTTAACACATCCATCTGGAATATTGGCCAGACCTCTATGGCTGCCAAAGCAATCAATCCCTTCTGTTTGATTATACTCTTTAGCAACTAACCTTGCTTTATATCTATCAACCATCCCATCTATTTTGTATTTGATTTTGAATACCCACTTACAACCAATTACAGATTTTCTTTCAGGTAATTTCATGATCTGCCATGTAACATTATCTTCTAGTGCCTTAATCTCTTGTTCCATGGCTTCCACCCACCTAGGATCCTTCACTGCTTCCTCATAAGTAGGTTCCACTTCTTCAGAAAAATGACTAAGAAAAGATTGGTATCCAGTAGACAGATGATCATATGCTATATATTTGGACATGGAATAAGGGTGATCAGAAACATTTGTAACATAATCTTTTGACCAAACTGGAGGGTTACTTGACCTCTCTGAATGTCTTGTTGCTATAGGTGCAACCACTGGAAGATTAGGTATCAAATTATCTTCTAACTCAACTTCTTCAGAATTGTTAGGATCATTAGTATCAGTAAACTCCAAGGTATCATCATTCACTTCTGGTTCCTGGACTGTTATAACATCCTCCACACCTTGATAATCTGTAGTAATATATTGATGATTGAATAATGACACATCTTTGTCCATTTTCTTTGTTGCAAATGGAAACACTTCCTCTTTAAAAATAACATCCCTACTTACCAATATTTTTTGGTGGTTTAAACTGTAAATAACATAACCCTTCTTAGTAGAAGACTATCCCATGAACACACATGCATCAGCACTAGTTGAAAATTTTTTCATCCTTGACAAGTTTAGTTGCATAACAAAGACAACCAATTCTTATTAAGTCACTTAGATCAGGATGCATTCCATGAAACATTTCAAAAGGTGATTTTCCATTTAAAACACTAGTTGGCATTCTATTAATTAGATATACTGCTGCCATGACACACTCTCCCCAGAATCTTATTGGTAAAGAACATTGAAATCTTAGAGCTCTTGCTACTTCAAGAATGTGTCTATGTTTTCTCTCCACTACCCCATTTTGTTGTGGAGTGTGAGGACAACTACTCTCATGAATGACTCCCAACTTTCCAAACAATGCTTTACACTCATTATTAAAAAATTCAGTCATTATCCGACCTGATCTTCTTAACATTTTTATTGAGTTGATTCTGCACGATGACAAAGAAGCACTGTAATATCTGTAAAACATCACTTTCGAATTTCATAAAAAATAACCAAGTCATCCTAGAATAGTCATCAACAATTGTTAAGAAATATCTATAACCAACATATGTAGGACTCTTATATGGTCCCCATAAATCCAAATGAAGTAAGTAAAAATGACAAAGGTCTTTGACATGCTTAATGGAAAAGGATGCCTAGCTTTTTTTTGCAAGAGGACAAACTGGAACAATTATTACACTCATTTATATACTCACCACTTTTAATCAAGGATAAACTTTTCAACATCTTCATGGAGGGATTTCCTAGCCTACTATGCCACTTGAAGCCTTCTGAATTAAAAACCATATTGCTCATCAATGCATTTTGTTCATCATGTGCAACTCTTTCTGGAATTGACTGTGTAGATAGTATAAACCATTCCTCTCTTTACCAATCCCCTTCACCCTTCCATTTGAAAGGTCCTGAAATACACATAACTCATGGAAAAATTCACAGAATAATTCAACTGTCTAGTTAGCTGTGACACTGAAAACAAATCAAACTTAAAATCAGGAACAACTAACACATTCATCAATGTGTCACCAATTGACACTTTATAGCTACCAATTCGAGATACTGAAGTTGCTTGTCCATTAGGTAGATGAACCTTTCTATCTAGATCTTTTACAAAAATAGAGTAATCTAACTTTGTTTCTTTAGAAGTCATATGACGAGTTGCTCCAAAATCAATTATCCACTCTTCATTGTCTTTTACTTTAGCTTTGGTGTTATATACGGATAAAAGTTTATAAGCACATGCAGCATTTTCCATAGAGTCTTGTGAATCTTCCATGTTTATCATCTTCAGAATCTTGTTATATTGATATGGAGTAAAAGTAGGTTGTGTTGTTAGCTGATTCTCATGTCCATTCTGCCCCACCTTTTCATCTTATTCTAAACTTCCCAAATTATTATTCAATCCCTGCACAGACTCAAATTCATCGCTGCCCTGACTATCAACATATGCATGATTTGCTTTCCTTGCATTTTACACATCTTGACCAGGCCCAAATTTCTTCTTGAACTTCCAATCTGGTGGATATTCAATCAATCTAAAACATATATCTTTTGTATGACCATGCAACTTACAGTAATCACATACCAAATGCCAATTCATCTTTTGTTTTAAATTGCTACTATTTCCTGTATTTCCATAACTTCCTCATCAACATACATTGCCAAAGGATCATAAGTACCACTAAAATTTTTTCCCTTATTATATTGCATCACATAATCATTTCTTTTTTTCAGAATATAATGTCATCGACTCATGAATATCTCCACCAACTCTATTTATAGCAGTCATACGCTGACTTTTATCATAAGTTATCATAGCATATGCTTTGTTTATATTTGGAAAAGGATTCATCATCAAGATTTGACTTCTTGCATGACTATATATTTCATTTAACAAAAAATCGTAAAAACTGTAAATGATCTACATACATCCTTGATTTATCACAATCACAAGTAGGAGGAGATACTAACACATCAAATTCGTCGCGTAACAGTCTCAATTTTGTGAAATAATCTGATACTGTAATATTACCTTGATGAAGAGTACATATTTATCGATGAAGTTGATAACTTCTAGAACCATCAACCTTGTTGAACCTTTCATTCGGATCTGCCCAAACCATGGCTGCATATGATGCGTACATAATCCCACTCAAGAATTTCTTAGAAACTGTGTTCATAATTCAAGCCAACAGAAAAGCTTTACACTTCTCCCATTGTTCCTCTAATTCAGGCTTGTAATATGATTTTTGACAAGATCCAAGTACAAAGATTAACTTGCTCTTTGCACGCAAATTTGATCATCAACGATCTGCTCCATAACGAATAGTTTGGAGTTCCCGTGAGTTGAACTGAAGTTAATACACTACCCGGAGTATCTGAAGGGTGTAAGTACAGAGGATGATTCTGATTCTTCTTAATTTCTTCAAGAGTATCTGCCGAAACACCTGAACTCGAACTTGTGATGACTTTTGATATCATGGTTCTCAAACTCAACAATGGCAAAACGAAAGGATCGTGAATCTGATATGGTTCTCAAACTCAACAATGGCGAAATGAAAGGATCATGAATCTGATCTTTGTCGACACACGGCTCTGATACCATGTACAAATTTTGAAGAAGAGTTGAGAAGAAAAATTTGTATTCAAGCTGAATTTTCATATATCTCAAACATAATACAAAGGGTACAACTCTCTCTCTTTCTCTCTCTCTCTCTCTCTCTCTCTCTCTCTATATATATATATATATATATATATATATATATATAGAGAGAGAGAGAGAGAGAGAGAAATTAGTTACTACACATTAACCAATGTAACTAACTAAAATACAAAATAACTAACTAAATGAAAATAATGAGTAACTAATTTCCAATAGAAAGGAATAGAGTCGACAAAGAAATCGATGTGGCTCTAAATCTGCAAAAACAATTCTCAATTTTTAAGATCAAATCTGAAATCAATTATTATTAGGTAATGTTACTTATTCTTTCATTAATTTGTGGATGAATTACTTCAATCATATTAGAATGTAATAATTTTTTTCTTTCATGTGGCTATGCATGCTTATATTGGTAACTCACTGGGTTTTTCATTTGTACATTTTTCTGGAATTTGTAAATTGATAAATCAGAATGAAAAGGAGTCATTTTTGCCTATATTTGACTATTTTAAGAAGCCATCAGTTTCAAAAGATAACTATGAAAAGATGTCATGAAACAAACTCGATGTCTAATACAAACAGTGATATATCTATTGTCATCACCGAATACAAATTATAAGTATAATACACACGATAAAGTAATAACATACTAATTACAAATAGATTACATAGAAAAGGTAATTGGAAGGGGATGAGATATCAGAATAAAGAAAGGGGATGAGAGATAACTGAAATCCAAAGTTTCGACATATTTTTCATAATCATTCTTTCTAATCGCTAGACCTTTTAACAATAGCTTATTGGGTATGAATCCCAAATAAAAGCCTCTAATAGCCCATAGGCCCTTAAGGACTCAGCTTCATTCACAACAATACTCTCTCCCTCAAAGAGAACCTTGTCCCCAAGGTTCGAGTGGAGCCACCGTAACATTACAATAGTATTTCTGTCCTTGCTTGAAGGTAAGTTGAGAGCTACTGCTTTAGAGTTAGAGTGAAACCAAAAGTCGCTAACCTTTAGTACTGATAAATTAACTCCAGTGCCCTTTGCATATTCTAAATTACAAGATGAATAACACAAGCCACACTGTGCTACTAAAATTACAAGATGAATAACATCAATGGTCAGGCTTTCATGTTCCACCGTTTTCTCTTCAATGCTTCCATTGCCACTAAAAAAATCCAAACAGTGCTTAAGTATTGTAGTAGTGTTAGTCTTACAAAAACCACACTATCCACTAACCAAGATAAAATGGCTTTTGTCCTTAGTAATAACTTCTCTGTAATTCAATGTAACACTAGCAAATGAAATAAATAGCACTGATTCAACCGCAGTCAACCACTTTGTATTGACATATACATACATATCTTTTAAAATTTCAAACTGAACAAATGTTCGATAGGTAATGGCATAAGCACCGCACCATCGTTGTCTTGGATCCCACACTTGCATCATGTGGTTAGCATAACTAATGAAATGAAGTGTGCTACTAGATCCCAACAAAAGTAATGTCTCTGCATTCACTGTATAACCTGTAAGAGCCATATCCTTGGAGGTTATTTCATCCGAAAGCAGTTCACTTATTAGAATATCACTTTCATTCTTTATAAAAAAAAATTATCCAGATATAAATCCTCAATACTCTCAGGCTCTACGAAAATTTCAGCAAGATACATGTCTTCAAGAAGCTCAAAACCAAGTTCTTGTATATCAGAGTCACAATCCAAAGAAGTTGGTAGAACATACCTCTCTGATATATCTACTTCGGGATGCCCATAGAACAACTGGACTTTGCTGACATCAGGACCTATAACATCGTCATCAAAAATTTCAATAGGAGCATCTAATACCATAGTAAATACCTTGAGGCAGTTACTATTTAACATTTCATCGAACATCTTTTGCGCATCAGTTTTGGTCGGATATTTCAATTTCTCATAAAAGTTCTGAGGCAACAAAGAATAGGCTATATCGCTCCTTTGTAGATGCACATGTGCAGGACATGGTGAAAGAATGTCTGGCTCACTGAAACCTGGCGAAATAGCCTTAACAGGACTTGGGTACTGGTCAGTCACAGTGGGTACCTGCCAGAGATTTGCCAAACGACCTTCCTGTGATTCGAGATGTTGTTTGCGGAAGCGAATTAACACTTCTGCAACGACGTGTTTCCAATTTACCAATTGTTTGTTCTGGAAAAGTCATTGGTGCCACGTCAATGCTGCTCCGTCAAGATAAAACAAGGCAAGAGATAACTTGTGGTTTTCTGCAATTTAGTCATAGAAGTCAAAGTACTGTTCAGCCTGGGAAATCCATAACTCTCCACAAAATCGTTGAAATTCTATTAACTCTAGGTTTACTCATTGGAAGGTTTCCAACTAACACGTGTAATATTGAACGAATTTCCACCAGATCCTTCGACCAAGTGTACTTCATTACCTAAATTAAATCTTTAATTGTTTGGAACTATTTGGTCCTCCATTGAAGACCTCTCTATGAAAGCACCAATGAAACAAATCCGATGTCTAATACAAACACTAACATATCTATTGTTATCACCAAATACAAATTACAAGTATAATACATACGATAAAGTAATAAAATACTAATTATAGATAGATTACATAAAAGAGGTAACTATAAGGGGATGAGATATCAGAACAAAGAAAGGGGATGAGAGAAAACTGAAAGTCAAAGCTTCGATATATTTTTCATAACCGTTCTTTCTAATCGCTAGACCTTTTAGCAATAGCTAATTGGGTTTAGATCCCAAATAAAAGCCTCTAATAGTCCATAGGTCCTTAAAGGGATAGCTTGGTTCACAACATGTCATATATTCCAAAGGTTCCCTCGGTTCCTAAAGAAGAATACAAGGTGTCTTCTTTGCCAAGAAATAATTACTTTAAGAAGCCATCAATTTCAGAAGATAACTATGAAAAGGTGTCGTCATATATTTCAAAGGTTCCCTAAGTGCCTAAAGAAGAATCCAATATGTCTTCTTTGTCAAAGAATTATTACTACAAGAAGCCATCAATTCTAGAAGATAACTACAAAAAGGTGTCATATGTTCCCAAGGTGCCTTCAATGCCTAAGGAAGAATATAAGGTGCCTATTTTGCCTATGAGAGACTACTAAAAGAAGTCATCAGTTTCAGTAGACAACTACAAAAAGGTGTCATATGTTCCTAAGGTGCCTTCAGTACTTAAAGAAGAATACAACATACCTTCTTTGTGAAAAAAGGACTACTGTTGTAGATGAAAACTACAAAAAGATACTGAAATCTGAATACAATGTACCATCTTTGCCAAAAAAAATGACTACTACAAGAAGCCATCACCACCTACTTCATATTTTTAAACTTCCATCTTTCATGTTAACATGCATGTTTCATTTAATTCCTTCATCTCAACACATTTAGCCCATAGGGTTCTCTTACTTTGAGTTAGAAGGCATGATATCTTAATTTTAATTCATAAATTATTTGATTTTTTTCTGTCCTACTTCAGATTATAGTTGTATTATCATTAGAATTTATGTTGAATGTTCCAAGAGATATATTTCAATTGAATACAAGTTGTTTTTATTGAATGTTTGCGGGAAAACTCAAATATGTCATCGAATTTTGAGATAAAAAAGTTCTTTTATATTGTTAAAGTTCTATATATATCATTTCCGTTTTAAAAAAGACTCATCCGTTATACTTTTAATAAATTGCCCCCGCCCCCTCCCTCTTAATTTTCCAGCCATAAATCATTTTAGTTGCTGTTTAGATTACTACTTCAATTAGCGGCATACATTGTAATTTATGTTATTTAACGGCAATTTGTATATTTTAAGTTGCATTTTAATCATGGGAAAATTAACGGCATTTAGCGGTTTAGGTGAATTAAGTGGCGGTTATCCAAATACAAAATAATAAAATAAACATATATAAATTAATTTGTGATATATTTTAGAAAAATAATTGTTGAATATTAGTGACTGATTAGACGTGTTTAATTGGATTAATGTGAATTCATGGTTTGGGTTATAGTGGTTTACGTGAATTTATAGTGCTCATTTATGTGCATTTAACGACAACATTATTTGAGAATTCGGTGGCAATAGGTGAATTTAGTGACGATTTATGAGAATTTTGTAGCATTTAGGTGAATGCTAACAAGAATTTAGGTCTCGGGCTCGAGCCCTGGATATGAAGAAAATTCGGTTGGAAATGTGACTCTCCACCCCCGAATGAGCGCGATCCATATTTAATCGGTTCAATATGGTCTCCAGACATCGGATTGGAAAACCAAAATAAAAAAAGGTAAAATTGTATGAAATACAAACTATTAATTCAAATTAAATGTTATAATCATAGTTTATTTTATTTGTAATTCGTAGCAAACCTCCCATTTTATGTCATCTGATTCTCTATACAACTAGTCATTCTTGGTATACAATTAGTCATATTACATATTTCGGTACAAAATGTATAAAATGTGTTTGTGTTTGTATAAAGTGAGAGAAAAGTGTATGTACAAATACATATATTTTCATTCTATATACTTATAATTATACAAATACAGATCTTATTATACAAATTATAATGTATAAATGAATTTATACATAATTGAACAATTTGTATACTCTTGGATTCTATCTAGCGAATTATTCAAATCAAAAGCTCCATAACAAACATAAAATTTGCTATGAAGTGCAATTATGCAAACTATAACTATAATGTATATGATTTTTATGTTTGCTATATATAAAATTGTTTAAAAAAAAACAAGAATTTAGCGGCGAATAAGGTAAATTTAGGTAAACTTAGCGGAGATTTATCTAAATACCAAATAGTTAAACCAGACATATAATTAAATATGTGATATATATTAGTAATATAATACCTTCCAATATATTGTGTTTCTTGGTATTGTAAAGTATGTATGATGTATGGTCCAATGATGTGAATTTTAAGTAGTGCCCAAAGTATCAATCTAAGTACATATTACTTTCCACTCAACTAATTCTCATGACATAAATAATGAATTAAATTTGTTAGACCTAACAACATATTATTTGTTCAATGTACCAACAAAAGAAGAAAAAAAACATTCTTGGAAGTCAAGAAATGTTTGGACTTGGTTCAACTAACCAACAAAAATTGTTCATGGCTTCCATTGTCTCAACACCTTAGTGGGACAGAATTAACCAAAGAAAAAGGAAAATCTCTTATCTGTTTATATTATTTTGAGAGTATCCAAATCTACATCATAGTTAAGCTCTATATAAACACCTATTTCTTCTCCATTTTAAAACACAAGAAAAAAGAAAAATCTAACCATCTAACATTAAAATACAAATATTCTCGATGGGAAGCCAAATGAAGAAGCAATGGCCTCAATTTGTTTGTGCTTTAACATTTTTCTTGATTGCCACATGCACTATGGCATATTCACCTTATTCTTATGAGTCATCAGATTCAACACACAATAAAGCACCAACCACAGTAGCTAAAAGGGAAGACTACAAGATTCTCTCAATGCCTAAAGAGGAATACAAGGAACCTTCTTTGTCAAAGAATGACTACTACAAGAAGCCATCAGTATCAGAAAATAACTATAAGAAATGTCATCGGTTCTAAAAGTACCCTTAATGCCTAAAGAGGAATATAAGGCGTCTTCTTTACCAAAGAATGACTTCTCCCAGAAGCCATCAGTTACAAAATTTAATTATAAGAAGGTGTCATCAATTTCAAAATATAACAACTACAAGGAACCCTTAGTATCTAAAGAGGAATACACGATGCCTTCTTTACCAAAAAATGACTACAAGAAACCAACTGTTCCAGAGATTCCCTCAGTGCCTAAACTAGAATACAAGGTGCCATCTTTGCGAAAAAAAGATTACTACGAGAAAGCTTCAGTTCCTGAAGATAACTACAAGAAGGTGTCATATGTTCCTGAGGTACCATTAATGCCTAAAAAGGAACACAAGGTGCCTTATTTGTCAAAGAATGACTACTACAAGAAGCCATCTGAAGATAACTATAGGAAGGTGCCAACTATTCCAGAGGTACCCTCAATGCCTAAACATTAATACAAGGTGCCTTCTTTGCCAAAGAATGACTACTACAAGAAGCCATCAGCTCCAAAAGATAACTATAAGAAGGTGTCATTTGTTTTAGAGGTAGCCTCACTGCCTAAACAGGAATATAAGGTGCCTTCTTTGTCTAACAATGAATACTACAAGAAGCCATCAGTTTCAGAAGATAACTATAAGAAGGTGCCATCAGTTTCAATAGATAATAACTACAAGGTTCCCACAATACCTAAACAAGAATACAAGATGTCTTCTTTACCAAATAATGACTACAAGACACCATCAATTCCAGAATAACTACAAGAAGGTAACAATTGTTTCAGAGATACCCTCAGTTCCTAAACAAGAATACTAAGTACCGTCTTTTCCAAAAACTGACTACTTCAAGAAACCATCACCTTCTCCGTCACCGCCACCTCCATATTACTAAAATTTCATCTTTCATGATCAATATGTTTCAATGAAGTCTTTCTCCAATGCAACATATATAACCCATAGGATTCTCCTCATATTATGAGTCCAAAGGCATGATATTAATGCCTATCAAAAATTGTAATTCTTTATTTGTCTTCTTTTCTTTCCTAGTTCGAGTTGCAATTGTTTGTCATTTAAATTCTATCTTGAATGTATCCAGAGATTTATGTATATTATATACAGGTTTTTATAAATGTTATTGGAAGTTTATATTTATCGATTCACCTACTCTTCCAGAAATTGTCAATTAATTTCTCATAAATTTAATAGCAAATAACAGACATCAATGACGACTTAGTGATTCCAATGCCAAGAGTAGAGTGGCCGGCATTTATGTTTACCAAAACAACAAGCAAAATAAAGAAAGAAGATAACAATATTTGTACGTTTCATTGAGTTACATTATACCGTATAAGATTAGGAAAAGTTACTTAAATACAAAATTTATTTTACCGTATTATAAAAAAATTTCTACCATTTGAAAAAAATTATAAAAACTTCTACTATCTCATATTTTCGGATACATCACTTTATAAGTGATATATCAATTGGATACATCAGTTTTGATGATATTTCAGAATATTGAGTGATGTATCTAAAATGAAGACGCGATGTATCGGGACATTGAGAAATGTATCTGAAATAAAAATGTAATATATCAAGACATTTTGAGATGTACTAAGATTACACCAGTTTTTCACGTATTTTTATAATTTGAAAAAAACTTAAGAATGTGATGTAACTAACTTTCAACATTTGTGTCAAATTTCCATAACAATGCCCTTCCTTTCAAATTTTTGAGCTCATTTGATTTATTACATCATCATTGTCAAGTTGTAAATCATTTTGATCTGATAACATATTAATAAAAATACTTTAGCTTTGGTGTAAATTTCTATTTCAAATATAAAAACATTTAATCATGGTTGATAGGTGAATTTAATTAGCCGCGATTAATGTGAATTTTCTAGCAGTTTAAATGAATTTAGCCATGGTCTGTCTAAATACTATATAGTAAACCAAAAATAAAATTAAGTAAATGATATTTGAAATAATAGCTTGCAATATATTATCACACTTTGTGATGTAAAATATATATAATGATGAGAATTCTAAGTCGTGCTCAAAGAATCAAAAATTATTATAAATAATGGATCAATATTTATTAGGCCAACAACATATATATTTCAAACTTCAAAAATATTTTTATTTAATCAAATATTCAATGTACCAAGAAAAGGTAACAAGAACAATATTCTTGGAAGTCAATAAAAGACTGGAGTTAATTTTTTAAAAAAAGGTAAGTCAATCAAATTGGGATAGCATTCACCAAAAAAAAAAAAAGGGAAAATCTTTCATATGTTTGGATTATTTGATAGCATTCAAATTCCTAGTTCCTCCATTTGATATTTCTCTTCTGTAATGACCCAAAATGCTAACTTGCAAATTTCTATAAAATTAATGTTTTATCTCTCGATAGTTATCTCGAGTTATTTATTTCTGATCAATTGATAAAGTATGTTTGGAAATTTTTGAACTATTCAAAAACTAAAGCTATTTACTTGAAGAATATTTATAAAATAATTAATTTTTATTGGTGTGGTCAATGACTAAGTCCATAATTTCCTTAATATCATATTCAACTTGGCCTATTTATTAAAACAAGTAATAGGGTTTATCAGTTTAATACTTAATTGTTTTAAGAAAAGAGCATCGTCGGATATGCCTACATTAATAGAGTATTATGATATGACATAATTAGATTGAGTCCGGAGTCTAAAAGGTACAAAATATTAACAAAAATTTTAAAACGGTATATAAAATTTTATTTTAACCAGAAGGATAAAATCATTGCACCAACAACGACTTACCCCACCGGAAAAAGAAAAATCGATGCCTCTGCATTGATTTTGCAAAATCTTTTTTTTTTAAAATAAAAAATAAAATCGCTGCCCCAACAGCGATTTATAGATTTTTTTTTTTGCAAAATCGCTGCCCCAGCAGCGATTTCAAAATAAAAAATTAAAAAAAAAAAAGAAATCGCTGCTAGGAGAAGCGATTTCTTCACAATTTTTTTTAAAAAAAAAAAATTAAGAAATCGCTGCAGGGGCAGCGATTTCAAAAAAAGTTAATTTTTTTTGAAGAAATCGCTGCCCCTGCAGCGATTTTTTTTTTTTTTTGAAGAAATCGCTGTTGGGAATTTTTTTTTTATAAGCAGCAGTTTAATTTTTTTAAAGAAAAAAATAGATTTTGCAAAATCGTTGCCTCTACAGCGATTTTGCTTTTTCTGGTGGGGTAAGTCCCTATTTGTGCAGCGATTTTACCCTTTTGGTTAATATTAAATTTAATATACCATTTTGAAATTTTTGCTAATATTTTGTACCTTTAGGCTCCGAACTCGACTATAATTAGATTATTATTATTTTATTGAATTGTGTGATAAATTTATAAATTATATATATATTGGTGCCACGTTCTCTGACATAAGCGAGGAACTGTAAAATGGAGTTGTGGGTTATATATTATATGGAAATTGTTAGGTAATCATTACATAATGAATTAGAAAGGAAAATTTGGAAGTACGTTCTTTTGAAAGTTTCAGGAGACGATTGTTAGGCCATTATTGGCTAATGATGGATAAGGTTTGAGGTTATTGGTTAGAGTAAGGATGGCTTGAGAGGATATTGACGATTTTAAGGTGTGTGAATTGAGTTTGGGTAATTGTTGGTTTCCAGCGAATTGATACCCTTATTTATTTGTAACTTTGAGTTTTATTTCAGATTTTTTTTTCTATAATTAAGATAAATTAAGTTTTTGATATATTGTGATAGATAATTAAGTATTAGATATAAATATTATGTGAATATTATTTATTATATATATAATATTTGAGGAATTTGAACTAAATCCTAGACTTAAAATTCAAAAATATGAGAGTTGACATATTAATTGACATCAAGATTAGGAACTTGATTATATATTTGAATGAGTTTTTGGGTCTAAGCTGCACATAACATATGTGTGCTGTTAGTTTTGAATCTTATGGTGATTACATATTTAAATAGATTGCATTTATTTAGAAGTCCAACGAAAGGGCAAGGCTCAAGTTCCGGAATGATTGTTCCACTATTTGAGGCAGGTGGATTTCTAAATTCTTATAAAGTGTATGAAATTTATGTATTTCCTTGTGTTATGTGTTTGGGAGTAATGAGACTTCTTGCCCACCTTGATCAATTCTAATGATGAAAAGGGTAATAAAAGGTAATATGGTTAATTATTTGTGTGTGATGTGTTGAGAATGGTACGAGTACCGATGTAATGAAGGGAAAGTTTTATTACTATAGTAGGTGGATTGTAATATGAGAATGCCAAAGTATATGGACATTAGCTGATATATCATTGAATTGAATTCCTTGTGTGATTGTGTTTCTTATTTAAACCCATATATTTGTAATAATTGAGGTGGTTATGTATTATGTTGATATTTTATTGATTGAGATTCATCATCATCCCATTTATTGAAATAATATTGTGTACATGCATTGACATAAGATTGAGTATAAGTTAGACACGTGGAGACCGTTCATGCTGGGATGGTGAGGTGTTAAGATTATAATTTGGACATGTGGAGACCGTCCGTACGAAAATTATTTGATCATATGAGAGTGTGTTGAGATCGTTTGCACAAACACGTGGAGATCGTCTGTGTCGGTATATAGACCTCGCGAGTCCCCCATGGGTCATGAACTCTCGATGTATTTCCGAGGAGTATCATGCATATACGGATGAGAGAGTACTTGGTATTCTAAGGCATTTCATTTCATGGTATCATATTGCATTGCATCACATGGCCTCCTTCATTGTTGATGATTTTGTGTTAAGTACATACTCTTTATATAAGGAGAGAATTATAAAGTCCTAAGTTAACTATACTTATAATCCTACAACAATAAATATTATATAACAACAACAACAACAACAACAACAACATAAAAAACAACAAAAACAAAACAACAATAACAATAACAACAGGAACAACAACAACAACAATAACAATAAAAATTTACACAATATTCTTATGTTAAATTTCTACGTAACGTATATAAATATGATTTTTTTTCTAAAAAGAAAAATATAAGTTTATAATTTTTTTAAACAATGAATTCTACTTTTAAAAATTAGAATACTTACAAAATTATGCTGATAAAAAAACATATAAATAATAAATACATAATATAAAAAGTTAGAATAAAATATCATGAAAAAGTAAAGATTCAGAATGAGAAGGAATAGAAACATAAATAATAATAAAATAAAAAAGTAGAAAATATTAGAATAAAAAAATTAGTTTTTCTAAAAAATAATATAAATAAAAAAATAAAAACGAATAATAGAAATACAAATAAAACAAAGCGAAGAATTTTAAAAAGTTCATATAATTACATGTTATGACACCTAATTCATAACCCTCACTTAGGAATTGAGGAATATAATTACTACCCTTCAATTGCACTCAATTCTTCTTTTGTCAAGTAATCACTTGATCTAGCGAACACGTTAAAGAGTATAATTACAATCAATTACATATGACTTTTCAAACAAGTCCTTTAGGCCTATTTGGTAAGTCACGTTGTTAATTGGATATAATGTAATTGAGTATAATTACATTGTCTGACATGCTTGATTGACCATGTAATTACTTGGCCAACATGTAGCTTGGTGTAATTGAAAGGAGGTAATTCCACTCCTCAATTCATAGGGGTGAGTTTGAATTGTAGTTAAAATACATAATGTAATTACAAGTTCATTACTTCTTAATTTCTTCTTCTTTTTTTTTTATTATTCTAATATTTTCTATAAAATATTTTTTAATGTATATTAATTATATTTCATTTCTTTCTCATTAACAAACTTTACATCATATGATTCCATGTAATTTTTTATTTTTTGATCATTTTTAAAATTATTTTTTATTCTTTTTACCTCAAAATAAATACATAAATGAGTAAAAACATCACACTAAAGTAGGAAATTACTTGCTCAATTGTAGCCCAAAACGTGCAGCCCAAAAAATCATTTAAAACTCAGTCCACTAACATCAGGTCTCCTCTATCATATCTCATCTTAAAATCAAATCTTTTTTAAAAAAAATACACCCACTTTTCAAATTTAAGGCGATAATACAGAATCATTTTTTGAATTGCTACTTTTATTGACATCATTTATTTTCATTCCGATTCAAATACACATTATGATTTTGTTGAGAATGTTTCTTTACTTATTCAATCAAAAAAAATTATCGTTATATATAATATAAAACTATTTCTTTTATCTCCTTTATTTATTTTTATTTGTATATTATTCTCTCTTATTTGTTTTTAAGGTTTCATATTCATAACTTATACAATTAGACTTCTACTTTTAATAATATCATTAATTCATTCAATTTTAAAATTTTATAACCCTCAATTATTAAATTACAATATTTAAGATATTTTACGATATTTTTCAAATTACATATCTATTAGTTCATAGTATTTTGTATCATGGAACTCCAACTCAAGATTATTCATTTCAATGCTAATCTTGATATTATTATTATAGGATTATCTTAATCTTTTAGCATAAGTTGATGAAGAAGACTCTCTGACTTTTGATTAGTTTGTCAAAAGGGGTGCCGGAAAAGAGTTTAAAAATTTTGCACTAATTTAGTATTTCTATTTTCATGTATTTTCTTGTGATTATGGTGAGTTCTCTCTATGTAACTCAAGATTATTCTTTTTATTATATTGTTGTCACGCTCCAAAACCGAGCCGCGACTGGCACCCACACTTACCCTCCTATGTGAGCGAACCAACCAATCTAAACCTTAACATTTCAATGTAATATCAACATAAAGTAATGCGGAAGACTTAAACTCATTAATAAAAACCAATTCAATAACTATTATTTCCCAAAATCTGGAAGTCATCATCACAAGAACATCTACTTCAAGTTACTAAATCTAAGAGTTTCTAAGAAGCTAAAAAAAAATACATAAAAGCTAGTCCATGCCGGAACTTCAAGGCATCAAGACATGAAGAGGAAGATCCAGTCCAAGCTAGAAGCATTAGCTCACCCTGATATCCGGAGTAATGAAGACTGGCTAGAATTACTGTTGAGTCGAAGATGACGGCACGTTTGTTGCACTCCACAAATAAACAAGAAGAAAACATAAAAGTAGGGGTCAGTACAAAACACGGGTACTGAGTAGATATCATCGGCCAACTCAAAATAGAGATTAATATATATACCAAGTAATATCATAAAATCAACTATGATACTCAACAAGTAGCAACAGCAAGTACTATATCATTAACAATTACCGTCAATGCACACATGAGGACTCAAGCCTCAATACCATACTCATTTGGGAATTATGTTCATTAGATTGAGTATATTAACATCTTTCAAGATTCATTATCTTTATTTCTCTTGTGTCGGCACGTGACACTCTGCTCCCTCATATTCATTAATCCTCTTGTGTCGGTACGTGACACTCCGATCCCTTACTACTATGTGTCGGAACGTGACACTCCGATCCCCTAAATCTACGTGTCGGTTCGTGACATCCGATCTCCTAAATCTACGTGTCGGTTCGTGACACCTGATCCCCTAATTCTACGTATCGGTTCGTGACACTCGATCCCCTAATTCTACGTGTCGGTTCATGACACCCGATCCCCTAAATCTACGTGTCGGTTCGTGACACCCGATCCCCTAATACTATGTGTCGGTTCGTGACACCCGATCCCCTAATCTCCTTCAATCAATTCATCAAGCCTTCTTTCTTACTAAGGCATCATCAATCCCATTATTTTAGTTCATCACGCCTTCTTTTATACCAAGGCCTCATTATTAACAAAGAGATTAGGATTTTGCAAGATTTGGGATTCAATAACTTCATCATGCTTATATAATCATAATTATATAATTACATTCATGCAAGCATACAATTAAACACATAGCAGGGTTTACAATATTATCAATACATATCATTCTCTATTAAGAGTTTACTACGAATATCGTAAGAGAAACCATAACCTACCTCCACCGAAGACTAGTGATCAAGCAAGCAAATTTTCTCAAGATCTTGGCTATCCTCTTCGTTTTCTCCCTCTCTCGATCGTTTCTCTCTTTCTCCTCTGTTCTTTCTATTCTTTTCTTATTCAAACCCACTTTCTTTTACCCTAATTAACATGTAATTAAGTGTAAAAGATGTCAATAATAACTCACAATTTAACTCAAGGTTACCTCTTTTATCCCCCAAGAAATTGAGTTATTAATATAAACCCACGAAATATGTAATTATAGCAGGAATAGTCCAAAAACGTCCCTTAAAACATTAAAAGAAATCCGACCCAGACTGGGATTTCGCAGTCTGTGACGGCCCATCGCGCCTGCGACGGTCCGTCCTGCTGCCCCGTCACAGAGTTCACAGACTGAATTTCTCTAAAGAGTCTGTGACGGTCCGTCACACCTGTGATGGTCCGTCCTGCCATTCCGTTACGAAGTTCAGAGAGTCGATTTTCAGTACCCAATTTCAGATTTTCTAAGTATTTTGAAACGAGACCCTGCGATGGTTCGTCGTGCCCATGACGGTCCATCGTGGGGTCCGTCGCCTTAGCCTGTTTTTCCAGAAATAAAATCTGCTGTTCAAAACAACTAAACAGGTCGTTACAATAGATACCAATTTACCCATCGTTCGTCCCCAAACGATCATAAGAAGGAAAACAAGGGCGAAAAGGAGTACCTGAATCTGTAAATAGATGTGGGTATCTTTCTCGCATATCTTCCTCCTTCTCCCAAGTGGCTTCTTCAACGGGTCGATTCTTCCATTGAACTTTGATGGATGCAATCTCCCTTGATCTCAACTTTCGAATTTCTCTATCTAGAATGGCAACAGGTTCCTCCTCATAAGACAAGTCTCATCAAGCAAAACTGAATCCCAACGGATAATGTAGTTTCCATCCCCATGGTATCTTTTCAACATCGACACATGGAACACCGGATGCACTCCGGACAGCCCTGGAGGCAAGGCTAACTCATAAACCACCTCCCCTACTCGCTTAAGTACTTCAAATGGACCAATATACCTTGGGCTAAGTTTACCTCGCTTACCAAACCGCATCACCCCTTTCATGGGTGAAACTTTCAGCAAGACTTGTTCACCCTCCATGAACTCCAAGTCCCTAACCTTTCGATCTGCATACTCTTTCTGTCTACTTTGAGCCGCTAACAGCTTTTCTTGAATAGATTTCACTTTATCTAACGATTCTCTCAGAAGGTCAGTACCCCAAGGTCTAACCTCAAATGCATCAAACCAACCAATGGGGGACCTACATCTCCTACCATACAATGCTTCAAATGGAGCCATATCAATGCTTTAGTGATAGCTATTATTGTATGAAAACTCCGCTAAGGGTAAGAAGTTATCCCAATGGCCACCAAATTCTATCACACACGCACGAAACATATCCTCCAACACTTGAATCGTTCGCTCAGACTAACCATCGGTCTGAGGATGGAACGCGGTACTAAGGTCTAGCCTAGTACCCAATTCCGCATGCAATGTTTTTCAAAACTTAGAAGTAAACTGCGTTCCTCTATCTGATATGATGGATAGTGGAACCCCATGCAATCGAACGATTTCTGAGATATAGATCTTGGCTAACTTCTCGGCATTGTAAGTCACCTTAACCGGAATAAAATGAGCGGACTTAGTTAACCTATCAACAATCACCCAAATAGAGTCGTACTTACCCATCGTCTTCGGAAGACCAACCACGAAGTCCATTGCGATTCTCTCCCATTTCCATTTCGGAATGGGTATTCTCTGAAGTGTTCCTCTGGGCCTTTGGTGTTCATACTTTACTTGTTGACAGTTTGGACATTTGGCAATAAAATCAACAATATCACGCTTCATTCTACTCCACCAAAAGTGTTACTTTAGGTCACGATACATCTTGGTTGCACCAGGATGTATAGAATACCTTGAACTATGAGCCTCTGTCAGAATAGTGTTGATCAAATCATCGACGCGGGGTACGCATACCCTTCCCTTGATCCTCAAAACACCTTCCTCATCGATTTGTGCTTCCTTAGCCTCTCCTCGCAATACCTTATCTTGGATTCTGCGCAGTTTCTCATCATCAAAATGTCTTCCCTTAATCTTGTCAAGAAAGGAAGATCTTGCCTCCACACAAGCCAACAATCCTCCCTTCTCATTTACTTCTAATCTCATCAAGTCGTTAGCTAGAGTCTGAACCTCTCTAGCCAATGGGCGTCTAGAAGCTTGCAAGTGAGCTAGACTTCCCATGCTTCCCGCCTTTCTACTTAAAGCATCCGCTACAACATTCGCCTTCCCCGGATGATACAAAATAGTGATGTCGTAGTCCTTCAGCAGTTCCATCCATCTCCTCTGTCTCAAGTTCAAATCTTTCTGAGTAAAGACATACTGTAGGCTACGATGATCCGTATAGACCTCACACTTAACCCCATATAAATAGTGTCTCCATTGCTTTAATGCAAACACTACCGCGGCCAATTCCAAATCATGAGTTGGATAGTTACGTTCATGCACTTTTAATTGTCTTGAAGCATAAACAATCACATTCTTCTCTTGCATTAGTACTGCACCCAAACCCGAATAGGATGCATCACAATAGACAATGAAATTCTTACCTTCCACTGGCAAGGTGAGAATTGGTGCAGTAGTCAACAGAGTTTTGAGCTTCTGAAAGATTTCCTCACACTCATCCGACCATACAAATGGAACATTTTGCTTAGTCAAGTTCGTCAGTTGGGAGGCAATAGAAGAGAATCCCTTGACAAATCGGCGGTAGTAGCTAGCTAACCCAACAAAGCTCCTTATTTCTAACACATTAGTAGGTCTTACCCAATTCCTCACTGTCTCAATCTTAGAAGGATCCACCATCACTCCATCCTTAGAAACCACGTGCCCCAAGAAGGACACTGCATCTAGCCAAAACTCACACTTAGAGAACTTGGCATAAAACTTTTTCTCCCTCAACATTTCCAATACCATTCTCAAATGCTCCTCTTGTTCCTCCTTACTTTTAGAGTATATCAGTATATCATCAATAAATACGATCACAAAGAGATCCAAATATGGCTTAAAAATCTCGTTCATCAAGCTCATGAACGCGGCAGGGGCATTTGTAAGACCAAAGGACATCACTACAAATTCGTAATGCCCGTACCTGGTTCTAAAATCAGTCTTTGGCACATCCGTTGCCCGTATCTTCAATTGATGATAACCGGATCTCAAGTCAATCATAGAGAAGACACAAGCACCTTGTAACTGATCGAACGAGTCATCAATGCGAGGAAGAGGATACTTGTTCTTTATGGTTACCTTGTTCAACTGTCGGTAGTCTATGCACATCCGAAAACTCCCATCCTTCTTCTTCACAAATAAAACCGGAGCACCCCAAGGAGATGCACTTGGTCTAATGAAACCTTTGTTCAACAACTCTTGAAGTTGGGCTTTTAACTCTCTTAACTCCGCGGGAGCCATTCTATAAGGGGGTATAGAAATGGGGCGAGTACCTGGTTCAAGATCAATATAGAAGTCAATATCCCTATCTGGTGGCATACCAGGAAGATCTGCAGGGAATACATCCAAAAACTCATGAACTATCGAGACCGACTCAATCGAAGGTACTTGGGTAGTGTTATCCTTGAGATGTGCCAAGAAAGCTAAACACCCTTTACTAACCATTTTCTTAGCACAAAAAAAGGAGATGATACGCACCGGATTGGAAGTGTAGTCACCCTCCCACACTAACGGATTTTTCCCAGGCTTGGCTAACGTCACCGTTTTAGCATTACAATTCAAGATCGCAAATTGCGGAGAAAGCCAAGTCATACCCAGAATTACATCAAAATCAACCATTTCTAAGATAACCAAATCTACATAAGTGTTGCTCCCCACAAAGTTCACCAAACAAGACCTATATACCTTTTCAACTACCAAAGACTCACCCACCGGAGTACAAACACGAATAGGCATATCAAGTAATTCACAATGTAAATTTAGACCATTAGCAAATGCAAAAGATACATATGAAAATGTAGAGCCAGGGTCAAACAATACAAAAGTCATGCAATCACAAACCAAAAGATTACCTGTGATGACAGCATCTGATGTCTCCGCTTCTGACCGCCCAGGGAAAGCGTAACAATGGGCCCTCTCGTTTGTTTGTCTGTTGCCCCTACCATGTTGTGATGTAGTGGCTCCAGTTTGCCCATCACCCCGGCCGTTTTGGTGACCACCATTACCTCGACCACCACGTCCTCCAGAATAACGGCCTCTTCCATGACCACCTCTACCTCTAGCTATTGGGGGTCTATAACTCTGTTTTGGACAATTCCTCCTAATATGTCCAGTCTCCCCACATCCATAACACTCTCTGGAGTCAAGCATAGGTCTCTCATAGAAGTGTTGACCGGTCTGAGGTGGACCCCCAACTACAGTCTGTAGTGAAGACTGAATGGGTCGAACTGAGTAACCTCCGAAACCCTGTCCTCTAGAGTAAGAACCATTAAACTCACCTCCCTTTCGAAACCTCTTTGATGTCGATGCCAGGGTGAATTCATCTGGCTTCACTCCTTCCACCTCTACCACGAAATCTACCACTTCTTGGAAGGATTTTGCCGTAGCCGCTACCTGTAAGGATGAAATCCGCAACTCTGACCTCAACCCCTTCACAAAACGACAAATCCGCTCTTGTGGACTGAAACAAAGTTGAGTGGCATATCTGGATAGTGCACGAAACTTAGCCTCATATGCATTGACCGACATCCTACCTTGCTCTAGTCTCAAGAACTCATCCCTTTTCCTATCCCTCAAAGTCCGGGGGATATACTTCTCCATAAACAAGCTAGAGAATGAGGCCCAAGTCATGGGTGGTGCCTCTGTTGGTTGACACTCAACATGTGACCGCCACCACATTTTGGCGTTCCCTTGAAACTGATAACTCACGAACTCAACATCAAACCGTTCTACTATACCCATCTTGTGTAGTAGCTCATGACAGTCAACCAGAAAATCGTAAGCATCCTCAGATTCAGCACCCTTGAAGACTGGAGGTTTCAATTTCAAGAACTTACTGAAAAGTTCATGCTGATCATTTGTCATTATAGGCCCAGTAGTTAGACGTGGAAACGTGCCTATGTCCAATGAGGCATCCATACGAGGAGCCATAGTGGCTCCATGTTGTACCTCTGAAACCGGAGGTGTTTGTGCAGAAAACACTGGAGGGGCCTGACCCTGATCAGACAACCCACTAAGATAAGCGAGAACCTGATTGATCATCTCGGGGGTAGGTTGGGGTGGCAATTCCTCATTTTGAACTTGTTCATTATCCCCTTCCTCACCCTCTCTTACCACTTCCTCAGTCGGTGGAGGAGTCACCGCCCTAGTATCAGACGGGCTAGGTGCTCGTCCTCTTCCTCTAGAGGACGTATTCCCACGACCTCTACCACGGCCTCTTGCCGTTACTCTTCCTCGAGCTACAGCCCCAGTGGCTGGCTCAGACACTTCTTGTCTTGCCGATGTTGATGTTGGCGCGGTTGTTGCTCTAGTTCTAACCATCTGTGAAATAGAGTGAAGATGGTCAGATACCAATTTGTATCACCTAGATACCAATTGGACCCAAGTAATAGCACGAAAGAAAGAAAAAAAGAATGGGATTTTCCTAAAGTCTTATAGACTCTCAAAGAAAAGTAAAGGCATCCCCCTACCGTTCCTTAAGACTCTACTAGACTAGTTCTTGTGTGATGAGACCAACGAACCTAATGCTCTGATACCAAGTTTGTCATGACCCAAAAATGAGCCGCGACTGGCACCCACACTTACCCTCCTATGTGAGCGAACCAACCAATCTAAACCTTAACATTTGAATATAATATCAACAGAAAGTAATGCGGAAGACTTAAACTCATTAATAAAATCAATAACTATTATTATCCCCAAAATCTGGAAGTCATCATCATAAGAACATCTACTTCAAATTACTAATCTAAGAGTATTCTAAAAAGCTAAAACAAGTACAAGGCATCAAGACATGAAGAGGAAGATCCAGTCCAAGCTAGAAGCATAAGCTCACCCTGATATCCGGAGTAATGGAAACTGGCTAGAGTTACTGTTGAGTCGAAGATGACGGCACGTTTGCTGTACTCCACAAATAAACAAGAAGAAAACATAAAAGTAGGGGTCAGTACAAAACACGGGTACTGAGTAGATATCATCGGCTAACTCAAAATAGAAATCAATATATACCAAGTAATATCATAAAATCAACTATCATACTCAACATGTAGCAACAACAAGCACTATATCATTAACAATTACCGTCAAGTTCACACATGAGGACTCAAGCCTCAATACCATACTCATTTGGGAATCACGTTCATTAGATTGAATATATTAACATCTTTCAAGGTTCATTATCTTTATTTCTCTTGTGTCAGTACGTGACACTCTGCTCCCTCATATTCATTAATCCTCTTGTGTCGGTACGTGACACTCCGATCCCCTAAATCTACCTGTCGGTTCGTGACACCCCATCCCCTAAATCTACGTTTCGGTTCGTGACACCCGATCCCCTAATTCTACGTGTCAGTTCGTGACACCTGATCCCCTAATTCTACGTGTCGGTTCCTGACACCCGATCCCCTAAATCTATGTGTTGGTTCATGACACCCGATCCCCTAATACTATGTGTCGGTTCGTAACACCCGATCCCCTAAATCTATGTGTCATTTCATGACACCCAATCCCCTAATACTATGTGTCGGTTCGTGACACCCGATCCCCTAATCTCCTTCTATCAATTCATCAAGCCTTCTTTCTTACTAAGGCATCATCAATTCCATTATTTTAGTTCATCACGCCTTCTTTTATACCAAGGCCTCATCATTAACAAAGAGATTAGGATTTTGCAAGATTTGGGATTCAATAACTTCATCATGCTTATATAATCATAATTATATAATTACATTCATGCAAGCATACAATTAAGCACATAGCAGGGTTTACAATATTATCAATACATATCATTCGCTATTAAGAGTTTACTACGAATATCGTAAGAGAAACCATAACCTACCTCCACCGAAGACTAGTGATCAAGCAAGCAAATTTTCTCAAGATCTTGGCTATCCTCTTCGTTTTCTCCGTCTCTCGATCGTTTTTCTCTTTCTCCTCTGTTCTTTCTATTCTTTTCTTATTCAAACCCTCTTTCTTTTACCCTAATTAACATGTAATTAAGTGTAAAAAATGACAATAATAACCCACAATTTAACTCAAGGTTACCTCTTTTATCCCCCAAGAAATTGAGTTATTAATATAAACCCATGAAATATGTAATTATAGCAGGAATAGTCCAAAAACGTCCCTTAAAACATTTAAAGAAATCTGACCCAGACTGGGATTTCGCAGTCTGTAATGGCCCGTCCCGCCTGCGACGGTCCGTCCTGCTGCCCCGTCACAGAGTTCAGAGACTCAATTTCTCTGAAGAGTTTGTGACGGTCCGTCACACCTGTGATGGTCCGTCCTGCCATTCCATTACGAAGTTCAGAGAGTCGATTTTCAGTACCCAATTTCAGATTTTCTAAGTGTTTTGAAACAAGACCCTGCGACGGTCCGTCGTGCCCATGATGGTCCGTCGTGGGGTCCGTCGCCTCAGTCTGTTTTTCCAGAAATAAAATCTGCTGTTCAAAACGACTAAACAGGTCGTTACAATTGTTAATCTTTATGTTAATATTAATATTATAGGATCAAATTTATCTTTTGGCATAACTCGATGAAGGAGGCTCTTGGATGTTAATTAGTTTGTCAAAAGGGGTATCGAATAAGAGTAACAAAAATTGTGTACAAATTCTGTATTATTATTTGTTGGGTTTTAAAGGTGTGAACAAGAAATGAAGGGTTGTGACTCGCCAGAATGTTTGTGACAATGACAAAGGGTTGTGACCTTTATGAAAGGATGTGTTCTTTCTAAAGGATTGTAATCGTTTGGAAGGTTGTGCCTTTTTGCAAAGTGTTGTCACCTTTCTGAAAGGTTGTATTCTTTTCAAAATATTTTGACCTTTACCCTTTGTCGACTATAAATTGAGAGAATTTCTCTCATTTTACTATATTAAATATTTCCTTTCTTTTGCATACATTTCTTATAAAACAAAATGATCGATCGTTTCTGTGAGTGTGATTTGTTGTTGCCATTTTGAGTTTGTTTAAATTATCAAAATTTGAGGTAGCTCTACCTCTTTAATGTTTAATTCGTTTTGTCTAGGGAGGAATTATCTACAACCTTGGGTACTTGAGGGGATTAAATTTCGTAAGGACACACAGTCGGATTTGAGGACTCGAATAGATCTTTGTGTTTTTCTTTCATCTTTTATTATTTCTAGTTTGCTAATCTAAATACAGGAGGGTTAGTGTGGGTGTGAATCACGACCGTCTGGGTCACACTTTCCTGCCTTAGCTTAAGTTGCAATCGTCTAGTCAGTTTGTGAATTTCCGCAACCCCTTCATGTAACGACCCGCTAGAAGTAGAACTATTTTGACTCCTTCAGAAAATTTTAAAAGTATATCTTAAACTATTCGATAATTATGAGTATCTAGGTGATAAAATTTTGTTAAATGAGTATTATAGTTGAATAGTTAGTGAGTCACATCCATAATTTATAGTTACCACTTGGCCTATGTATGAAATTAACTAAGTAAAAAGGGTTTAATAATTTCTGAATCATTACTCAAAAACAACAGAAAAATAAAAAGAAACTCCACAAAAAAATTTAGGTCAAAGAGCACATGGACTGATATAGGGGTGCGATTGTTTTCTAGTAAGCACTTCAAAATTTCTCAAATTATATATGTAATAGTGTGATGCACCGGTAGCAGTAGTAGTAGTATAGTATTTCACTTCTAATAGAAGTTAGTTTGATTTTCTGTTGTGTTACTATTATTGGGATGGGTTGGTTAAAGTAGACGGAACAAAACTTAATGGATTAAACAATGATGTTGAATGATTAACCAAAACTTTTAAGAATAATTAAGGTGATCGATTTCCTTGGGATGAGGAGGCAGAGGCGTTGATTTATTTTAGTTTTGGAAGAATTAGAAAGTGGAATAAATACGAAAAGTAATAACGTTTTTGGGTTTTAAATAGGAACAAAAATGTTTGTCCATTAAGAGTAATATTTGAACAATGATTATGTGTAATCATTGGACAATTATACTTATTGGTTAATATCAAAAATAATTAATTGTTGGTTAGGATAATAAAATATTTCCTGGGGTATTGGAATGGTGGGGGACAAGAATCTTAGTCAATCATTCCAACGAATGACATTTAGTAGATACTTTTTAGAAAATTAGAAAAATTTTGTGTACAGAATGGATTTTAAGAAAAAAATAAGTTACGTTGCAGACTTGTTGTGCGTTGCCTTGTGTTTGTTAATTGGTGGAATTAATTCTTATTTTATTTATTTATCAAATGAAGATATTAGTTTTTGATATATTGATATATGTGATTAATTCTTAGGTGTATATTATATGATTTAACATTAAATTTTAGGGTATTTGGA
This sequence comes from Solanum lycopersicum, assembly GCF_036512215.1. NCBI lineage: Eukaryota > Viridiplantae > Streptophyta > Magnoliopsida > Solanales > Solanaceae > Solanum > Solanum lycopersicum. The sequence continues at coordinate 51,243,058 of NC_090811.1, forward strand.
GAGATAATATTCAATTATTGGCTTGGAATTTGGCAAATATGATAATTTTGACATATAAATTATATCAAGATTTGGATCTTGATTAGAGATATGAGTGAGTTTTAGGGTCTATGATAGACTTATAATAATTTAAATGTCTACAAACTCGCCTACTTATGAATGTTGCATCATTGGTAAATTGTGAACGTTTCGAATCTTTGCAAAAAGGGAAGGAACAATATTAAGAATTCATGGCACGAGTTCGACACTTAGGGTATGTTAAGCATTTTTAGACTTCGTTAAAGACATTTTTATAATTAAAGATTAAAATCAAAATAAACAAAGGGTAAGAGCGAAAAATTGGGTTATTGTACCAATGTTGTGACGGGCATTGGTACGAGTACCGGATATCTCAAGGGAAAGTTTATTACTATCGAATGCGGGTTGAAACCCGAGAATGCAAAGCATATGGACATTAGCTGATTTATTATTAACTTGAATTCTTTGTGTGATTGTGTTTTTCTTTATTACACCCCTGTAGTTGTGATAATTGTGGTGGTTACGTATTATGCTAATATTATTTGATTGAGATGCATCATCATCCCCTTTATTAAAATAATATTGTATACATGCACTGATATGAAATTGAGTAATATGTTGGGCGCTTGGAGATCATCCGTGCTGGGAATGGTGGGATCTTAAGATTATAATTTGGATACATGGAGACCGTCCGTACGGAAATTGTTTGATATTATGATAGTGCATTGAGATCGTCCGCACATACACATGGAGATAGTCCTTTTCAGTATATGGACCTCCCGAGTACCCCATGGGTCATGACCTCCCGATGTATTTAGCGGAATATCATGTATATACGGTTGAGAGAGTATTGGATATTCAGAGACATATTATTTTTTCATGGTATCATATTGCATTGCATTTCATGACATCCTTCATTTTTATGATTATGTGTTTTTATTGGTGGTTGGAAAGTTCTTGATATTTGATTACCTCTATTTGATGAAATTTGACTGGCAATATAGACTTGTATAAGAAAAGAACTGAATTTCTTGTATAAACTCCCGTCACTACTTCTTTTTTGTCGATCAATGAGATATACTAAGTATACGTGATTTCGTACTCAGACTACACATGTTGCACTCTTTTATGGTGCAGATTCTTTCCGTGTATGAGCACCTCTAGTGGAGATTTTCGAGTCCGACCTTGGAGTATCTTGGAGTTGTATTGAGCTTTTAGGATATTTTGTAGAGGGGTTTTATTCCATTGCATCCTCATTAACTAGATTGACCCAAAAGGAGGTGACTTTACAGTGGTCTGACGAGTGTGAGGTTAGTTTCCAAAAACTCAGGATTTTATTGACTACTGCTACGATTTTGACCCTACCCGTGGAAGTAAAGGGTTTTGTTGTATATTTTTATGCTTCTCGGATTGGTCTTGGTTGTGTATTCATAAAGAAGGGAAAGGTGATAGATTATGCTTCGTGATAGTTGAAGGTTCATGAGAAAAACTATCTCATTTATGATTTAAAGTTGGCAGCTGTTGTGTTTGCGTTGAAAATTTAAAGGCATTATCTTTATGGAGTGCATTCTGAGGTGTTCACGGATAATGGTAGTATCCAGTATATATTCAATCAGAGGGATCTCAATTTGAGGCAGAAAAGATGGTAGGAGTTGCTCGAGGACTACGATATGACTATTCTTTATCATCCGGGTAAAGCAAATGTGATAGCAGACGCTTTGAGTCGGAAGGCGGTAAGTATGGGTAGTCTAGCCATGCCACAGGTTGGTGAGCTTCCTTTAGCTAGGGATGTCTAGTCCTTTGCCAATAGCTTTGTGAGACTTGATATTTCAGAACCTGGTAAGGTGTTGGCTTATGTGGAGGCTAGGCATCCTTATTGGAGCAGATTTGGGCTCAACAGTTTGATGATGTTGATTTATGTAAGATTAGAGACAAGGTGTTAAAAGGAAACCCAAGGCTACAATTCTTTATAGTGAGGGAGTTTTGAGAATTAAGGGTCGTATCTATGTTCCTCGAACAGGTGATGTGACTAGATTGATCATGGAGGAGGCCCATAGTTTGAGGTGCTCTATTCATTCGGGGGATATTATGATGTTTCGTTAATTGAAGCAACATTATTGGTGGTGTCGTATGAAGAGGGACGTAGTAGATTTTGTATCTCGGTGTTCGAATTATCAGCAAGTGAAGTATGAACACCTAAAGAGTTGAGGTGTAACTCAGAAGATGCCCATATCTGAGTGGAAGTGGGAGCACATTGTTGTGCACTTTGTGGTAGGGTTTTCACGTACCTTGGGTAAGTTTTATGCTATATGGGTCATCTTTGATCAACTGACTAAGTTTGCACACTTTGTACCAGTTCAGACTACCTATAATTCAGAGAAGTTAGCCAAGATCTACATTTGAGAAATAGTTCGTTTGCATGGGAATCCTATTTTCTATTATCACCCAATTTACATCTCATTTTTGAAGGTCTATGCGGAAGGATTTGGGCACTCGGGTGGATCTCAGTATAGTTTTTAACCCTTAAATTGACGGTCAGTATCAACGGACTATCTAGGCTCTTAAGGACATGTTGTGGGCATGTGTGATTTTTCTTTTGTGGTCAGTGGGATCAGTTCTTTCCATTAGCGGGGTTTGCTTACAATAATAGTTACCGTTCGAGCATTGACATGGCATAATTGAGGCCTTGTATGTTAAGAGATGTCGATCTCCAATTGGCTGGTTTGATGCATTTTAGGTTAAACCGTGGGGTAAAGATTTGCTGAGGGAGTCCTTGGACAAGGTCAAGTTGATCCAAGATAGACTTCTCATGGATCAGAGTAGGCAAAAGAGTTATGCGGATCGAAAGGTTGGTGATTTAGAGTTTATGGTTGGAGAGAGAGTTCTACTAAAGGTTTCTCCTATGAAGGGTGTGATGAGATTTGAAAAGAAGGACAATTTGAGCCCAAGGTATATTAGTACTTTTGAGATTGTGGAGTGTATTGGTGAGGTGGCATATCAGTTGACTTTGCCACTTGGGTTGTCGGGTGTTCATCCCGTATTTCATATTTTAATGTTGAAAAAGTGTCAGTTGGGTGGTGCTCATGTGATCCAATGGGATTCAGTGTTTCTTGATCATAATTTAACTTTTGAGGAGGAGTCGACAACCATGTTGGATAGGAAAATTCGGAAGTTGAGGTCCAAGAAGATTGCTTCTGTAACGGTCCATTGGAAGAATCGTCCAGTGGAGGAGGCTACATGGGAGACCAAGTCAGACATGAAGAGTAGATATCCTCAGCTTTTTAAGCGTTCAGGTGAGTTCTTTTCTTTTTCCATTCGAGGATGAATGTTTGTTTAAGCAATAGGTGATGTAATGACCTGCTAGGTTATTTTGAGAACTAGGACTATTTTGAATCCTTCCGAAAATTTTAAAGGGATATTTTAAAATATTCGATAACTATGAGTATCTAGTTGATGAAATTTTATTAAATGAGTATTACAATTGAATAATTAGTGGGTCACATCCATATTTAATAGTTATCACTTGGTCCATGTATGAAATTAACTAAGTAAAAAGGGTTTAATAATTTCCGAGTCATTACTCAAAAACAGCATAAAATAAAAAGAAAACTCCACAAAAAGATTTAGGGCAAAGAGCACTGATTGCTACAGGGGTACGATAGTAGTATAGTATTTCACTTCTAATAGAAGGTTTTTGATTTCCTGTTGTGTTACTATTATTGGGATGGGTTGGTCAAAATAGACGGAAAGAAACTTAATGTATTAAATGATGATGTTTAATGATTGACTAAAACTTTTAAGAGTAATTAGGGTGATTGATTTTGTTGGGATGAGGTAAAGGCGTTGTTGATTTTTTCAGTTTTGCAAGAATCAGAAAGTTGAATAAATACGGTAAGTAATAACGTTCTTGGACTTTAAATAGGAACAAAAATGTTAGTCTATTAAGAGTAATCGTTGAATAATGATTATGTGTAATCATTGGACAATGATACTCATTGGTTAATCTCTAAAATACCTAATGATTGGTTAGGATAATAAAATGTTTCTTGGGGTAACATCTGCAATTTCCTTAATATTATGTTATTGGAATGGTGGGGGGTCAAGATTCTTAGCCAATCATTATGCAATCATGCTAATGATTGGCATTTAGTAGATAACTTTTAGAAAATTAGGAATTTTGTGTACATAATGGATTTTAAGAAAAAAATGAGTCACGTTGCAGATATGCAGTGCGTCTCCTTGTGTTATTAATTGGTGGAATTGATTCATATTTTATTTATTTATCAAATCAAGATACTAATTTTTAATGTGTTTAGATAGGTAATTAATTATTAGGTGTATGTTATATGATTTAACATGGAATTCTAGGGTATTTGATGAGATTAAGGTTCAATTCTTCACTTGAAATTTTGCAAATATGATAATTTTGGCATATAAATTATATCAGGATTTGTAGCTATTAGAGATATGAGTGAGTTTTATGGTCTATGATTGACCTATAATAATTTGAATGTCTATAAACTCACTTATTTATGAATGTTGCATCATTGGGATTGTGAACATTTGAAAACTTTGCGGAAATGAAAGGAACTATGTTGATGATTCGTGGCACAAGTTCGGCACTTAAGGTGTGTTAAGGATTTTAGCCTTCGTTGAAGGACATTTTCCTAAATAAGGATTAAAATCGGAATAGACAAACGGAAGGGCAAAATATTGGGGTATCGTAGTAATGGTGTGACGAGCATTGATACGAGTACCAAGAATAAAAAGGGAAAGTTTATTACTATAGAATGCGGGTTGAAACCCGAGAATGCCAAAACATATGGCCATTAGCTGATTTATTATCGACTAAAATTCTTTGTGTGATTTGTGCTTTATTTATTGCACCCGCGTAGTTGTGATAATTGAGGTGGTTACGTATTATGCTAATATTATTTGATTGAGATTAATCAGCATCCCCTTTATTAAAATAATATTGTGTACATGCACTGATGTGAGATTGAGTACAAGTTGTGCACGTGGAGATCGTCCGTGTTGGGGATGGTGGATGTTAAGATTATAATTTGAGCACGTGGAGACCGTCCGTGTGAAAATTGTTTGATTTTATTATAGTGCATTGATATCATTCACACATACACGTGGAGATCATTTGTGTCTGTATATGGACCTCGCGGTTTTCCATGGGCCATGAACTCTCGATGTATTTTCGAGGAATATCATGTATATATGATTGAGAGAGTATTGGTATTCTGAGACATATTATTTCATGGTATAATATTGCATTGCATTACATGACATCCCTCATATTTATGATTACGTGTTTTTATTGACTTATATAAGTAAACAACTGACTTTCTTGTATAAACTCCCGTCACTAGTTTTTCTTTGCCGATCAATGAGATATACTTAGTACACGTGATTTCTTACTCATACTACACTAGTTACACTCTTTTATAGTGCAGATTTGATTCCGAGTACTAGCACCTCTCGTGGAGCTTTTGAGTCCGAGTTTGAAGTGTCTTGGAGTTGTGGTGAGCTTCTTGGCTGTTTCGTGACCCACACTTCCCTCTATCTTTTAGTTATTATGTTATTTTAGAATATTGACAGGATATTCCTTATGTTGGATTTGTCATTTTAGTTTCAGACTTGTATTGTATTTGAGAAGCTCTTGTACTCATGACACTAATTCTTGGGTGGTATTTTCAGCTTCCGACATTTCGTAATTATAAAGAACTCGGTGTTTACCTTTTTCTCATCAGTTAGTTAAAATTGGTAAATTATATTGGGTTGGCTTACCTATTAGTTGGGAACATAGGTGTCATCACGACATGTGAAATTTGGGTCGTGTTGCTTCATATAGTAAACCAATATTTAGCGGCAATTTAGGTGCATTAGGGATTAATTGGATTACTACCTTGGGATATTAAAATTTTAGCGGCAGTTATTGGTGAATTCTATGGTTATTTAGTGGTGGTTTACATATATTTTGCGGAGGTCTAAATTAATTATTTGATGGTAATCATTTTTTAAATTAATATATTATTTTAATTTCTTCCAACTACCTTAGTTGACCATTTTGTTTTTTTAATTGTCTAAGTCTGATTTTATGTATTTCAACTACGATAAAAATCGACAAAGTCCAACATTCAACATACCGACTACTCAAAAAAAGTCGGTAGTTCATCAAAAGTTGTAGCACCACCCATGACTGGGGATTATAGTACCAACTTAATCAAAGCAAACAAACTTGAATCAAGAAGTAAACTACGAAGTAACATGAATAAAAGCACAAAAGAAAAAAATCATTAACTAAGAAGTGAATTGAAGAACAAATAGTCAATAAGTAGAGTAGTTATGAGTTGAAAACCAGTTTAGGATTCTTGACAAGGAAAGAGAATCAAAAGAAAAAAGAAACTAAGAACTAGGACCTCATAAGAAAGGGCCATAAAATGAATTTCCGATCGCCAAATGCACTATTTTCATTGCCTAATGTAAAATTCAGCTTGCCAACTTGAAGATACGGTTGCCGAGTTTGACAATCTTCCAAAGCAACTCGGCGATCTGGGTGGAAGTTTGGTGGTGCGCTGAATGGACTCGGCAAACCAGGTTGTGTCCGCCGAATGTTTTCGAGTTGCACCCACCAAAATAAGGTCAATTCAGCGACCTAGCAGTCCATAGGGCAAGGCGCCGAGTGGGCTGGGCAATCCAAGTTGGGTCTCGCCAAAATTCCTCAAGATGCAACTGCAAGATTCCAAAAATTGAACCTTGGTGCCCCCCCTCCCCCGCCTTTGTCCTTTAGTATTTACCCTTGTTGGTAAATTCCCTTCGTACAAACACTTTTACATTTTGTCTTTCTTCCTTTTTAGAATAAAGCACCTTTTTGGAAGATTCCTTCTTCTTGAAGATTTTAGTTTTCTTCAAGAACACTATGAACAAGATGAAGACCCAAAATGAAACCTTCTAGATTTTTAGATCAAAATTTCTTGAAATTCGACATACAAGCTCTCCTTAATACAGGAAAAAAAACCTAGTACCTTCTAGCCTTCAATTCCTTGCCAAAACTTCCAAATCTTAAAATTCACTTTGTCTTGTTCAAGCTTTTTCAACCTTCAATGGTGTTTTCTTCAATTTCGAACCAAACTCTTTCAAATCTTGCCCTAGACTCTTAATAGGTTAGGGAACACTAATTTAACCTTGGAAACTCCAAAGAAGACTCAAATCAACAGAAGTTTCTCAAAAACGAATTGAACACTTTTTTTTCTAACAAACTCGAAGACTAGATTCGTAGGAACAAATCTAGACTCACCTCTGATACAAAATGATGTAATCTTCACAAGAAAACTCGCACTAAAATGTGGATATCAAATGGGGAAAGTAAATATAAATAGATAGACACAAAAGGAGACAACAAAGAGAAACCAAAGGGTATATTAAACCTAATGACTTCAATTTGTTAATAAAAAAAGAAGCACCTAACTCTTACGATGACCTCGAGGGAATTGATATCCCAAGCAACTGACATTTCGAAACAAGGTTCAACAAAATCTTAAACCAAACTTTCAAACACTCAATTATGAGTTTCAAGTTTTCAACCACAATATTCAAACAAGTCTACCTAAAATGAATCCCTAAATTCCTAATTATAGATCTAGGGGTTTACTACATAAATGGGCCCAAAAGTGATCCAAAAATGGCCAATGGGCGAACCAAGTCGGACTCGCCTAATAACTCGATGATCCTCCTAAAAGCTTTGGCGATGGATCCTGTTTGGCTCCTGATCATGGAACCTACTGTAACTTTTGAAAGCTTGTGGTTTAATGGTTTATGCTCCAGATTCTCTCTAGCTCGCCGAAGGATCAACTTCCCTTTTGTAGATCCTTGGAGAACCTTATGCGATCTTGGAAACATCGCCAAGGGAGTTTGTCGAGTTGTCGAAGTGGTTGTCAGCTCGCCTAATGAATCAATATCTTCACTTGTTCCTCTTTGCTTCGTTAGTCCTCCCACACTATAAGCTATCATCCAAACATGATGTTGCTCAAGTGGGAGCTCCTTCACAGCTCGTTTGTTACCAAGAGATGCCTATAATCCCCTCATTGGCATCCACACAAGACAAAGAGCCTCCATCCTCGAGAACAATCCATCAATGCATTGAAGTTCATGAATGGATGGGTTGGAGGCAATTCGGATTGCATCATACTCGCATGTTTAGTTTAGGTTATACCCATTTTCTTTCGACTTGTTGAACTTTAGATGTTTTGTTTCATTTACTTTCAGATTCTAGGGGTGTTTTTCGTAATGTTTTAGTGACGAATGGTTAGGCTTTTGGATTTATGAAAACTCCACTTTAATCATGTATTTAAATCTTTTGTCGTGTCTTTTAGTGTTCAGTTCTTGGATAGTTGATTATTATTAATGGTTATCCCACTGGAGGGTCAGTGTGGGTGTGAATCATGATGGTCTGGGTCGTGATACTTTCCTACCTTAGATTGGGTTGCAATTGCCTAGTCAACTAATTAATTTCCTAACCCTTAATATAATAAACCAATATTTAGCGGCAATTTAGGTGCATTAGGATTAATTAGATTAACACCTTGGATATTATAATTTTAGCGGCAGTTATTGGTGCAATCTATCATTATTTAGCAGTGGTTCACATGTATTTCGCAGTGGTTGAGATTAATTAATAAGGGGTGATTATTTTTTAAATAAATAAATTATTTGAATTTCTTCCAACTACTGAGTCAACCATTTTGGTATATTAATGGTCTAAGTCTGGTTTTATATTCCGACTATGATAAAAATCGGCAAAGTCCGCCAGATTTTAATATCCAACTACTCAAAAATAGTATGTAGTTCATCAAAAAATTTCTTTTTCCAATTATATTATGAGTATTTTAGCTATATACTGATAACAAATATCTTCTCTGCAAACACGAATAAGAAGCTGGTCTGCACTAGAACAACATTATAAATTACATCCAAACTCTTGAAACAAATCCTCAAAACTCATTTGAAACTTCATGTACACATATCAATAGTCACAATCAATCATAAAACATATCTTGTTAGAATCATATATAAAATCACCTATATATATCGTCTTGACCAAATGTTAGGGGCGGACCCACATGCAGCCGTTCGGGTGCTCGAGCACTAATTAACCTCGACATGAAATTTTTTATATCTATAGTAATTTATTTTAAATGTGAATATATTGAATGTTCAGCACCCAGTGAACAAATCTCCTGATGGATGCAGTGGTCTAATAACGAGTTTAAGGCTTTGGTTTTAGAGGAGGTCAAGGGTTTGATTCTTGCTTTGAACAATTATTTACACATTTTCTAATTTTCTCTTTTCCTCCCAATATAAAATCTCATTTTCTTTCTTCTTTTTTTTTTTACTTTTTTTTTTATATAATTACTAGTCTTAATTTCATTTACGTTATATGAAATTCTCATGACATGATAAAATTAAAAAGTCATGTTCAATCACTTTTCTTATTTTATTTGAGAAAATTTTGGCTGTTTGATTAAGAAATCCTTCAAGCTATTTTTTCTCCTAAAAAACTGCACATCTGTTTTTATTTTGTAATGGAAATATTAGCCTTATTTTTCTCATTAATGTTTTAAACATCGCACGCACCTATACTATGTGATTTATAATAGTTTTATATTAATAGAAGTGAGCACACACAAGTAGAAAATGCTAGACCTGACACTTGTCATATGTTGACCATGACCAATACTAAGCTTATTAATAACTATCCTCCATTTAAAAAATAATGATCTCCTTTTCTTTTTAGTCTGTTTCAAAAAGAATAACCTTTGTCTTTTTTGGTAAAATTTTAATTTCAACTTTTTATGTAGCATATTAAGGCCACAAAATTAAAGGGCAATTTTATGCATTTCACATAACTTTAATTTAGACTCACAAGATTTAAAAGTATTTTTTATTTCTTAAACTTTGTGCCAATTCAAACCATATCATTCTTTTTGAAACAGAGAGAGTATTTTTTATGACAATATGATATGTTCTTTTAGTCCAAATCTCCTAAGAAAATATTTGGTTAAACTTCCTTTATTTTTTGTGAAATAAAGTTTTATCAGAAGGGTAGTAAATGTCGGTGTCTCCCAAACAGAAGACGAAAGAAAAGAAATCACACATGAAAGATACAACTCAATAAGGTGCAATAAAAATAATAATATGACAGTGACTTAAAAGCTGGTCTAACCTACTTTTAAATTATATTGAGATTTTGAAAGTGTTTGTCAAGGTTAAAAATAACTTTAAATAAGTTTAAAATGACTTGTAAAAAAGAGTTAAAATCCATAAGTAGGTTACTCCTGTTTTTTATTTTTTGACTTAAAAGTCATTTAAGTTTTACTTTGTATTTTTTTGACTTAAAAACTATTTTTTAAGTCAATCCAAACAAACTTGAAAACATCAAATACGAAAGAGAAAGTTGAATCAAAGGAACGAGAGAAGACAAAAACAAGTTAAATTGTTCGCTGTCAAAAACGAGGAGGAAGGTTCGAGATTTCCACTTTCCAATTTCAATTTTGGGACATATTTATCTTAAGGTTCTGTTTGCAAATTATTGGGCAATAATTATCAGCCTAACAAGTATACAATCTAGTAATTACGCCGATTTACCTCTGTGTCACAATGTAACTATAATGTAATTATTAATGTGTGTTTGGTTTCATCACAAGTGCAATTATAAGGTTTATATTAAACTTTATTAGTAAAAATTAATGATCGAAATTTTTTTTTAAAAAAATAACACAACATTCTTATGTCAAATATTAATATAGCGTACATAAATATGATTTTTTCTTTTAAAAAAATGTAAGTTTATAATCTTATTCAACAATGAATTCTACCTTTTCAAAATTAATATACTAACAAAACTATTCTAGTAAATATAGACGAATAAATAAATACATAATATGAAAAATTGAATAGAATATCATGAAAATGTAAAGATTGAGAATAAGAAGGAAATGAAATATAAATAATAAAAAATTATAGAAAATATTAGAATTAAAAAAATAAAAAATAAAAGGAAGAAGAAAAGAATTTTAAAAAGTTTCATATAATTACATGGTGTAGTTACACTTGATTCCTAACCCTCACATAGGAATTGAGGAATGCATTTACTAACCTTCAATTAAACTCAATTCCTCTGTTGTCAAGTAATTACTTGATCTATCGAACATGTGAAAGAGTGTAATTACAATCAATTACATCAAATCCCAAGTACATATGACTATCGAAACACGTCCTTAGGACCTGTTTGAAAAGTCATATTGGAAATTGAATTTGACGTAATTGAGGGTAATTACAGGGTAATTACATTGTCTGGCATGTTTGGTTGACCATGTAACTACTTGGCCAACACGTAACTTGGTGTAATTGACATGAGTGATTACACTCTTCAATTCATAGAGGTGGTTGTGAATTGTAGTAAAAAATATATAAAGTAATTACAAGTTGATTATTTTTTAAATTTCTTCCTTTTATTCCTATTTTTATTTTTGTTTTATTTTATTTTTTTTATCATTCTACTATTTTCTAAAAAATATTCTTTTAATTTATATTTCATTTCCTTCTCATTATCAACCTTTACATCATGTGATTCCATGCAATATTTTACATTATCTATTTTTTTATTGATATAATTTTATTAGTATTCTATATTTTTAATTAAAGCAGAACTTATAATAGAATAAGGTTATGGTTTTATGGGCTTATGTTTTTTCTTTTATTTTGAGTCATACGTATGTATGTTATATTTGATATTTGACATAAGAATATTATGTTAAAATTTTTTTAAAAAAATTTAGAACTTATGTTATATTTTTAATTTCATTTTTTAGGAGTATTAATTCGTTGTTTTACATTGCAAGCGATTTTTACAAGTTAGACTTGATCGATTATATTTTAGTTAAATATTTTTATAACTTTATAACATTATATTTTGTAACGACCTATTTTTATAACAGGCTGAGGCGACGGACCCCACGACGGACCGTCATGGGCACAACGGACCGTCGCAGGGTCTCGTTTCGAAACACTTAGAAATTGGGTACAGAAAATCGACTCTCTGAACTTCGTAACGGAACAGCAGGACGGACCGTCACAGGTGTGACAGACCGTCACAGACTCTTCGGAGAAATTGAGTCTCTGAACTCTATGACGGAGCAGCAGGACGGACCGTCGCAGGCGCGACGGGCCGTCACAGGCGCGACGGGCCGTCACAGGCTGCGTAAATCCCAGTCTGAGTCGGAATTCCTCAATTGTTTTAAGGGACGTTTTTGACTATTCCTACTTTAATTATATAGTTAGTGAGTTAATGTTAATAAGTCTAATTACTTGGGGGTTAAAAGAGGTAACTTTAAGTTAATTAGTGGGTTATTATTGCCATCTTTTATTCTTAATTCTATACTAATTAGGGCAAAAGAAAGAGGGTTTGAATAAAGAAAATAGAAAGAACAAAGAGAAGAAAAGAGGAACGATAGAGAGAGGATCGAACGAAAGGAAAAACACAAAGCTTGGGAAATCACTTGCTTGATCACTAATCTTCGGTGGAGGTAGGTTATGGTTTCTCTTACGATATTCGTAGTAAACTCTTAATAGCGAATGATATGTATTGATAATATTGTAAACCCTACTATGTGCTTAATTGTATGCTTGCATGAAAGTAATTATATAATTGTGATTATATAAGCATGATGAAGTTATTGAATCTCAAATCTTGCAAAACCCTAATCTCTTTGTTAATGTTGAGGCCTTGGTATAAAAGAAGGCGTGACGAACTAAAATAATGAGATTGATGATGCCTTGGTAAGAAGGAAGGCTTGATGAATTGATAGAAGGAGATTAGGGGATCGGGTGTCACGAACCAACATGTAGAATTTAGGGGATCGGGTGTCACAAACCGACACGTAGATTTAGGGAATCGGGTGTCACGAACCGACACGTAGATTTAGGGGATCGGGTGTCACGAATCGACATGTAGATTTAGGGGATCGGGTGTCACGAACCGACACGTAGATTTAGGGGATCGGATGTCACGAACCGACACGTAGATTTAGGGGATCGGAGTGTCACGTTCCGACACATAGTAGTAGGGGATCGGAGTGTCACGTACCGACACAAGAGGATTAATGAATATGAGGGAGCGGAGTGTCACGTGCCGACACAAGAGAAATAAAGATAATGAATCTTGAAAGATGTTAATATACTCAATCTAATGAACATAATTCCCAAATGAGTATGGTATTGAGGCTTGAGTCCTCATGTGTGCATTGACGGTAATTGTTAATGATATAGTACTTGCTATTACTACTTGTTGAGTATCATAGTTGATTTTATGATATTACTTGGTATATATATTGATCTCTATTTTTAGTTGGCCGATGATATCTACTCAGTACCCGTGTTTTGTACTGACCACTACTTTTATGTTTCTTCTTGTTTATTTGTGGAGTGCAACAAACGTGCCGTCATCTTCGACTCAACAGTAATTCTAGCCAGTCTTCATTACTCCGGATATCAGGGTGAGCTAATGCTTCTAGCTTGGACTGGATCTTCCTCTTCATGTCTTGATGCCTTGAAGTTCCAGCATGGACTAACTTTTATGTATTTTTTTTAGCTTCTTAGAAACTCTTAGATTTGCTAACTTGAAGTAGATGTTCTTGTGATGATGACTTCCAGATTTTGGGAAATAATAGTTATTGAATTGGTTTTTATTAATGAGTTTAAGTCTTCCGCATTACTTTATGTTGATATTACATTGAAATGTTAAGGTTTAGATTGGTTGGTTCGCTCACATAGGAGGGTAAGTGTGGGTGCCAGTCGCGACCCGATTTGGGTCGTGACAAACTTGGTATCAGAGCATTAGGTTCGTTGGTCTCATCACACAAGAACGAGTCTAGTAGAGTCTTAAGGAACGGTATGGGAACGCTTTTACTTTTCTTTGAGAGGCTATAAGACTTTAGGAAAATTCCATTCTTCTTTCTTTCTTTCGTGCTATTACTTTGGTCCAATTGGTATCTAGGTGATACAAATTGGTATCTGACCATCTTCACTCTATTTCGCAGATGGTTAGAACTAGACCAACAACCGCGCCAACACCAGCACCGGCGGAACAGGGTGCGTCTGAGCCAGCCACTGGGGTTGTAGCTAGAGGAAGAGTAGCAGCAAGAGGCCGTGGAAGAGGTCGTGGGAGGACTTCCTCTAGAGGAAGAGGACAAGCCCATCTGATACTAGGGCAGTGACTCCTCCACCGACTGAAGAAGTAGTAAGAGAGGGTGAGGAAGGGGAAACTGAACAAGTGCAAAATGAGGAATTGCCACCCCAACCTACCCCAGAGATGATCAATCAGGTTCTCGCTTATCTTAGTGGGTTATCTGATCAGGGTCAGGCACCTCCAGTGTTTTCTGCACCAACACCTTCGGTTTCAGAGGTACAACATGCAGCCACTATGGCTCCTCGTATGGATGCCTCATTGGACATAGGCATGTTTCCACGTCTGACTACTGGGCCTATAATGACAAATGATCAGCATGAACTTTTCAGTAAGTTCTTGAAATTGAAACCTCCAGTCTTCAAGGGTGCTGAATCTGAGGATGCTTACGATTTTCTGGTTGACTGTCATGAGCTACAACACAAGATGGGTGTAGTAGAACGGTTTGGTGTTGAGTTCGTGAGTCATCAGTTTCAAGGGAACGCCAAAATGTGGTGGCGGTCACATGTTGAGTGTCAACCAACGGAGGCACCACCTATGACTTGGCCTCATTCTCTAGCTTGTTTATGGAGAAGTATATCCCCCGGACTTTGAGGGATAGGAAAAGGGATGAGTTCTTGAGCCTAGAGTAAGGTAGGATGTCGGTCAATGCATATGAGGCTAAGTTTCGTGCACTATCCAGATATGCCACCCAACTTTGTTTCAGTCCACAAGAGCGGATTCGTCGTTTTGTGAAGGGGTTAAGGTCAGAGTTGCGGATTTCAGCCTTACAGGTAGCGGCTACGGCAAAATCCTTCCAAGAAGTGGTAGATTTCGTGGTAGAGGTGGAAGGAGTGAAGTCAGATGAATTCACCTTGGCATCGATATCAAAGAGGTTTCGAAAGAGAGGTGAGTTTAATGGTTCTTACTCTAGAGGACAGGGTTCCGGAGGTTACTCAGTTCGACCCATTCAGTCTTCACTACAGACTGTAGTTGGGGGTCCACCTCAGACCGGTCAGCACTTCTCTGAGAGACCTATGCTTAACTCTAGAGAGTGTTATGGATGTGGGGAGACTGTACATATTAGGAGGAATTGTCCCAAACAGATTTATAGACTTCCAATAGCTAGAGGTAGAGGTGGTCATGTAGAGGCCGTTATTCTTGAGGACGTGGTGGTCGAGGTAATGGTGGTCACCAAAACGACCGGGGTGATGGGCAAACTGAAGCCACTATATCACAACATGGTAGGGGCAACGGACAAACAAACGAAAGGGCCCATTGTTATGCTTTTCCAGGGAGATCGGAGGAGGAGACATCTGATGCTGTCATCACAGGTAATCTTCTGGTTTGTGATTGCATGGCTTCTGTATTGTTTGATCCTGGATCCACATTTTCTTATGTATCTTCCTCATTTGCTAATGGTCTAAATTTACATTGTGAATTACTTGATACGCCTATTCGTGTTTCTACTCCGGTGGGTGAGTCTGTGGTAGTTGAAAAGGTATATAGGTCTTGTTTGGTGAACTTTGTGGGGAGCAACACTTATGTAGATTTGGTTATCTTAGAAATGGTTGATTTTGATGTAATTCTGGGTATGACTTGACTTTCTCCGCAATTTGCGATCTTGGATTGTAATGCTAAAACGGTGACGTTAGCCAAGCCTGGGACAGATCCGTTAGTGTGGGAGGGTGACTACACTTCCAATCCGGTGCGTATCATCTCCTTTCTTCGTGCTAAGAAAATGGTTAGTAAATGGTGTTTAGCTTTCTTGGCACATCTCAAGGATGACACTACCCAAGTACCTTCGATTGAGTCAGTTTTGGTGGTCCGTGAGTTTCTGGATGTGTTCCCTGCAGATCTTCCTGGTATGCCACCAGATAGGGATATTGACTTCTGTATTGATCTTGAACCGGGTACTCGCCCCATTTCTATACCCCCTTATAGAATGGCTCTCGCGGAGTTAAGAGAGTTAAAAGCCCAACTTCAAGAGTTGTTGAGCAAAGGCTTCATTAGACCAAGTGCATCTCCTTGGGGTGCTCCGATTTTATTTGTAAAGAAGAAGGATGGGAGTTTTCGGATGTGCATAGACTACTGGCAGTTGAACAAAGTAACTATTAAGAACAAGTACCCTCTTCCTCGCATTGATGACTTGTTCGATCAGTTACAAGGTGCTCGTGTCTTCTCTAAGATTGACTTGAGATCCGGTTATCATCAATTGAAAATACGGGCAACGGATGTGCCAAAGACTTCTTTTAGAACCAGGTATAGACATTACGAATTTGTAGTGATGCCCATTCCTGAATGGAAGTGGGAAAGGATTGCAATGGATTTCGTGGTTGGTCTTCCAAAGACGATGGGTAAGTACGACTCTATTTGGGTGATTGTTGATAGGTTAACTAAGTCTGCTCATTTTATTCCGGTTAAGGTGACTTACAATGTCGAGAAGTTAGCCAAGATCTATATCTCAGAAATTGTTCGATTGCATAGGGTTCCACTATCCATCATATCAGATAGAGGTACGCAGTTTACTTCTATGTTTTGGAAAACATTGCATACGGAATTGGGTACTAGGTTGGACCTTAGTACCGCGTTCCACCCTCAGACCGATGGTCAGTCTGAGCGAACGATTCAAGTGTTGGAGGATATGCTTCGTGCGTGTGTGATAGAATTTGGTGGCCATTGGGATAACTTCTTACCCTTAGCGAAGTTTTCATACAATAATAGCTATCACTCAAGCATTGATATGGCTCCCTTTGAAGCATTGTATGGTAGGAGATGTAGGTCCCCCATTGGTTGGTTTGATGCATTCAAGGTTAAACCTTGGGGTACGGATCTTTTGAGAGATTCGATAGAGAAAGTGAAAACTATTCAAGAAAAGCTTCTAGCGGCGCAAAGTAGACAGAAGGTGTACGCAGATCGGAAGGTTAGAGACTTGGAGTTTATGGAGGGTGAACAAGTCTTGTTGAAGGTTTCGCCAATGAAAGGGGTGATGCGGTTTGGTAAGCGAGGTAAACTTAGCCCAAGGTATATTGGTCCATTTGAAGTACTTAAGCGAGTAGGGGAGGTGTCTTATGAGTTAGCCTTGCCTCCAGGGCTGTCCGGAGTGCATCCGGTATTCCATGTGTCGATGTTGAAAAGATACCATGGGGATGGAAACTACATTGTCCGTTGGGATTCAGTTTTGCTTGATGAGAATTTGTCTTATGAGGAGGAACCTATTGCCATTCTATATAGAGAAATTCGCAAGTTGAGATCAAGGGAGATTGCATCCATCAAAGTTCAATAGAAGAATCGACCCGTTGAAGAAGCCACTTGGGAGAAGGAGGCAGATATGCGAGAAAGATACCCACATCTATTTACAGATTCAGGTACTCCTTTTCGCCCTTGTTTTCCTTCTTGTGATCGTTCGGGCACGACGGACCGTCGCAGGGTCTCGTTTCGAAACACTTAGAATATCTGAAATTGGGTACTGAAAATCGACTCTCTGAACTTCGTAACAGAATGGCAGGACGGACCGTCACAGACTCTTCGGAGAAATTGAGTCTCTGAACTCTATGACGGAGCAGCAGGACGGACCGTCGCAGGCGCGACAGGCCGTCACAGGCTGCGTAAATCCCAGTCTGAGTCGGAATTCCTCAATTGTTTTAAGGGACGTTTTTGACTATTCCTACTTTAATTATATAGTTAGTGGGTTAATGTTAATAAGTCTAATTACTTGGGGGTTAAAAGAGGTAACCTTAAGTTAATTAGTGGGTTATTATTGCCATCTTTTAATCTTAATTATATACTAATTAGGGCAAAAGAAAGAGGGTTTGAATAAAGAAAATAGAAAGAACAAAGAGAAGAAAAGAGGAACGATAGAGAGAGGATCGAACGAAAGGAAAAACACAAAGCTTGGAAAATCACTTGCTTGATCACTAATCTTCGGTGGAGGTAGGTTATGGTTTCTCTTACGATATTCGTAGTAAACTCTTAATAGCGAATGATATGTATTGATAATATTGTAAACCCTGCTATGTGCTTAATTGTATGCCCTGCTATGTGCTTAATTGTATGCTTGCATGAACGTAATTATATAATTGTGATTATATCAGCATGATGAAGTTATTGAATCAAAAATCTTGCAAAACCCTAATCTCTTTGTTAATGATGAGGCCTTGGTATAAAAGAAGGCGTGACGAACTAAAATAATGATATTGATGATGCCTTGGTAAGAAGGAAGGCTTGATGAATTGATAGAAAGAGATTAGGGGATCGGGTGTCACGAACCGACACGTAGAATTTAGGGGATCGGGTGTCACGAACCGACACGTAGATTTAGGGGATCGCGTGTCACGAACCGACAGGTAGATTTAGGGGATCGGGTGTCATCAACCGACACGTAGATTTAGGGGATCGGGTGTCACAAACCGACACGTAGATTTAGGGGATCGGGTGTCACGAACCGACACGTAGATTTAGGGGATCGGAGTGTCACGTTCCGACACATAGTAGTAGGGGATCGGAGTGTCACGTACCGACACAAGAGGATTAATGAATATGAGGGAGCAGAGTGTCACGTGCCGACACAAGAGAAATAAAGATAATGAATCTTGAAAGATGTTAATATACTCAATCTAATGAACATAATTCCCAAATGAGTATGGTATTGAGGCTTGAGTCCTCATGTGTGCATTGACGGTAATTGTTAATGATATAGTACTTGCTGTTGCTACTTTTTGAGTATCATAGTTGATTTTATGATATTACTTGGTATATATATTAATCTCTATTTTGAGTTGGCCGATGATATCTACTCAGTACCCGTGTTTTGTACTGGCCCCTACTTTTATGTTTTCTTCTTGTTTATTTGTGGAGTGCAGCAAACGTGCCGTCATCTTCGACTCAACAGTAATTCTAGCCAGTCTTCATTACTCCGGATATCTGGGTGAGCTAATGCTTCTAGCTTGGACTGGATCTTCCTCTTCATGTCTTGATGTCTTGAAGTTCCTGCATGGACTAGCTTTTATGTATTTTTTTTATCTTTTTAGAAACTCTTAGATTTAGTAACTTGAAGTAGATGTTCTTGTGATGATGACTTCCAGATTTTGGGAAATAATAGTTATTGAATTGGTTTTTATTAATGAGTTTAAGTCTTCCGCATTACTTTATGTTGATATTACATTGAAATGTTAAGGTTTAGATTGGTTGGTTCGCTCACATAAGAGAGTAAGTGTGGGTGTCAGTCGCGACCTGATTTGGGTCGTGACATATTTATAGTATTATTCTTTTGTCAAACATATATTCATGATTTTCATAGAAATTTTGTACTTTTAGTTTTACAATTAATTTAATTAAATTATATTAATTTCAAAAATAAATTAATATTTTTATATGTTTTTTTGGGATTTTCTTTAACCCAATCATTCTTAAATTGACTCCTTGTATGCGCTGTTATTTTCTTGATTGAAGAAAAGTAGAAAAGTTTCGATTATAACACATGCATTGGTACATTAATACATATCATGTTTTCCATTCTTTACGTGCATTTCTTAAATTTCCATATTCATCATCTTAGAGATATATATTTTGCAAAAAAAATAGAAGATACATAGAGAATTGGGTTCAAAGACAATTAATCTTTTATTCAGATTTTGAATATATTTGGTATTAAAAAAATTAAAACAGACAATATATTTTTTATACATACATAATTTAAATAAAAGTTGTCTCTGAACCCAACTCTCCCTTTCTATTCTATTTTTTTTCTCATTATATATAAACTACTACTACTCCCCTCTTTAAATGATGATAATGAAAGCAACAAAAATGTCTGGACAAGATGGGCAATATGGTATGTCGATGTAGCTTTGTATTTGTGGTTAAAATACTTTTCTTCGAGCAACGGTATAATAGCTCATACAAGGAGTCACTTCAAGAATGACTTGGTTAAACGAACCCGCAAAGAAAAGTGGTTGGGATAACTTTTTTAATTATCCATAGCGGAGAAGGGTTCAACTACAACAAATCAAGTCCCAACAACAACTACAACAAATTTTAGTATAACAACGTCAGCGTTGATTCAAAAAAATGTTTATCAATTTCTTCCATCTCAACTTTGTAGGACAGATTTAAATCATGACCCCTAGGAATGATTAGAGGCTTTGTGATATAAATATTCTAGCTTGGGTCTAGGCTAATCTTACTGACGATGAGAAAAATGTTAGTTTGAGTCTTCTTGATATGAAAAATGATTTCTTCATCATTGATAAGTCTCGAGCCTAGATAAAGTTTCCATATAACAAATCCTCAAATGATCCCTAGGGGGGCTACAATCAACATTTTGTTAGAAAAAATGGGAGACCGACAATTGATGAACATTTGTTCAATCAATATTTGATGTTGTTGCAGAAAAACCTGTTGTTGTTGTTGGGAATTTCTGAGTTAGTAGTAGAATTATAGAATCCTATTGCTATTGTTGACTTGAAAATAACAAAAACACTTTTCTTTGTGTTTTTTTATAACAAAAAAAAATCTTGAACTCACTCCTAGTATGTGCTGCTATTCATTGGGTTAAAGAAAATATTATTTGATAACATATGTATTGTTAAATCAACATGCCACGTTTTCTCTTTTATCTCAACATTTTAATTTGTTGGTTTAATGTTCATCATCTTATAGAGAGAATGAGAGGTATAACAAAGAGAGAGAGAAATAGAAGAGGCAAGAGGCATTGAGTTTGAGGACATTTCAACTTTTGTTTAGATTTTAGATATATAAAAATTATGATGACTATTTTACTTTTTTTTTTCCCTAGTGCATTTATTTTGTTTCCAGATAAAGGAAATTGAATAGACAAATAACTTATACGAACTTATTAAATTCTAATCATTATCATGATAATTAATTTGGAAGAATATCCCTAAACTTAGTGTGTGTTATTTAGAACCTTCTAAATTAGTAAAATATTACTTACTCGTCTACGTTGTATATTTGAATAATCTTACATGATATCATCATTAGAGAGTGAGATACACTTATGTTGCTTTGTTTATTCATGTGACATTTTTTATGATAATTATTTTCTTTAAAAAATTGTACATTATTTTGTATATAAAAAAATTTGCTAGAAATTCACTTTTTAGTAAAAGAATTATTTGTATAAAAATATTGAGACTTGGTAGAAGATTTGTTTACATAATTTAATTTACCCAAAAGTTGGGAATGAATTCTTGAAATAGA
Organism: Solanum lycopersicum; assembly: GCF_036512215.1. Classification (NCBI taxonomy): domain Eukaryota; kingdom Viridiplantae; phylum Streptophyta; class Magnoliopsida; order Solanales; family Solanaceae; genus Solanum; species Solanum lycopersicum. The sequence goes on from NC_090811.1 coordinate 51,264,527, forward strand.
TAGTTATTATATCTATATAAGAAAAACTTTATATATATATATATATATATATATATATATATATATATATATATATATATATATATATATATATATATATATATATATTACCTTTTTATTCTGTTAATTTTTTAATATCACTTAAAATAAAGGAGGTTTAACTAACTATTATTGACGAATAAATTGTTTGGATGAAAGAGGGGCAATCATGATGTATCAAGACACTTCATCTCTTTCTTAGGCAATTTAAAATAAACATTAGCAATTGAAACATGGCAAGACAACCCTCATCTTTATCTCCGCTTAAGAAGTAGCAAATGTATAACCATTTAGCATTTATAAAATTAGTTGAGTCCATTTTTCAAATTTGAATCACCTACAAAATCATAAATCTTTCAACTTCAAGTCATATATAGTTATATGAATCTACTCCCAACTAAAAAATATAAATTTAATCAATGAAATAGAAATAGAAAAGAATGACTCTTCATTTCATTGATCATTGATAGAAGTCTAACTATAAATATGAATTAAGAAATCCAATTAAAACATGAAAAGAAACAAATTTCGGATGAAACGTGCCTTAATATAGTACAATTCGAACTCAAAATAATATTTTTTTTATCATGACATAAGAAATCTAATGAGGAAGCATGTTATCTCTTCGAGTTATGCTATAGCATTCATATATCAACGAGTACAATAGTTGAAGTAGCCAAACATAAGAAAAGTGCGAACTTCTTGAAACTAAAATAAAATATAGAATGAATCAATTCTAAAATTTACCTAAGCACAAACAACTGGACTAAAATAGAAATGCAAAATTGAAATTCAGATAAAGAAATGAATCAATTGAAGCACAAAAATAAAAAGGAATTTACGCAAACAAAAACATAAATGCAAAATGTTAAAACTCAAATGAAAAAATAATCTACTCTAAGCAATATGAAGTATAAACTAAAAGAATATAAGAGTGGAGAGGAGACAATTACCTCTTGTAGAAAAGGAACTAGAACGACGATCTAAAATCCTTCTAACATCTTCGTTCACGAACAAAATTAGAAAATCTCTAAATTCATAGGATGAACCTTCGTGGGATCTTTTCATGCAAGAGCACTGCTCTTACACCTAAGAATTCCTAAATTTCCTCTGTTCATTCAATGCATAGAGATGACTATTATATATATTTTATTTTTGGGGTAAATTATGCCAAAAAACGATGTGGGACTTTTGAATTGAAAAATCACGTAGGAAATATATTATAAGATCAAAATTACCAATAATACATATTCTATTATATATTTACTTATAATATCGTATTAATCCCTCAGTACACTTGAATACTAATAAATATATGTTGATACCCAATTTTGGAGCTTCACAATATAAATCAATTATCAAGCTTCTTAAATTTCAAACGATTTGAAATAATTAGTTTTTTATAAAGTTCAAAATATTTTTCAAGTTACTTTTTATTAATTTTTATCATTTTTATAATTTCTAAGTAACATATATATATATATATATAAAAGTTAATTTTTTGGTTATTTAATTTAGTTATATAATAATTTAAATTTTTAAATTAATTAGTTTATAGTTAAGTTAATTATTTTATTTCATTAAGATAAAAAATCTCGATAGTTTAATTATATTAATTCATCCTATATTAACCGAATTTACTAAGTGGATTCAATTCGGCTACGTTTCTAATTTTGAATGGCTATAATAACAAGTAAAAATTTAAGGAATCCCATAGTGTAATTCAATAATTACACTCTGTCCCGACAAATTTAGTATTTACAAAAAATCCCTTAAATTTGTTGTGCCGTGATACTTTAGACTCTAGTGATACATGGTAAATGATACATGGTAAGTTTAAACTGTTGAGAAAAAAATGGGGAAAAAATGGTAAATTTAATATTGTTACTAAAACAGCTTATTTTACGGTAACAGATCATTAATCAACATAAATTCAGCACGTAATTGGATATTAATTTCAAATTTTGAAAATCAAAGATTATATCATCTAGTTTGAATACATTTTTATGAACAATCTGTTAAATTTCGAACTACAGTAATTTTATTGTTGTTACTGTGGATTTTTTCAAGTGAATACTTCAATTTTGATGAGACATTCCGGAATTTGGGTGAACGAATTGCAGTATGAAAGTTACAAAATCGACGGAATCGTTGTTGGAGATTCAATTTCGTTTTCTATCGTTGTTGATACATATCTACTACATGTATCAATGCATTGACTAAACATTATAACATGTGGTACATATCTAATACATGTAGCAGTACATCGACAAAACACTGTACACACTGATTATATATGTATCATCAAGCACAATTGATGACGCAGTTATTAAACTTAGTGAATGATACATTATAATAATTTTCAAAACATGTATCAGTACATCAACTAAACAACTAATACCTTACTGATACATGATATCAGTTTTCAGAAAATTCATACTACATGAAAAACATGTGATACATATATACTACATGTATCAGTGCATTGACTAAACATTATAACATGTGGTACATATCTAATACATGTATCAGTACATCGATTAAACAACGAGTTACATTGAAAATCAACGAAGGCATTATACATTAGTTTAAGAAACAAAATCAACTAGATATATTAAATATGAAATCATATGTATTACAAAAGGATGAAGTACAAAAAAAATCAACAATTGATTTGCTGAAAGCAAAAAGAAACAAATGACCAAGAAATCCCCCTACACTTTTAACAAATGACCAAGAAATTCCCCTACACTTTTACTTTGCTCTATACCAACTTCTGTATCTTTGTCTCACTGTCAACAATAGAAAATGATTTCATCAGCAAAAGACGATCACTGAAACGATGATGTTGCAAGGAGCAATGAGGATACATCATCTCTTTCACTTTTTCCTTATATATTTTGTAAAAATGTGAAAATGGAGGAGATCAGGTAGTTCTTCGAAAAAAATTGTGAAACGAAAACTTACTTGATTCTTGAAAAATCTTATGGAGAGAGAATAAATCTGAAAATTAAAAAATAAAGGGAGTAAAGATTGAGGGAGTAAAAATAGGAAGAGGTTAAAGGGAGTGAAATAGGGAGGGATTAAGGGAGTGAAATTAGGAATAGAAACGTGTGCTTGAATGTGAAACTTAATGTATCTAGAACAATGGGATTTGAAAGGAAAAGAAGTGATTTTGGAGATATTTTAAAATAGTAGGGAATAATGAAAATTATAAAAAATAAAAGTGTGCATTTAAGTAATTTATCCTAATAACAATCTATCTGGCCAAGTCTTAAATTCATTTCTTTCGGCCATTACAGAAACCCAACCCACTCCCATTTCCTTTCAATTCCTAGCCCAATAACAATACATTCAATAACTCATCAGCAGCCCAACCTCAACCCACCCATACAACAACGTGAACCCATGAACAAATTCAACCCAGCAGCCCACCAAAATCGATCCAATCTCGCGTGTTCTCTTTTTCCTCTCCCTTCCTTATCGTCTTCATAAGGAAATAATCCAGGTTTGATGATTCGTTCTTGATCCTCGAATTGGACGGCTCTCATTCTCTATCCATTGAAAATTGTACAAGATCGGTACAACTGATAGTTGGCCAACCCATGAAAAATGACTTCTTCATCATCTAAGTACTATCTTTGGCATAATACATAAATATGCTTTTTAACTTTGTCTCATTCTATATTTATGTCACGACCCAAAAATCACGAGTCGTGATTGTACCTATATTCCAAACCAATAGGTAAGTCAACCCAGCATATTTAACCAAACATAACTAACTAATGAGTAAAAATATAAACACTTAGCAAAAATCTCCAACACTGAGTTCCTTATAAGTACAAATGCGGAAACTGAAAAATAATACTACCCAAGAATTGTTGTCTTCAGTACAAGAGCTTCTAAAATACGATGCAAGTCTGAGACTAAAATGACAAATATAACAAAAGGGATATCCTGTTTGAATACAAAAATAATAGAATAATTAAAAGACAGAGGGAGGTGTGGGCCACGGAACAACCAAGCAGCACACCAGAACTTCAAGACACTCCAAGCTCGGACTTAAAATGTTCCACGAGATGTGCTCTTACTTGAAATTGAATCTGCACCACAAAGAGTGCAACAAGTGTAGTACGAGTACGAAACCACATGTACCCAGTATATCTCAGTAACCGACAATGAAGAATTAGTGACGGGAGTTTATATAAGAAAAATTAATTCTTTACTTATACAAGTTTCTAATTCATTCACCAGTCAAGTTTCGTCACATAGAGGTAATCAAACATAAGTAATTTCCAACCATCAATTAAAACACATAATCATCAAGAATGAAGGATGTGATGAGATGCAATACAATATGATGCCATGAATGATATGTCTCAGAATACCCAGTACTTTATCAACTGTATATAGATGATACTCCTTGAAAATACATCGTGAGTTCATAACCCATGGGGGACTCGCGAGGTCCATATACCGACACGGACGATCTCCACATGTATGTGCAGACGATCTCAATGCCTATCATAAAATCAAATAATTTTCGCACGGAGGGTCTCCACGTGCCCAAATTATAATATTATCATCTCACCATCTCCAGCACGGACAATCTCCACGTGCCCAACTTATACTCAATCTCATGTCAATGCATGTACACAATATTATTTCAATATAATGGGATGATGATGCATCTCAATCAATCAATATCAATATAATACATAACCACCTCAATTATCGCAACTAAAAGGTGAAATAAATAAAACGCCATCACGCAACGATTCAAGTCAATAATATATCAGCTAATGCTCATATGCTTTGTCATTCTCACATTATAATCCACATTCTATTGTAGTAACTTTCACTTTTATAACACTGGTACTCGTACCAATACCCGTCATACCATTGATACGAAACCCCCATCTTTCGCCCTTACCCCTTGTCTATTCCATTTTTCTAATATTTAATTAGAAAAAATATCCTTCAACAAGTCTAAAAATCTTAACATATCTTAAATGCCGAACCTCGTGCCAAAAATTTTCACGATTTTTTCTTTTCTTTCCGCAAAGTTTTGAAACGTTTCCAAACTAACAATTATGCAATATTTATAAGCAAATCATTCCGTAGACACTCATATGCTATATGTCTGACCTAACTCAAAACTCACCAAACTTAAAATTTTATATCCATATATAAACTCCCACTATAAATTAATAATTGTCAGAAATTTCCAAAAATTAAGCAAATCATTCACACCCAACCTTAACAACTGGAACTATTCGGAATTCAATTTATTTGCTTTTTAATTTTTTTCTGCAGTTACCTTTGTTTGTCGAAGATTTATTCTTTTTCTAATGACAAATTATCATGTTTACATTGCCCCTTTGATTTTTCCTACCTAACCCACAAATTTACAGAACCAACTTTTTCTATGCAACCATAATTAACTTTTTTTTAATAATAATAATAATAATATATATATATATATATATATATGTATATATATATATACATATATATATATATATACACACATAGCCAGGTCAACCTAACTAGAACTAAAAAGTTGGTATTGGAGAAAAATAAATTCAATGAAGAATAAAATGTAACATTGGTATACACATAGCCAGATCAACCTCACTAGAACTAAAAAGTATTCAATCACAAGTGCTTGAAATGAGTTCAAAGGTGACAATGGAAAGATGGAGATTGCAGAGCTAGTGTCGAACTCAGTATTAATGCCAAGGTAGAGGTTTATCATGTGGTTAGCTATACAAAGTAAATTTCTAACAAAGAAGAGGTTGCTAAGGCTAAATTTTATTTGAAGTTTTGATGATTTGACAAAACCACAGGGACCTTGTGAAGGTACCTGGTTCTCAGCTTAGACTGTTTTTTTGACTGTCAGCTGGAGAAAGTACAAATGGTAGGTGCACAGGTTCCCACAACGTCAGAAGCATCAAAAACCTTAACCAATGGCATGGTTTTAAAGATATGGACCTTTCTATACAAAAGACAACATCTCCATACCTTGGAGTGAGTTTTTGCAACTTAAAAAGACACATTCAAGGACTCTTGCAAAGACGAAGCAAAAAACCAAGAAGAAGAAAGTTTTTCAAACACCTTAAGCAGAAGTGAACACGTGTGTAGTGTTTAGAAATACTTTTCTGTGATCTTACAATTATGAAGTGATCCTAAATCTATAAAGGATTCAGTGTGGTTTGATCTGAAAATTCTAAGTTAGTTAGTCAAACTAATTTAGTGGGCAACCTGTGTGTTGCGTAGAAATTCTAAGTCATTAGTAGGTTGATGATTTAGTGGACAGCATGTAAGATTGCTTAGAAAATCCTAAGTTGTCTAGGGAATATAGATTAGTGGGTAGAGGAATCTCTACTTAGGTTCATCAAGCAATAATGTTATTGCTTGATAGCGAGATTAAATTTTTTTCTCACATATTATGTAATCGGTTTCCTTTTGCTTGTGAATATTAGTGAAACTATTTTTGAAAATCCTGTGAGACAGGTCGTGGTTTACTCCCTTGAGCAAGGATATTTTCACGTAAAACTCGTTCTGTCTTTAAACTGCATTCTCTTACTGAAACTCCATTTTAGTGAGTCAAGGGACCTGGTCCATTGACTGAGTGTGAAAGCACAGATTTGAACAAGTGATATTAGAGCAGGTACTCTCTATCTGATTAATACCAAGAGAGTGATTCCTATTTTAGAATGGATGTTATACTCAACTTTGAAGAGGGTTAGTCCTCAACTCGACCTCCACGTTTCGATGATCACCTCTACAGCTGGTGGAAAGTTAGAATGCACGACTTCCTTATGGCTGAAGATAGTGAACTGTGGGATATTATCCTAGATGGACCTTTCGTTCCTATGATTGAAGAGAAAGATGGTGAAATCACTAAACTTTTCCAAAGCCTAGACACAAATACGATGAAGCTGACAAGAAGAAGATTGAAAGGGGATACAAAGCAAAGAAGCTTCTTGTCTGTGGTATAAGACCTGATGAGTTCAATCGTGTCTCAGCTTGTGAATTTGCAAAGGAGATCTGGGATTGCTTATAAACAGCCCATGAAGGAACAGAACAAGTAAAAGAGTCAAAGATTGATATGGCCACCTCTCAGTATGAAAATTTCAAAATGAGAGAAGGTGAAACCATTCACGAGATGATCACAAATCTGTCATCAATCACGAATGAGTTTAAAAGTCTAGGGGAACCCATCAGTATGAGCAAGCAGGTCAGGAAAGTGCTTTGAATACTTCCCAAGTCCTGGGAAAACAAGGTGGATGCAATCACTAAAGCAAAAGATCTAAAAATATTGACAATGGATGCTCTTATTGGAAATCTCAAAACTTATGAGATGAATCGAAGTTATGATCAGTCAAAGAAAGAAGTCAAGAAGGATAAGTCCTTAATGCTGAAACACAGGTCTGAGGAAGACTCCAGTGAAGATGATGGTATGGCTTACCTTATTAAAAGGTTCAGAAGATTGTGAGAAAAAACAAGGAATTCAGAAAGGGAGCAAATGGTCCTCGAACTGCAACTCCAAATGATACTTGTCACTAATTTGGAAAGGCTAAACATTTTATAAGATATTTTCCATCACTCAAAGCTGGAAACAAAGAATATCAAATACCAAGAGGTGAGAAAGAAAAACGCAGGGACCTGGTACTTGATAATAGTGATCGAAAAGTTGCAGCTGATTATGTGGTCAAGAAAGCTCTTATTGCATGGGGAGACTCTTTAAGTGAGTTAGGAAACCTTGATGAACAAAATGATGCATCATGGTGGCAATTCATGATGAGAAAAATATATTAAATGAAATGTTTGCTTTCATGGCTCAGTCAGATGATGAAGATGCTGAGTATCACATAACACTTCTTGATATTAAGCAAAATCTGAATACTTATTCTCTTAAAAGACTGAGAAAATGTGATGATTGATTCTGGGATTGAATTAACTTCCGAAAGAGATTCCATTAATGCTGAATTTGAAAGTCTAAGTGAAAGCAGAGATTAAATTGGTGAGAAAATGGTTCAAATTGAAGGCAAAATGATTATTGTAGAATCTGAAAAACTAGAACTCAAAAATCAATTGTATCTGATGAATGAGAAGTTTCAAAAACTGAAAGGAAAGTCTACTAGTCTATATGTTGAGCTAGAAGAAAAACTGGAAGAGATTAACATTGTTTTCACCTTGGAAAAGAACAAAACCTTAGAGAAAGATATTGCCAAACTTAAGGATGACCTTCCAAATTCTCTTAAATGGAAAAAATCTTCTAAGCTTTTTTCAAATGTGACTAATCAAAGCAACTACAACAAAAGGGGTTTGGGAAATTTGAATATTACTCCTCCTTTCAATCCTCACAGCAAATATGTCTTTGTCTCAGATAACTTGTTTTGTGTTCACTGTGGTAGAAATGGGCACTTAAAAAGTGATTGTACAGCTTGGAGAGAGTCACATGAAATATTATCAAATTTTACAGAAAAGAAAAGGATTTGAAAGGGGGACCTGGTCCTATCCAAAAACCCTTGATCAATAAGAGTTTAAAATTACCTCACTGGGCAAAAAATATCTTGATTACTCCTTTATCTGCCTTATGGGAACTCAAATTAAAATGGGTTCCCAAGTCTAATAAGTGATTCTTACTGCAGGTGAGTGAGAGGAAGAGTATTCAATGTTGGTACATGGATAGTGGATGATCCAATCATATGATTGAATATACAAGCAACTTCCTCTGGCTCAAGGCACTTTAAGGGGGAGCTGTCTCTTTTGGTGATGGAAAGAAAGGGTATATTTTGGGTGTTGGTAAAGTGGGAAAAACTTTTGAAGATTCCATTGACAATGTGTACCATGTCAGTGGACGGAAGTATAGTATTTTGAGTGTGTCTCAGATTTGTGACAAAGGGAATGAAGTAAGGTTTACATCTGAGGAGTGTACTGTAGTCAATCTGACTACAAAGAAAGTGATCCTCACAGTTCAAAGATGTAAAAACATGTATGTGGCAAACTTAGAAACATCACATGGAGATGATCTAACATGTCTAAGTGCTCAAAATGAAAATGTTGATCTGTGGCATCGGAGACTAGGTCATTTGAGATCATTTCTATTGAATAAGTTGTTTCTAAAGACCTAGTACTAAGTCTGCCAAAGTTGAAATTTTGTGAATGTAAAATATGTGAAGCATGTGTCAAAGGAAAACAGATCAGGTCATCATTCAAGTCAAAGAAGCAAGTAACCTAATCGAGAGTATTAGAGTTGATGCACATGGATCTATGTGGACCCTTGAATATTCAAAGTAGAAGTGGAAAGAAATACATTCTGGTGATACTTGATGATTATTCAAGGTTCACATGGACAAGGTTTCTAAGATCAAAGGCGGAAACACCAGATGAATTAATAGTGTTTTTTCAAAATGATTCAAACAAGATTGAATCAGGTGATAGCTGGAATGAGGTCTGATCATGGAACTGAGTTTGAAAATTCAAAAATTGATCATTTCTGTCTTGAAAATGGCATGTCACAACTTCTCTGCTCCAAGAACTCCCCAGCAAAATAGAGTAGTGGAAAGGAAAAACAAAACCTTGGAAAATATTGCAAGAACTATGATTATTTAGTCAAATCTTCCTCAAAATTTTTGGGCTGAGGCAATCAACACAACATGCTATGTTACACATAGATGTTTGATAAGGTCTTTGATGAATAAGACTCCCTATGAAATACTCAACAATAGAAAACCTATGTTGAGCTATCTTAGGGCTTTTGGATGCAAATTTTTTGTCTTGAACAATGGGAAGGATGATCTCGGGAAGTTTGATCCCAGAAGTGATGAAGGAGTGTTTGTAGGATACTCTTCATCAAGTAAAGCATACAGAGTTTTCAATAAGAGAACTCAATGTATTGAAGAGAGTATTCATGTGTGTTTGATGAAGAAGGAAATCTGAAAAGGACAACATCAAATGATGAAGATGAGTTAGTTGAGTTGTTTGAATCTCAGAAAATTGAAAGATGTGAAGCTGAAATAAATGATCACCTGGAGATTGACAATACTGATCAAAGGTCATCTAAAAATATTGAAGAGGTTGATAAGCCTGAAGAGGAATCTGGTCCCATTCAGAACTCAAATCAAAATATCACTCACTCCCCAAAAAATTAGGACTCCCTTGATGAAGAAGAGAACACTGATCTGTTACACCAGTTGACATCAAGACAAAGATGGAAACACACTTCAACACATCACTCGATAATCTCATTTTACCTCTGAACTCTGGAATTCATACTAGATCAATAATAAGAAATCTAGTTGCATTGTCAGCTTTCATATCATCAATTGAGCCTAAGAATGTGAAATAGGATTTGTGTGATGCAGACTTGGTTAATTAAATGCAAGAAGATCTTCATCAGTTTAAGTGAAGCAAGGTATGGTACCTGGTCCCACGACCTGTTGACAGATCTGTTATAGGAACCTGGTGGGTTTTCAGAAACAAGGTTATGAAAATGGTGTAATTACAAGGAAAAAATCCAGATTAGTTGTTCAAGAATATAATCAGGAGGAAAGCATAGACTATGATGAAACATTTGCACTTATTGCAAGAATGGAGCCCATCAGAATTCTTATAGCTGTTGCTGCATACATGGGGTTCAAGTTGTATCAAATGGATGTCAAAAGTGCTTTCCTAATGAATATTTAAAGGAAGAGGTGTTTGTCAAACAACCTCCTGGTTTTGAAGATGTTGAGCTACCAAATCATGTGTTCAAATTAAATAAGTCATTGTATGGGTTAAAACAAGCTCTCATGGCATAGTATGAAAGATTGTCAAATTTTCTGTTGCAAAATGGTTTCAAAAGAGAGAAATTGAAAACACTCTGTTCTTAATGAAAAAGGAACAGGAGCTTCTTATAATACAAGTATATGTGAATGACATCATCTTTGGAGCTACATCTGAGTACTTATGTGAACAATTTTCATCATTAATGGGAAAGGAGTTTGAAATGAGTATTATAGGTGAACTGACTTTCTTTTTTAGGCTAAAAATTAAGCAAACTTTAAAGGGAATCTCTATCATCTAGGAAAAGTATACAAAGGAGTTTTTGAATAAATTTAACATGTCTGAGATCAAACCTATAGATACTCCTATGGAAACAAATACTAAGCTTCTAACTGATGAAAGTGATTCTCCTGTAAATCAAACTATGTAAAGGGGAATCATTGGATCTTTGTTGTATTTAACTGCTAGCAGACCTGACATTGTATTCAGCGTGGAAATGTGTGCTAGATTCCAATCCAATCTTCGACATTCACATTTAAAGTCTGCTGAACGAATTTTGAGATACTTGAAGAAAATAGGGGACTTGGACCTTTTCTATCCAGCTGGTGACTCTTTTGATCTTGTACGTTTTGCAGATGCTTATTTTGCAGGGTATCAAGTATATAGGAAGAGAACTTCAGGGATGACACACTTCCTTGGGTACTCACTTATTTCTTGGGGAACAAAAAAACAAAATTCAGTGTCTCCTTCAACAACTGAAGCTGAGTATGTAGCAGCTGTTGCATGTTGTTCACAGATGTTATAGATTAAGCAACACCTGGAGGATTTCAGAATCAGCATCAAGTCAATACCTCTCATGTGTGATAATACAAGTTTTATTAGTATGGGAAATAATCTCGTTCACCATAAAAGAACCAATAATATTGATGTGAGACATTACTTCCTAAGAGATAATGTTGAAAAAGGGAGCATTGTGCTAACTTATTACCCAACAGAGGAACAAATTGCAGACATCTTTACCAAGGCTCTAAGCAAAGATAAGTTTGAGAGCAACAGGCTGAAGTTGGGCATGATGAACTTGAAGTAATCCCAGAATTATTCAAGCATGAAATTTCCTTAGCGGCAAAAATATGTAGTGCAAGTATCTTTTTTATTAATAATAATATGTCTTGTAAGATCGATGTTGTACCTATTGTAGGTATACACTCATAAATGATGTACAAAAGCTAAAAACATAGCTAGAACCATTCAGAAATGGTGGTTAAATTGCAGTATGGAACCTGGTCTCTCCTGAGGTTAGCTTTCTTTACATTAATTTTAAAATATCCTAAATAGCCCATTGATATTGCCACGTGTCAGTCATCGGCCATTCTGATCGTTAGTCCCATCTCTTGAAACTCCAAGCAACACGTCAAATCAAGGGACCAGGCACCATTTCTTTTCTTTTCATTCAACCCTTCTTCTCTCTAAATTTCTTCATACTCTCACTCCTCTCTGAAAAAAACCCTAAAATACTAAATCCTTCTCTCTTCTCTTTGTTTTTGTTTTTAACTGATAAATAATGTCGGAACCTTCATATTCATTAAGGAAAATTCTTGCATCTTTGAGTAAAATTGATCCAATATCTTTCTACACCCCATCTCCTTCAGGATCGAAATCCATTGTTCCAACAACCTTTGAATTTAGTCCTTCTTTGGATAACACCAACCTTTCCATACAGTCTATAGATCTAAATAGTCCTAGCCTTCCCCTTGGTCCCTCTCTAGAAATGCTTTCTGATATTGTTTTTTAGGGAGACTTACTAGAGAACAAAACATCTGAGTCAAATACCTTGGTTGCTAGTGAATGATTGGTTATTGAGTGATGAGAGAAGAAGCAAGACTGGATAAATGTATAAACCCCATGAATGACGATATCGTAGAAACACAACCTAATTTAGAGAAAAACTCCTCACTTAAGAGATATCCTTCCTCTGGTTCTTCTGACGAACAATATGTTAATCATCCTATTAAGTGGTCATCGCAGAAGAGAGATGAAAATGTCTATAAAAAGGGGAAAGAGAAGGTTGTGAAAGGTAAACCTAAACGAAGGCCAGTTACTACATATGACTCGAAGAAAATTCTAGCCGATGCTATGAAAGCCAGTGCCAAATCTACAGCTAGAAATCGAAGTGAAAGAATCTTCAGAGTATCAAAATTCCAAATGCCTTCGAGTGGTGTGGTGGAAGTTTCTGGAGAAGAGTCTGATGGGGAATCTGGTAATAAAAAAGTAAGGAAAAGTGAAACAAAATGTCCAAAAGAAGTCCAACAACACAAAACCCACTAAGGTGGTAGTGAAAGGAAAAAGGAAGAGAAAAACTTCTGCAATAAAAACTGAAAAGTTTGAACAGGGACCTGGTCCTGAAGTGCAAGTGGATGAAGATGTGATCAACAAACAGGAAAATGTTGATAACTTGAGTAAACAATATGTCTTGTATGGAAGGGTATTTGACATGAATATTGTTCATCGACCTGGAATGGACTTTCTTTATGATATTGTAGAAATTCAATCATAGATGCATTTTTCGACTTTAAGTCTCGTGTTCTTCATGAGGAAGAGGTCCGTGAATTTTACTACAATATTACTTTTGGAGAAGATGGAAGTTTAAATACCAGAGTGAAAACATAGTTGTTCATCTTGATGAAAACCTGCTGGGAAAGATTCTTGGAGTACCTCGAAGAGGTATTAGATCTGTGGTTGTAAAAACCTGTTCGATGGAATTTGTCAAGAGTTATTCTAAACTTCCAACTACCAGGTGTGCAGGTTATTTAAGAAACTGATGAAGAGTGAATTCCAGTTGTTTTTTGAGTTTGTCAACAAAATAATCCTTCCAAGAACTGAAAAGAGGACATCAGCAACTTCTACTGATCTGTTTGTCATGGATTCGTTGTGCAAATTTGAATCTTTGGATCTTCCCGGACTTATGATTGAATACATGTACAAAACTGTCATTGAGAGAAAGGGAAAGCATGGTATGGTTATGGATACTTTTTAACTAAAGTATTCAAGCACTTTGATATTCCTCTTGAAGTTGGAAAAGTTGGTACAATGAAGCAAACCTTCTCGGAGTCCACTCTGGTTGAATGTGAATGCATAGAAGGGAAAGGAAATCCTAAGATCAAAGTGGCTCAACTTATTGAGAACCAGGATCAATTGAAGCATGAGTTGGAAGAATTGACTATAAGGTTGAGTAGTATAGATGCCGAAATTTCTATTCTTAAGGCAGAGCTACTTAAGGCACAGACTATGGACCTGGTACCTTGGTTGTTCAAGAGATGAAGCAAGAAAATGCAGAGCTGAGGGCCAAGATTGTTGCTTTACAAGAGAAATCAATAAAGGACAATGATGATGCTAATGCTCGACTTACTCTTATTATTCAGTCCCTTTCCCATCAGCCTCCTCCTTCATAGACCTTTTTCAATCCTCTTTTCCTTTATGGTTCTTGTGTGTGGCCTATCTAATCAGTCTGTTGTACTTTACTTTAATTTTAATGTATTGAATGATGCCTCTGAATTGCTATAAATCTTATTTCTGTTTTGTTCTGGCAAATTGTTTCACGTGTTTTGTACTCCTTTATGTCTGATTGCCAAAAGGCTATGATTTTACTTGCTTATATTATTGATAATAATTGTTTACTGTGTCTCTTTTTAATGATGCCAAAAGGGGGGATCTTTATGCGAGAATATTGGATACGTACTTCAGGAGGAATAAGGGAAAATGTGAGAATGGGAGATTGTGAGACTGGAATGTGATTCAGGGGGAAACAGGAAAATAACTCTCCTAGGGATGGTTTATTCTTGTTCACTGTGGGAATATGGTAAATGATTCAGGGGGAACAATACACTTTGCAATATTCTATGATGTTGTCTTAAAGATTGAAGTATAGTTTGTCATCATCAAAAAGGGGGAAAATTTTATTTGAAGTTTTAATGATTTGACAAAATCATAGGGACCTTGTGAAGGTACATGGTTCTCAGCTCAGACTGTTTTTTTGATTGCCAGCTGGAGAAAGTACAAATGGTAGGTGCACAGGTTCCAACAGCGTCAGAATTCTTAACCAATGGCATGATTTTAAGGATAGGGACCTTTCTGTACAAAAGACAACATCTCCATACCTTGGAGTGAGTTTTTGCAACTTGAAAAGGCACATTCAAGGACTCTTGCAAAGACGAAGCGAAAAATCAAGAAGAAGAAAGCTTTTCAAACACCTCAAGCAGAAGTGAACAAGTGTGAGTATTTAGAAATACTTTTCTGTGATCTTACAATTGTTAATTGATCCTAAATCTGTAAAGGATTCAGTGGG
Organism: Solanum lycopersicum; assembly: GCF_036512215.1. Classification (NCBI taxonomy): domain Eukaryota; kingdom Viridiplantae; phylum Streptophyta; class Magnoliopsida; order Solanales; family Solanaceae; genus Solanum; species Solanum lycopersicum. The sequence continues at coordinate 51,279,684 of NC_090811.1, forward strand.
GTTTTACCTTAAAATTCTAAGTTAGTTAGTCAAACTAATTTAGTGGGCAACCTGTGTGTTGCTTAGAAATTCTAAATCATTAGTAGGTTGATGGTTTAGTGGGCAGTCTGTAAGATTGATTAGAAAATCCTAAGTTGTCTAGTGAAGATAACTTAGTGGGTAGAGGAATCTCTACTTAGGCTCATCACGCAATAGTGTTATTGCTTGATAGTGAGATTAAAAAAAATTCTCACATTTTGTGTAATCAGTTTCTTTTTGTTTGTGAAGATTAGTGAACTCCCTTGAGCAAAGAGGTTTCTACTTAAAACTCTCTATGTCTTTAAACTGCATTCTCTTACTGAAATTTCATTTTAGTTAGTCAAGAGACCCGGTCCATTGACTGAGTGTGGAAGCACAGATTCTAACACTAAATATACATGTAGAGAACAGTTCTTGCTGCATGTGTCAGATTTAGTTGTGGAGACAAGTAAGCATTTATTTGTTGATTGTGAATATGCTACAAAAGTGAGAGATGCAGTAGCTCAATGGATACAAATAACTCTACCTGCAAGGGATTTGAAGGCAACATTAGTGCTAATCAAAAGTAAGCACTGAAAGAGTTTCAAGAAGCAAGTAGTAGCAGATGTATGGGAGCAATGGTTTACCATATTTGGAAGGCAAGAAATCGGAAACACTTTAAAGGAGTGCATATACAACACATAGAGATAGTGAACACAATTAATGGAGAAATGACTAGAAGAATACTAATGCTCAAGAATACAAAAAAAACTAGTAGGTGTAGTAGTTTATGGCAAAAAAAATTGTAATTACATGTTTTTCTGTACTTCCCTCAGCATGTTGAGGTTTGAATGTTTCTAAGCTTGTTTGTGGCGTTTTGCTAATAATAATATTCACATTGGTTGTCAAAAAAAATTTAATCAAGGAAATTAACGGCATTTAGTGGTTTAGGTGAATTAAGTGATGATTATCCAAATAATAAATAGTTAAACCAAACATAAAATTAATTTGTGATATATATAATAGTGGAATAATAGTGACTGATTAATTAGACGTGTTTAGTGGCATTTATGTGAATTCATGGTATTACGTGAATTTGGTGGCAATAGGTGAATTTGTTGACGGTTTATGAGAATTAATAGCGCTTAGGTGAATGGAACAAGAATTTAGGTCTCGGCTTCGAAGAAATCTGAGTGTGAAAAAAGTTTCTTAAGAGCTCATTCTTGAATGGCGCTCTATAATGCGCGATGTCAATTTAATCGAAATTCTAATGTAAGCTCCTCATATCAAATGAATAATAAAAAAAATAAGAATTTAGGTGAATTTAATAGCGAATAAGATAAATTTAGTTGAATTTAGCAATGATTTATCGAAATACCAAATAGTTAAACCAAGCATATAATTAAATATATGATATATATTAAAAATATATTAGCTTCCAATATAGTGCTCAAAGTAGCAATCGAGTACATAGAACTTTCCAACTCAACTAATTATCATGACATAAAATAATGAATAATATTTGTTAGGCCAACAACATAGTATTTCAACTTCAGAAATTTTATCTAGTCAAATTTTCAATGTACCAACAAAAAAACAAGAAAAACATTATTGGAAGTCAAATAAAAGATTGGACTTGATCTTCAACATACCAACAAAAATTGTTCATGGATTCCCATTATCTGAACACCTTAGTGCAACAGCAATAGCCAAAAAAATAGGAAAATCTCTGATCTGTTTAGATTATTCTGGGGGCATCCAAATCTACATTGTAGTTAAGCTCTATATAAATACCTAGTTCTTCTCTATTCTAAAACACAAGAAGAAGAAAAAAGAAAAATTTAACCATCTAGCATTAAAATACAAATATTCTCAATGGGAAGCCAAATGAAGAAGGCACCAACTACAGTAGCTAAAAGTGAAGACTACAAGGTTCCCTCGGTGCCTAAAGAGGAATACAAGGTACCTACTTTGCCGAAGAATGACTACTTCAAGAAGCCATCAGTTTCGAAAGATAACTATAAGAAGGTGTCATCGGTTCCAGAGGTATCCTTAGTGCCTAAAGAGGAATATAAGGTGTCTTCTTTGCCGAAGAATGATTTCTACAAGAAGACATTAGTTATTGAAGATAACTATAAGAAGGTGTCATCAGTTTTTAAAAAATAACGATTACAAGGAACCCTCAGTGCCTAAAGAGGAATACAAGATGTCTTCTTTACCAAAGAATGACTACAAGAAACCATCAGTTCCAGAAGATAACTACAAGAAGGTGTCAACTGTTCTAGAGGTACCCTCAGTGCATAAACCAGAATACAAGGTGCCATCTTTGCAAAAAATAGACTACTACAAGAAACCATCAGTTCCTCAAGATAACTACAAGAAGGTGTCATCTGTTCCAGAGGTACCCTTAGTGTCTAAAAAGGAATACAAGGTGCCTTCTTTGCAAAAAGAATGACTACTACAAGAATCCATTAGAAGATAAGTATAGGAAGGTGCCAACAGTTCCAGAGGTACCCTCAATGCCTAAACATGAATACAAGGTGACTTCTTTGCCAAAGAATGACTATAACAAGAAGCCATCAGCTCCAGAAGATAACTACAAGAAGGTGTCATCATTTCCAGAGGTACCCTCAGTGCCTAAACAGGAAACTCAGGTGCCTTCTTTGTCTAATAATGGCTACTACAAGGAGCCATCAGTTTCAGAAGATAACTATAAGAAGGTGCCATCAGTTTCAACAGATAATAACTACAAGGTACCCAAAATACCTAAACAAGAATACAAGATGCCTTCTTTGCCAAATGATGACTACAAGACACCATCAATTCCAGAAGATAACTACAAGAAAATAACAATTGTTTCAGAAATACCCTCAGTTCCTAAACAAGAATACAAAGTACCGTCTTTTCCAAAAACTGACTACTTCAAGAAACCATCACCTTCTCCATCACCGTCACCTCCATATTACTAAATTTTCATCTCGCATGTTGAACGTGTTCCAGTGGAGTCCTTCTCCAACTCAACATATATAACCCATAGAATTCTCCTCCTATTATGAGTCCAAAGGCATGATATCAATGCCTATCAAAATTTGTAATTCTTTATTTCTTTTCTTTTCTTTCTTACTTCGAGTTGCAATTGTTTTTTTCATTTAAATTCTATCTTGAATGTATCCAGAGATATATGTCTATTAAACACAAGTTCTTTTTTTAAGTTTTATTGAAAGTTTGTATCTATAGATTCACCTATTCTTCCAGCAATTGTCAATTAATTTCTAATAAATTTAATAGCAAATAATAACCATCAAAGAGGATTTGGTGATTCCAATACCAAGAGTACAGTGGCCGGCATTTCATGTTACCAAAACAACAAGCAAAATAAAGAAAGAAAATTACAATTTTTATAAGTTCATTGAGTTACATCATACTGTATAAAATTAGGAAAAATAACCTAATACGCAATTTATTTTATCATATGCTCTAAAATTTTCTATCATTTTATCACAAAAATTTCTACTCTCTCATATTATAGGATCATCCTTCATATGCAATATATCAATCGGATACATCACTTTAGCGATATATCGGAACATTGAGTGATGTATCTGAAATAGAGATACGATATATCAGGACATTGAGGAATGTATCTAAAATCAAGATGTGATATATCGAGACGTTTTGAGTTGTATCCAGGTTCTACCAAATTTTTAACATATTTTTGCAATTTAAAAAACAATAGGAATATGACGTAACTAACTTTTAATAATATGAGATTTGTTTCAAATTTCCATTAAAATGCCCTTCCTTTTAAACTTTTTGAGCTAATTTGATTTATTACATCACTGTCAGCTGTAAATCATTTCGATCTGATGACATATTAAGAAAATTATTTTAGCTTTGGAGTAGATTTCTACTTCAACTATAAAAACATTTAACGGTGATTAATAGGTGAAGTTAATTAGCCCTGATTAATGTGAATTTACTAGTAGTTTAAATGAATTTTGCCATGGTTTGTCTAAGTACACCATATAGTAAAGCGAAAATAAAATTAAATAAATGATATTTGAATAATATCTTGCAATATATTATCATACTTGGTGATACAAAGTATATATAATGGTGAGAATATAAAGTCGTGCTCAAAGAATTAAAAGTACATATAAGAAATGGTCAAATCTTTATTAGGCCGATCGACAACTGTATATTTCAAACTTAAAAAAAAAATTATTTGATAAAATATTCAATGTACCAACAAAAGGGAACAAGAACAACATTCTTGGAAGTCAAAAAAAGGTTGGAGTTAATTTTTGGGATAATGCACAAGTATCTCATTAATCTATGTTCGAATCTTAAAGACACATTTATACTATATTAAGGTCCTATTACCTCTTTAATTTATTTTAGAAGTAATTTTCTACCCCTTTTCGGTCTACGTGGCACTATCTTGAAAAAAAAAAGCAACCAGCATTGGGCCCACAAGATAATATCACGTAGGCCAAAAAGGGGTAGAAAATTATTAATAAAATAAGTTCAGGGGTAATAGAACTTTAGTATAGTATAAGTGTGTCTCTGAGATCTCGAACATAGATTGAGAATACTTGTGCATTGTCCCTTAATTATTAAAAAAATAGATAAGTCAAACAATTATTAGGTGTATGAATTAATTTCATGGCTTTCTTTTATCTCAAGACCTAATTATTGAAATAAAATTAACCAAAAAAATGGGAAAATCTTTTATATGTTTGGACTATTTGATAAGCATTCAAACTCCTAAAATTCAAATATTCTAGATGGGTAGCCAAATGCAGAAGCGAATGCCTCAATTTGCTTGTTTTTTGATATTTTTCTTGATTGCCACTTCTATTGTGGCATACTCCCCCATATTCTTATGAATCAACAGATAAAACATACAATAAAGTACCAATCACAATGGCCAAAAGCGAAAAATTGGGATAATGCACAAGTACTCCCTCAATCTATGTCAGAATTTCAGAGACACACTTATATTATACTAAGGTCTTGTTACCCCATGAACTTATTTTATTAATAATTTGTACCTCTTTTAGACCTACGTGACACTATCTCGTGGGTCCAACGCTGGTTGACTTTTTTTTTCAAGCGAGTGCTACCTAGGCCGAAAAGGGGTAGAGAATTACTTATAAAATAAGTTCAGGGGATAATATGACCTTAGTATAGTATAAGTGTGTCTCTGGGATTTCGGACATATATTGAGGGAGTACTTGTGCATTTTCCCGTGAAAAATTCGATGTATCCTCAGTGTCAAAGAATAATTATACTATAAGAAGTCATCAATTTCAGAAGAAAACTACAAGAATGTACTCTTAGTTCTTGAACAGGAATACAAGGTGCCCTCAGTGACTAAACAGGAACATAATGTGCCATATTTGTCAAATAATGATTATTACAAAAACTCATTGGTTTCAAAAGATAACTACAAAAAAGGTACCCTCGGTGTCTAAACATGAATGCAAGGTGCCTACTTTTCCAAAGAATGACAACAAAAAGAAGCCATCAGTTCCAGACGATGGCTATAAGAAGGAGCTATTAGTTTCAAAAGATAACGACTACAAGGTACCCACAATGCCTAAAGAAGGATACAAGGTGTCTTCTTTACTAAAGAATGACTGCTATCAGAAGCCATCAGTTCCAGAAGATAACTACAAGAAGGTGTCATCTGGCATGTTCCAGATGTACGCTCAGTACTTAAACATAATACAAGGTGTCTTCTTTATAAAAAAAATAACTACTACAAGAAGCCATCACTTACAGAAGATAGCTCCAAGAAGGTGTCATCTGTTCCAGAGGTACCATTTGTCCCTAAAAAGGAATACAAGATGTCTTCTTTGTCAAAGAATGACTACTATAAAAAATCATTAGTTATTAAAGATAACTACAAGAAGGTGTCATTTATTCCATATGTAGCCTCAGTACATAAAAAGGAATATACTGTCATGACCCAAAACGAGCCGCGAGTGGAATCCACACTTACCCTCCTATGTGAGCGAACCAACCAATCTAAACCCCATCATTTCAACCATAATAAACAGAATACAATGCAAAAGACTTAAAACTCATTAACGAAATCAATAAGTAACTTCTAAAATTTATCAATTACTATCCCCAAAATCTGGAAGTCATCACCACAAGAACATTCTATCCTCAAATTATTAAATCTAAGAGTGTCTAGAAAGCTAAAATAAGAAAACAGATGGTCCATGTCCGAACTTCAAGGACATCAAGACATGAATGAGAGAGAATCCAGTCCGAGCTAGGAATAATAGCTCACCCTGAAATCTGATTATGCTGAGGTCTGGCTAGAGTTGCAGTTGAGTTGAAGACGATGACACATTTGCTGCACTCCACAATTAACAAAGAGAAAACATACAAGTAGGGGTCAGTACAAAGCACAAGTACTGAGTAGGTATCATCGGCCAACTCAAAATAGAAAGCAATATATATCAGATAATAACATAAAGTCAACCAAATACTTAACAGGTGACAACAACAAGTACCTTAACCATTGGCCACAACACCAAGCACATCTATGAGGACTCAAGCCTCCACACCATACTCATTTGGGAAATAGGTTCTTTAAATTTGAGTATATTAGCATAATTCAAGATTCATTCTCTTTACTATCCTGGTGTCAGAACGTGACACTCTGATCCCCTCAATATTCATTCATCTTACTATCCTGGTGTCGGAACGTGACACTCCGATCCCCTACTATCCTGGTGTCGGAACGTGACACTCCGATCCCCTACTATCCTGGTGTCGGAACGTGACACTCCGATCCCCTACTATCCTGGTGTCGGAACGTGACACTCTGATCCCCTAATACTACGTGTCGATTCGTGACACCCGATCCCCTAATCTCATTAATTTCGTTCATCAAGCCTTCTTTTATACCAAGGCATCATCATTAACAAAGTGAATTTAAAGGTTTAAGATTCACAGTGTCATATTTCCAATCCATTACAATTACATAATCACATCATGCAAGCACACAATTAAGCATATAGAAGACTTTACAATACCACCCAATACATATCATTCGTTATTAAGAGTTTACTATTAATTAGTAGAAACCATAACCTACCTTCACCGAAGAATCGAAATGAAACAAGCTACTTCTCCAATACTTTTTCTTTCCTCAACGCCTTCGAACCTTTCCAATCTATCAAGTATAAATTATTCATAAGTAACAATTCTATAAAAACTCATAGTACTTTAATCACTTTTCTTAATTTTGATATCAACTAATATGTCCACTCTCGTATTTCTGAAATTTTCCAACCTAGGGTTAAGTCTTGGTTCCTCCAAATATATTAATATAATGACATTCATATAATATAGCACACATAATATTTAATTACCCATACCGAACATATGAATACTAGAGTAATAATGTGATCACTATAAGAAAATTTCATACCTAAAACTCAATACTGGATAACGCCTAAAGCCTTGACTGAAATTCCAATTTCATTATACAATTCTAGTTAAATATTAATTGATCACCAAACATCATTAATTAGGCATTAACTTCCTTAACTTCTTATTGGTCATAATGGTTTAAATTTTCAAATTGGCGATCACAGGTACAAAGAGGAGTTCTCAATTCGCCTCTTTCCAATTAACATTTATTATAATTTAATTCTAATCTTAACATTAAAACAACATAGATTTCCTATCCCAACCATTAACTATCTACCATTATCCTAAATCATTATGTTGATGAATATATTATTGTATTTTGAATCCATCTAATACTTACATAAATTAAAAAGGGACATTAATTGGTAACTACCCAACAGAAAACAAAAGGGGAGGGGTTACAAAGGTTACTAATACCTGGGGTTGCTGCCTTCGATGTGCGGCTTTCTCATTCCTTTTTTTTTTCCTATTGATTCTTTACTAACCTAACTATTAAAAGGAGTAAATATAAAAGTGGTGAAAGTGATCCACTATTAATCTTAATATTATTTTCTCTACCCACTAACTAAATAAATTATTAAAACTGCCCCACTAATTTCATAATTATAATTATGAAATAGTTCAAAATACCCATTTAGAATCTAACGAAAAATATTTTATGAAACACAAGGCTTTAGCTCTCAAAACGACCAAAAGGGTCGTTACATATACAGTGCCATCTTTGCAAATGAATGACTATTACAAGAAATAATCAGTTCTAAAGATAACTTCAAGTTTGTTTTAAAGGTACCTTTAGTGCCTAAACTAGAATACAAGGTGCATTCTTTTCCAAAAATTAACTACTTCACCAAGCCATCACCTTATCCATCACCACTGTCATACCCCTTTTTTGCGCTCGAAAGGTGGAAGGGTCTTTCCAATTTAAGTAACGGTATTGATTTAGGGATTATTTAATTTTGTAAGAGTTGCCACTTGGAATTGAGTTGTGGTGTTTCAAGTCACATTTTTGTTTAATCCCTAATCAAAAGGAAATGACTCTTTAGTTTTGGTGTGCGAACTAGAAATTCAGGTCATAAATTCTGTTGACCAATGGGAAGGTATTATGCATCCCTCGAGTTCCATGGTTCTGACAAAGTCACTTTTACGTACTTATAGTTAAATTCTAATTATTATTTTATTATATTATTACATGCCATGATTTGCTCTTATTTATATATTTTAAATGTTAAAATTTTATCAATCTCAAATTGGATGCATAATTATATTTTTGATTTTTGACATATAAACAACCTAAGAGCATAACTACTTTCTTCTCTCAAGTGTGTTATCTAATATTCTATGTATCACATCTTGACTTTAATTAGATAAAATGTTTGTCAAAATAACCAAGGTGTATAACCACATCTTAAATTTTTTTTTAAATGTTTAAGAAAAAATATGTTATCACATTCTTAATTGAAATAATTTTTTTTTTAATAAATTAATAAAATAATTTGGCCAAGATATTTAACCGCATCCTTAAATTTAATCAAGATGCGTAATCGCATTTTTGAATTTCTTAAGTATCTCAAAAAGATGTGAAACCACAATTATTAATTGAGATGAAATTTCTTAACGATCCTAAAAGTTTGGTCTAACATTAAAAGGAAAGATTTATTCCCTCTAAATAAAACCAAAAGAAAATAAAATAAATAAATGTTGAGCATACAATATAAAATTTTGATATCATTTCTATATCCATATATATTTTTATTTTATATTTGTATTATTCTTAAAGTTAACGTTAAACTAAGAAAATATTTTTCAATTTAACAAAGTATTAATGAATTACAAAAATAATTCTCATTTATTTTATAAAAATAAAAATGACAATAATTTCTTTGAGCCTAAAAATCTATTTTATTATTATTGACATATAAATCAAGTTAGTAACAAAGGAATAAAAATAAACAAGGAAAGTAATTACCAATTATGATTATATTTACTCTTTAATTAAACATAAAGCTTAAGAAAATATTCTTTTAAATTTAATCATTAACCAAACAAATTATAAGAAAACATATCAAATAGTTACATCAAATTTTATAAATAAATTAAGAGTGGGGTAAAGTTGAATACCGCAAAACTTTGCTCGAATCTCGCTTAGAACACCCATCAAGTTTTTGTAGGTGATTTGTGATGGTATATGTATTTGTGTTGATATGAAAATAATGAATAAAAAAGAAAGGATGTGAATGTATGATTATCATTGAAAGAAGAATAAAATTAAAAAAGGGAAAATGCATAAGTACCGCGTCAACCTATGTCCGAAATCTCAGATACACACTTATATTATACTAAGTTTCTATTACTCTCTGAACTTATTTTATAAATAATTTCTACCCCTTTTTGGCCTACGTGGCACTAGATTGTAAAAAAATGTCAACAAGCGTTGAAACCACGAGATAGCGTCATGTAAGCCGATAAAGGGTAGAAAATTATTGATTTTTTTTGTTTTTTCTTATTATTATTCCCCTTTGTTTCTGTCTTCTTCTTTTTTTGTAGTCGTGTGTGTTTTATAGTGTAGTTTTTATAGGGTGAATTGTGTGAGGGTGAGTGGAGTATTGTAGTGTGGGAAGTGGGTTTGAAAATGGGGTGAGGGTAGATGTAGTGGGGTAGTGTGTAGGTATATATAAATATAATTATTAATCAATTACTTCAAATTAATATAAATTTAAAAAAAGTTAGATAGTCAATTTAAAAAATAATTAAGAAACACTAGTTTATTTTTTAAATATAAACTAAAAGAAAACATATATTTTTGAATATTTTCTTCTTTTTTGAATAAATTGAAAACATCACTTAGTTAAAACATGTCTCTATTTTTGTGGTATTCAAATATTTTTATACTAAACTTACTAACATATAATAAAATCAAAATATTTAATTTAAACGTAAAAGAAATATTTAACCACTAAAATTTGTTTTAAACATCTTCGGTAAAAAATTACGTGTTTACAAGCACCAACTCCATATTATCAAATTTTCATCTTTCACATCTTCAAACATGTTATGGAAATCCTTTTTCAGGTCAACATATATAATTAAAATTGTTCTCATATTATGAGTTGAATGCAATCGTAATCTCTATTTGTTGTTCCTTTTTTCGACTTGCTCCCATTGTTATAAAAGAGTCAACGAAAAAAATTTGAGGCTGGAAAACTTTTTGGTAGTAACTTGAAAATTCCTAGCTTAGTGCAAATTTTGACGAAATTTGAGTTAGTGAGGTCTAGGAAAATCTGGTATTGAATGAGAGACCTAATTATAAATTTTATAACACGAATATATAGTTAACACGTTAAAGAACTCATATGACCTTACAAATTCAAATTCGGACGAGTAGAACTACTCAAACTAACCTTAGCATCATCGAGTTGTTTTTGAATGTCATGAATTGAAGTTGGTGTTGTAAAATGGAGGTTTGAAACTCTAATTCTGACATTTTGTCTTCGCATAAGCAGGCAGGACGGGATTTATGCCCCAGCCTTGGCTGGTGTGGCAGGACGGGGTCCGCCAAAGCAGGCCAGTCGTGACTTAAGTCGGGACAAAACCCCCAAAGTGTTATTATTCTGCAATTTTCGTTCTTGATAGCTAAGAGAAGAACCAGGGAACGTTCTTGATGATTTTCCACATCTTCTAGCATTAAAGGTAAAGATTTTAGTCCCCGGATTCATTTTTCACCATAGAACTAGGACTCTTGGTTATTACTATTGGAGGAGGGTTTTTGGACTGAAATTGATGGTGGGAAGAATTCGTATTTGCACCTTAGGATCATGAGTTTGGTCTTGGGTTATTAGGTTTTTTATAATCTGAGTAAATTAGACTTTAATAATTGATCCTTGCGTTATATTATTTGTGTGTAGACCTAGAACAAGCGAAAAGAATCCTAAAAAAGAAAAATCAAGTTTCTTAGGAGGATTTATGCTTGGGTTTGAGGTAGGTGTTGCATGATATATGTTGGTGATTAATTCATTGTGATGAATGTATATACGTGAATAAAGCATTGTGATCAAACCCAATGAAATGAGAACGAATGATTAAATGTATGATGTGATTGTATGATTTTGAGAATGTACATATGAGTGTAATTGTGAATGTGATTATGTTGAATGAATCGGGTATCACGTTCCGACACAATAATTTAGATTGGGTGCCGCGTTTCGACGCATATATGGGATCGAGTTCCTCATACAGTGCACTAATTTGATTTGAATACCACGTTCCGGTATACTAACAGTTTGAGTATGAATTTCATGAGAGGACCATTGAATTATCATAACTACATGTTGAAGGCAATGTGGAATTGTAAGTTGTTCACAATTGATAATGGGAATATGTGTTTACATTATGTGCATGTCATATTTACCTTTTGGTGATTATAGGTATATGTTGTGCTTACTAGAATAGCCGTGTGATCATAGCAGTATACTGTGGTTGTATATCGATACTGCATTTACTTTTTCTTTGTTGAGTACATGACATCTTTAGGCGGCTACTGATAGACCTCAGTTAGGAGAGTAGTGATCGAGATTGGATTCCAAGGGTGTGCCAGCTCTTTCAGGCTTCCATGAAGTTCCTCATTTTGTTTATTCCATTTGTTTCAAACTCAGACTTTCTAATTATACTTACTCGTATGTTTAGTTTGAGTTGTACTCAATTTCCTTAGACATGTTGAACTTTAGATGTTTTAGTACATTACTTTCAAATTTTAGGGCTATTATTCGCAATGTTTTAGTAAGGAGTGGTTAAACTTTTGGATTTATGAAAACTCCACTTTAATTACGCATTTAAATCTGTTTTTGTATCTTTAAATGTTTAATTCTTGGGTTAGCTGATTAGTATTGATGGTTTTTCCATCGGAGAGTTAGTGTGGGTGTTAATCTCGACGGTCTGGATCGCGACACTTTCCTACCTTAGCTTGGGTTGCAATTGTCTAGACCGGAAAAGGGTAGATAATTATTTATAAAATAAGTTCGGGGCAGAGGGGGAGGGGGAGAGTGATAGAACCTTAGTATAGTATAAGTGTGTCTCTGAGATTTCGATAGTCGACTATTTTGATATTTTAATGGTCTAAGATTGGTTTTATATATTCTGAATACGATAAAAATCAACAATGTCCGCCAACATTCAATATACCGACTATGCAAAAATAGTCTGTTATTCACTCAAAAAAAATTATTTTCCAATTATATTCTGAGTATTATAGAACTCGGCTGACAGTGAAATTTTGATAAAGATAATTATGTGAATTCAATAGTTGTTTGGGTGCATTTAGTGGTGAGCCAGCCGGCAGATTGAATATTCATATGTCCAGGTCATGTTACACTGAGAAATCATTTAGCTCACCCACGAATGCAGCCCTATTTTTAAAAAATAATAACTAATATATGTTGTTTATTTAAAATAAAAATAATTATATTTATTATTAGTGCTATGATTTCTACTAAAGAAATTGCATATGACATGAATATAAATTTGATTTTTGTAAAAAATAATGTGATGAAAATATGGATAACGAAATCACAAACTCTGTTGAAGAATACTTAGAGTTGATCAATTTATATATATCAAGTACGAGTAAATCAAACTATTTTTTCACTTCAAAATAGATTTGAACCAATATAAGCATATAAAATTATTTTTGAGTTCTTATTTAGTGGTAAAATATTGAGATTGCTAGATGGTGATTTTCTTTTTTCAAATATTGTCTTAAAATTGAACTTTTTTTGACACATAATAGTTATTCTGATATTGATGGTTTAGATTTATTTTTTGAATGAAAAGCGTTAAAAGAGAAATAATACAAGTAGAAGATAATAATGTAATGATAATACTCAATCAAATAAAAAGACTTGATTCTTTTTCAATTACACATATTATTTATTGGATAATGTTAACAGTTCCTGTAACCGTTGCCTCAATCATTTTTTTTTGAAATTAAAATTGATTAGATCTTCTTAAAGATTAACAGTGTTTTAGAGATAGATTGAATGAATTAGCTATATTATCATTTGAAAAGGAATTATTAAAACAAATTGATTATAAATTAGTATTTAATGACTTTGTATATAAAATAGCTAGAAAAATATATTTTAAATAAAAGTGCATATGATGAAAAATGATAAATTAGAGCCCCTCTCTTAAGTTTCGCTTTAGGCCCCCAATGTGCTGAGTCAGCCCTGCTTTTAAGTCATTTTTTTATCTTAAAAACTAACTTAAAATAAGTTTAAAATAACTTTTAAAAAAAAGTAAAAGTATGTTACACCCGCTTTTTGTTTTTTTCGATTAAAAGTTATTTTAGGTTTTACTCTTTTTTTTTACTAAAATCTATTTTTTAGGTTAATCTAAACGAGCTCTAAAACATCAAATATTAAACAACAATATGTATCAAAGGAACAAGAGAGGACACAAATAAGTTAAATTGTCCGTTGTCAAAATCAGGAGGAGGGTTAGAGACTTTCCAATTACCAATTTCAATTTGGGGGCACATTTATTTTTAGGGCCTGCTTGAAAATTATTGGATAGTAATTATTTACCTAATAATTATACAATCTAGTAATTATCAGTCTAATAACTATACAATTTAGTAATTACACCGACTCGCTTATGTGTCGCAATACAAATGCAATATAATTATAAGAGTGTGTTTGGTTTCACCTTAAGTACAATCATAAGGTTATATTAATAGTAAAAGTTAATGATAGAAAATTTAAATAATTATTGGATAAATAAAGGTCTTTAAAAATTATATTAATTTAATATTTATGATTTATATATATTAAATCAATCATAAAAAACTAAAAGCATAAGATATTATTAAAACATTTGAGAAAAAATAACTTATATCAAGGCTAACCTAAAAATTAATGAGTTGTAATGTGAAATCTCAATTCATATTGCTAAAACAAATTAAACAAAAAATATAACATAAATTTGAAATTCAAAAAAATTAACACAATATTCTTATGTCAAATTCCAACATAACGTATATAAATATGATATATTTTTAAAGAAAAAAGAGAAAAACTTAAGTTTATAATCTTATTCAACAATGAATTCTAGCTTTCAAAAATGTGCAGCATGTTAATTGGCTTGTCCTGAAAATAATTTTCAGATAATATGAAATTTTTGCAGTTATTAATGTATTCTGAATTTTTGTAAGAAATAAATTAATAGATTGCAAATAAAAAAACTTATATATGTTTAATACATCATTTTTTCATTAATCATACATATTTTCAAAATACAAATTTCATACATGATTAATACAAAATATTTATATATAAATGATGATTATATACACATTTCATACATATTAGATAAAATATATATACATAATTCACATATATATGTATGATGTGTTTTTATGTTTGTTCATTTAATAGTGAAAACAGTGATAATAAATAAATAAACAACTAGTATAAAAACATCAATTTATATAGTTGTCAAACAATATTCATACACAAAATGTACATACATTTATACCTCTGGTTGCTCTTCTGTTATTTGGTCTCCTCTTGACAATCGAATCTCTTTAATTATTAGTTTGATCGAGTTATCGACATAACTCTTGATATCAGCCATGTGCTTGTCAGCCTTATCATTGTACAAAAAAAATTAAAAAATAAAATAAATTATAATGTAATTATATTAATTCTTTAAAAATATGTTGGAACTTACAGTAAATTTGAGTTCTTTCAACTCTGTCTTAACCTGTTAATTTTAAAAAATAAGTTTTTTGATCTGTATATTGTAATTTTAAAAAAAATTATTTTAATTTGAAATTTGTACTTGTACCTCTGCAATATCAGCTTTCAATTCTTTAAATTTATGTTCACTATCAATGGCACAATTTTTCGACGATATGTGATCTTCCGAATCATGGTGACTGACTGATTTAAAATGGTTTCGTCCATGAGATTTAACTCATCTTCAGAAAACACCCATATTTTTGAATTTATGCTGCAGCAATAAAAAATTAGAATGTATATTGATTTATAATGAATCTAATAACATTCTCTGAAAAAATACCTGATTGCCATGTGTTCTGAAAATTGTTTTCTTCAAATCATCAAAATAAATGATGTCATTAGGTGTCTTTCAGTTCAGGATTCGCGGTGTGCGATTTAAAATACATATAGCAATTGTGTTTTCAAATGAATGACAACACTCATAAAACCATATCTGACATGCTATGTGAAACTAGCTGAATTTGAATGACGATGGATTTTTTTTAAAAATTTTGACTACATGCTTTGAGTGTTAAATTAAAACACTCATTTGCCCAAGGGAATGTGGCATACTGTCCAAACTCGACCAAATCAAAATACAATTTTGAAATTGTTGTTTTTGAAGGGTCTGATGCAGTTAAAAAAGAAGAAATAAAATACAAGATCCCGAATTTTAAACGGTCAGCTTCTTTTCAAATAAATTCCAATTTAAACTTATGATAAAAATCTGACTTAAATACTTTATTAAAATTCCCAAAATTTTCAGCAATGAGTCTGTTTGGAACAGATGGGTCAGATACAAAATCATAAATAGGTCCACATTTCAGACCGGTTATAGAAACAAACTCTTATAACCCAAAATGTAACTTTTTACCATTTACATTTATAACAAACATGTCATCCCTAACATTTTCATTCCTAAGAAGAAATATGTGTCTCAACAATTGACATTGCATTTTAATGTTATGCAAATTATAAAAAAAATTCAAAAGGTGTTTCTTGTAAGAATTGTTGAAACTTATCTTGACCTAGAAAGGTCAACAAATCCGCAAATACATTCATGTTAATGCATGAAGATAAATGTGTTTGTGTCTTCTTCTCCTAAAAAAATGTTAAAATTAAATTAATACGTTTATCATAATATATTCATACATTGATAATGTGATTAAAAATAATATAGCATTTCATACACACAACATACAAACTTAATACATTAATTCATACATTATTCATACATTGATAATGTAATAAAACAAATATAGCATTTCATACAAATTCATACAAACTTAATACATTATTTCATACACAATTCATTTATCACTAAATGCACAAAATCAAACCACATTGATACATTATTCATTCATTGATAATGTAATAAAAACAAAAAAAACATTTCATACACTTAGCATACAAACTTAATACATTAAATCATACACAATTCATACATTATTCATACAGTGATAATGTAATAGAAACAAATATAGAATTTCATACTCATAGCATACAAACTTAATACATTAATTCATACACAATTCATACATTATTCATACATTGATAATGTAATAAAACAAATATAGCATTTCATACTAATTCATACAAGCTTAATACATTATTTCATACACAATTTATTCAACACTAAATACACAAAATCAAGCCATAAACTATTTAGTCTTATTATGAATAGTAATAGTCAAAAATATCATACAAACTTAATACAATATTTCATACACTTCTATAATAAAAAAAATGTCAATTATTTCATACACAAATAACACAACATAAATCATGTACTATACTATTCACAATTAAAATCGAAATTAAAACAAAATTAAACAGATAATTTAAATTTAAATTTCAAAAAAAATCTTTTACTAATCTTTAAAAAAAAATTGGTTTATTTGTTTCTTCTAACTGTGAACTATCGATTTCAGTGCCTCTTGATTTTTTTGATTTTGACTTTATCAACTCATCTACAAAAGCAGAGTCAAAATCTGATGAGTATTGAATTCGTTTTTCTTTCCTCTTCTTTCCTCTTTCCTTTGCCTCTTTCTCAAATTCACCGATGGTTTGCTTTTCTTTTCCTTTTCTCTTCTTCTCGATTTCCTTTGCCTCTTTGTTTGTTGTTTTTTTCCATTTTTGATTTTTCTGTTCTAGATTTCTCTTTTGCAGTTGAAGATTGAGTTTGTATTTGTGACAAAATGTTGAAAGATGGAGCATGAAATTTCTCAGATCTTACTTCATCGTTCAACCTTCTACTTTTACGCGGGATTTCATTACCTCTTTTCGACATTATACAGATTTGTGAGTGCAAATGTGGAAGATCTTTGACCAAAACAGTAGATTTTGGTGAAGAAGAATGTTAGGCGTTATACAAATTTGTGAGTGAAATGTTAAAGATTTTTGACCAAAACATGATATTTTGGTGAAGAATAATGTTAGGTGTGCGAATTTAGGGAAGATTTGAGGAAGAACAATATATTTGGGGAAGATAAAAAAAAATTAATATCGCGTGTGAAGGTTTTTTTAAAAAACTGGTATTGGTTTAGATAGTGGTGGGTAGTTATTATGGAATGATAAAATCCCTATTATTTAGTAATAGTTTTTTAAAAGGTAACACTATATAATGTTTAATTTAATTAATAATAATTAAAAAGTTTTGTTTAAAAAAGGTAACTTAAAAAAATAATGTATCAAATATTTGGTTTAAAAAAGATAACTTAAAAAATTAATTTAATTAAATAGATTGATTTAAAGAAGGTAACTGAATAATGAATGTAATTATTTAAATAAATTAATTATTATTTAAATAATTAATGAGAAATTTTTTTGAATATATTTTTTCTTGATATGCTATAACTTGATAATAATATGTTATAAGTCGTTTATTATCAAAAAGTATGTTTATAACGTGATATTTATCAATCTTAAATATGTGTAGAGTGTTATTTTTATATAATATATCTGGGTTGAGGCACTTATTGATAGCTTGAGGCCCAACTTACATGCCTTCCTTTTGAGTCAACCTCTATATTTGGGTCGGGGCACCATTATCAATAGTTAGACCCATTTCTTTATCAAACCAAATAGAGAAAAGGGCTCAAAATTGAAGATAGTGGACCCAACTTTAGATAAAATAGATTAGTTTGGCCCAAATAGTTTACTTATCATTAAAGAAGAGAAGAATCACCCCATATATAGCCTCTATATTTGGGTCGAGGCACCTTAGAAAGTGAAGCTCATCAGTAGTTAGCTCATTTTCTCTATCAACCAAACAGAAAAATTGGGCCCAAAATTAAAGATAGCGGACCAAACTTTAGAACAAAATAGATTAGTTGGACCCAAATAGTTTACTTATCTTAGATCTTTAAGCAATCACCCCATATATATCCTCTATATTTTGGACGAGGCACCATATGAATTGAAGGCCCATTTTCTTGATCAACCGAACAGAGAAAACATGGGCCCAAAATTGAAGAAAGTGAGTTCAAACTCTAGAAGGTGTAAACGGGTAAGTTTTTCCTAACTTGAATTCTTTATATCCTCTCATAGTTATTTAAAAAATTTACGATGGTTTAAGCTTTTGTGTGAATAACTTTATGATATCTTATACACATTTAGTGTTATTAAATAAAAGCTAATTTAATTACGCCTTTAGATATTAGACTAGTTTTTTAGTTAAATATCTTTACTCGAATAAATATTACAAGTTACAGAGTATTTGCAATTAAGATTGTTCAAATTATTTCATTTTAAAATAAGAAGAATGATTGGATGATGGTAGAACTCAAAATTAGCGAAAATATATTTTTTCCTGGTAAATACATTCATGGATTTTTTACGATATCTAATTACTTCACTAATAAATTATTTGAATTTTAATTCAACTCTATTTCAAATAAAAGGTTTTTCTTTAAACGCCTTCAGAATGGCTTTACCCCTAAAATTAAGTGACGAACGGATAATAATTCCAAGTTGATCCGATTTTCAGCATATTAAAGATATGGATGGATTGACAGTGTTTCAATCTTAAAAAAATGAACAGAAAAACTGAATATTTGAGGACATTTTCCCAAAGTTTTGAACCCATTAGTAATTAAATCAAATATTTACCATTCTTAGGTGTAACTTGAAACTAATCAATTTTGAGAAGAACAGGAAAAAAAATTATTGGCTAAAATCATTCCTCAACTATGACTCAAATCTAATGTACAGTATTATATTATTTAAGTGAACAAAAAACATACTTACACTATCCAAAAAATAATAAGAATCATCCTCAATCTATTTTTGTTACGAAACTGATTGAACCATTAAAAAATTAATTTGGTCATGTCTTGCCACGACGAGAAGATCAAAGTTACCTAAAAAAAGAGGATAAGGATAGGAAATGAATCTTTTATTTTTGGAATTTAAATTTTTTTGGTTTTGTTAGTTTATTTGTTTTTTGCATCATCAAGTAAATTGACTTACAATAAACATAAGTTTTAAAATATTTATACAGTATGTTCCGATGGTCAGAAAGTTTATGCAAAAAAATTATTTTAAAAATGTTTTGTCCAACAATTTAGAGATTTTAATTAATAAAATATTTAGGGTGTATACACGATATATACAATGCAATTTGCATTTTATCCAATGTACAAAAATGTTGAAAATTTAGTGAAATTACATAGGCGGTTAGTTATGAAATAAAATATTCAAAAAATTTGAAGTTGGAGTAGTATTTGGCCATATTTTTACAAAAACTATTTAGAATTTCAATATATTTGTCTGAATATGATTTAAACCCCCAATTTCTAAAAATTAAAAAGATCACTTCACTTGACTAGCTTAAATGTGTACATATATTCATTCGACTTGACACATTTTTTGTTGGTGGCATGAGTTTTTTAAAAGAAGTAGACAGAATGATGAATCTTGCAACTTTTTTTTATAGTTAAAGGATGATTTTTGTTCACTTATATAACACAAAGATGTACTTTTAGTTTAGATCATATTTCAGGGATTGTTAGCAAAAACTCTTTATTTTGATGC